>NC_066579.1:382892153-383213939 GCF_024323335.1 Lathyrus oleraceus | reverse complement strand
ATAATATTTCAAACCAAATAATTATTGATATTAAAAACTCAAAATCACCAAGCTCATTTGTTGCTAAGGATTTAGCTATACTTCGAATGTTAGAATCAAGATCCTTTTCTGACACTTCAAGCAAAGCTTCTCTAAAATCTGACATTTGAGTTTTAATAGCTTTGACACTATCTACATGACTCTCCCAACGAGTGGATAACAATGATTTTGGAGTCAACCATTTTACATTATCTTTCAAAATTTATCATCTCTTAGTAGAATTAGCAAAAATAGTATAAATGTGTTGAACAACTCCAAAAAAATCTTTATCTTTAGGACAAAAGTTAGCCATATCACATAATGTCAAATTAAGACTATGACAAGCACAAAGAGTATAAAAGGCTCTTGGATTTATGTCTAAAATTTTATTTTGTACACCTTGATGTTTTCCTTTCATACTTGACTCATTATCATAACCTTGTCCCCGCACATCAAATATGTCGAGATCAAGATTTTTTAATTCATCTTGTAAAACATCAAAAAGCTCTTGACCAGTTGTATCATTCACATTCAAAAATCGTAAAAAAGATTCTTCAACACTAACAGAATTTGAAGAAACACTCATATATCGTATTATCAAAGACATTTGTTCTTGGTGACTAACGCTAAGAGTACAATCAAGTATCACAGAGAAATACTTTGCTTGTTTAATTTTTCTAATAATTTCATTTTTAATTGTAGAATCAAGCAAAAGTATTAACTCGTTTTGAATTTTATGCCCAAGAAAGTGAACATGAACATTATCATTTGTAATCCTACTAACATTTTCTTGGACAATTGGATCAAACTCAGCTAACATTTCAATTAAGTCTAAAAAAATTCCCATTGTTATTTTGGTACAACGTCTCATTCAAACCATGAAAGTCCAAATTATGTTTAGCAAGAAATTTCACTATTGAAATAATTCTTTTTAAAACATTTTTGCGATGCTCATTTTCTTTCTCAATCAATATTTGAGTTGTTTTATCAATAGTTTGAAAATTTTGCATTCTTTTACACAACTCATACCAAGTAGTCATATTGTGAACATGTTTCATGCCCGCCTCATGCTCTCTAAGTCTTTCACCAACATGTTTCCAAGTACAAAAACCCTTATTTGCTAATTGACCTATACCAATTCCTCTTTTAAAAAAATTACAACAAAAACAAAATACTCTATCAAGCTTTTTTGAATAAACAAGTCAATCTCTATCACATTTCTCTCCATTTGATAAAATTCTAGTATACAAATTAACCGTAAAACGTCTAGATGATTTATCTTTAGGACAATAGACACATCTCTTTTATGACCCTTTGTTGCTAATAAATCAATCATTCTAGACTCAAGAGAATCTCATATTGCTGGATCAAATATATCTATATCTTCACCATTTTCATTAGCATTACCAGCATTTACATCATCTAAATTATCATTTTCAGTAACATTAACATTAGCATTTTCCTTCATATTTTTAGCATCTAAATTATCATTTTCGGTAGCATTAACATTAGCATTTTCCTCCATATTTTCAATAATTCCAACATCAACATTCTGATTTTCAACAGGAATTTATGGTTCTTTTATAATAAATTTATCAAGAGCTCCTAATTGAGATTGAGTTAACTCATCAAACCTTTTCTTTTTCTTATGCTTCTCACATCCGGAATCAAACTTTCTAATCTTAGGAGGCAATTTAGGAGGCATAGAGGAATAATGAAAATAAATTTAGAACCTGAAACTGAAATTGATCAATCCTGCAATGTTGAAGTTGAACCGATAAATTCCGAAGCATTGAAATTGATCCGATAAATAAAAAAATTAAGAAATAATTAGTAAATAAAATTAACATTTACACAACAAATAAAATTAACATTTACACAACAAATAAAATTAACAAATTATACAAATATATAATATTTAATTAATTAAAGATCAAATGAACATTTTTTAGAATAAGTTATTTCTTAATCCGAATCGATTATTTTAAATCTAACACCACTCAATAAAAATAAAATACTACATAGAAAATAAAGAGATAGTAGCGTTCTTTTTTTATAATATGAGTAATGATTGAAAAAAACTATAAAAGTGCAAAAGGTAGGTTAACGTAATCTAGTTTATGATAGTAAATTTTTTATATTGTTTTCTTAATTGACATAAGACAAGCACGGAGTGACAATTTCGATTAAGTTGGAAGTTAATTTAACTCCGCCAATTAAATCATGATTGTATAATAACAGAGATTAAGAAAAAAATTACAAAACTTAGTGTGTATTTGACGGAAAAGTGAGAGAATTCCAAATAAGAGAATGTGATGTATGGGTTCTGAATGAAAAGATAAATTATTGAGATATTGACTAAACTCTATTGTTGGCTATTGAAAAACCTAAAGACAAATTAATATTGAGATAATTTCTATTTTTTATTTAACAATAATAACTATTGGTTTTGTTTTGCTGGGCCTATTATTTTACAATTTGGTTAAGTTATTTTTGCTTCAGTGGATCTATTATTGACTGAGCCTATTATATAACTACTTAAATAAAAAAATTGAGGCTCCTATTTTTTGCAGGCCCTGGGTTGTAGGCCTTCTTGCCCGGGCCCAAGGTCGGCCCTGGATACTTGTATATAAACTTATCTATATTATATAGATACTTTCTTTGTACTTGTTTGTCATACTTATTTATATTGTATATATTATTATTTTCCATCATATTTGCTCAAGTGTTGGTGATCGGAAAAATAGCAAGTGTACTACTTTTACCAATGTAGTAATAAGGAGTTTTATTTCCAAGTATCGATCTCAGGGATTGCGTAGGAAATACTTATTTTAATTTGATTCTATCAGAACAAAAAGATAATGGTTTGGTTGTTTTAGAATTTATAATAGTAAACACAAAAATAGTAAAATAATTGATTAAGATAAAAGATGCTAGGGTGAGTGGTTGATTTAACCAGTTATGAATTCAGTCAAGATTTCCTTAATACATATGAAACATTCAATCACCTAACCTCAGAATGTTCTTACTTAAGTCCTTAAGGAAGAAACTATTAAACTACCAATTCTTACTCAAATATCCATTCAATTAATCATTGGTTTTAATCATACATAATATCAAGGTTTACGGTGATTTACGAAAGTTATTAGTCCTATATGATGCATTCATAAACCCAATTGTGTGAAAATCCTAACAATCACAATCCTGTTATTGAAAGTCATAGATCAATTTGTATTTGTCCGATACAAAAGCATAATAACATCACACAATTGAATTGAAATAAGTAACATGGTAATCAAGAAATCATTTGTTCAAATTCATAACATGCGATAACATCAGGATCACCCCCTAGCATCAGGGGGTTTAGCCTCTCATAGTACTCAAAGAATTCATAATGTAAAGATTAGACATTACAAAGAATTAGGAGATTTTGATCTTCAATGGTTGATGCCCTTGAATCTCGCCGTCTTCAAATCCTTCGTAGTAGCTATCTTCTCCAATGCAATGTTTTCTTTCGTCCGTCCAAAAGTGCCTCCTACTTTCTCTTCCAAGCCTTATTATAGCTTCAGATGAATCTCCTCTAAGCAAAAGGTCTAAACTAGCCTTAATGAGCAGAATCGGTTCACAAAGCAAAAGTTAGGGTTTCCAAGCTGCGCCCAATCAACACGGCCGTGTGTCACCACACGGGTGCCCGTGTTGCTCTCCATTATAATTATTTTCAACACAAGCTACAGAGGCAACAACACGGGCCGTGCTCCTCCACACGGGTACCCGTGTTAATGCACTGTTTTAAACAACACGGCCGTGTGTCACCACACGGGTGCCCGTGTTGATCTCTGTTTTTCTCCTCCCATTTTGCTCTGCCTGATCAACAACACGGCCGTGTTGTGGCACACGGGTGCCCGTGTTGACCTGCTGTTTCTTCATATTTTTGCCTTTCTGAGTATCCATATCTTCACCATTATTGCTTTTAAATCTGTGCAATGGCCTGTAACAATGACACTACCAAACGAAGCATAAACGAGATCTTTTTGACATAAACTTGTAATCGAATGCAATGCGATACCAAACCAACAAAACATGATAAATGACTCTGAAGCAACTAAAAACAAACATAAATCTTACCAAAGTGATGAAAATATGTCGGATTAACGGTGGGAATTCAATGGAAATGGTGACCGATCACAACCCCAAACTTGTCTCATTGTTTGTCCTCAAGTGATGTATTGAGTCCAAACAAAGGTCACCCCTGAATTCATTTTCCACAATGCAACCTAGTCTTTCACCATTTGTGTTCTTCCTTTCCAATCGAGTTTCAGGTCTCTCCGATTCAGGCAGTTTACCACATTTCCACATCAGAAACCTCTTCACCTGCAAGTTTTTCACACACTCACAATATCTCTCAGGGTTAGGTGTGTACACTCACAACACAGTATGCAATACCAAACTCTTAAATTTGAATACATTCTAATGTCACTACCACAGCAGATTCCACACACTTTTCGAGGTCTTTTTAGGTTGTAACGGGGCTTGGGTACGGTGGGATAAACAAAAAAATGGATAACAAAGGGTTTTGAACTCGGTAGTCATGTTGTGTGATTTTTCTTTCTCTTTTTCTCGTGCATCACGTATACTCTGGGGGTTAATTTCACTCTTTTGACTCTTTTTCTACTCAAATTTTTCGAGCATTTTATATGTGTTAGAGTCTTAAGTCTCGGCAAGTGCATTTTTCTCTTTTGTTTTTCTTTTCTCTTTTTTTTCTTTTTTTTCTTTTAAAGAACATACATACTGTTTTTCTTTTTGTATGATCTCTTATTATGCATTTGCCTTCTCTTTCAAGATTTCCACCCCAAACTTAGTTTTATTGCACATCTTGCAATTCACACAATCATACCGAGTTATGGAAAAAAAATGAATGATTAAAAGTTAACAGGGGGTTTATGATGAATAATGCTTAATAGTTAACAGGGGGTTTATGATGAATAAAATGGCTAAGGCTCAACGGGGTTCACGAAGGAAAACATACAGATAGGGATGGTTAGAAAGGCCCTGACTAAACAAACAATTTGCCTCAGTGTGTGTTGTCATGCTGTGACGTGTCACAGGACATACGTAAAATCAGAGTGATAAAGTCATACCTGGCTGAACTCTCATGCTAATATTTAGTGTTTGGCTTTTTGTGATCTCACCATGTTGGTTAGCTTGCAAGCTCTGAAGCCTCCTCGTGTTATGTGGTTCTTTTCTGACTTGATTTTTCCATACCGCTCTCTTGGTCCGGTGTCACCAAATTGTGTCCGACTTTATTTTCTCATGGTTGCATCAACTTCCGGGGTGCCTTATCAGCATAAGTTCGATGGGTGTCTTTCATCCACTACCATTGATCCCGTGATTCGTCCAACCATTTCTCATCACTCTGTACACACAAGTAAACCACACAAAAAAACGAAAGCAAAAAACGATGAAGGAAAACATGAACAAAATGAAAACGAAATAAAACATGAAAGGAAACCCCCCCCCCCCCCACACCTGAACTAAACATTGACCTCAATGTTTAAATCCAGATACAAAGGGGACTCACAGCGACTACTGTTGTTTTATTGCACTTGTGTGGTTTCCTTCCATTTTGAGGTGTTTGTGACTTTGCCCTTCTAGTTCTCCTCCTCCCCTACAACAAAATTTTAGCACACACAAAGAAAAAGAAAAACGAAATAAATTAGAAATCAAACGCGTGGGTTGCCTCCCACGAAGCGCTTCGTTTAACGTCGCATGGCTCGACGGTTCATTTCCCTTATCATGTGGGGTATTTCAGGTTCAAAACCTTGTTGCACCTCTTGTCTACAACTCGGACGTTGTCTCTTTTATCAGTGTGGACTCCTTTGTGCCACGATTCCTTTTTAACCTTCCTTTCGGTGTTAGGAATCTTTCCGTTTCGGGTGGCTACTGGCAGTGGTGAGACTTTGATAGTATTCAATGTCCTAATTAAGCCTACTTGATACTGAGATTCTGCATCTTCCTCCATCTCCTGGTCTTCAATAGCCTTCAATGTTATTTCCTTGTTGTGAACTTTCAAGGTTAACGTGCACTCATCCATGTTGAGCTTGCATCGACTCGTCTTCATGAAAGGTCGATCCAGAATGATAGGTGCCTCATTGTCTTCAAGTATGTCTAGGATTATAAAATCGACTAGGAAAGTCAAGTCAGCTATTGTTACCAGCACATCTTCAGCCAGCCCATAAGCATCTTTTCTTGAGTGATCCGCAAACTTCAGATTGGTCTTTATATCACTGATATTTTTAATGCCCAGCCTGTGATAGATCGATAATGGCATCAGATTCACACTAGCTCCAGAATCTATTAGTACCTTTTTGAAGGTTCTTTCTTTGATTGTGCATGGTATTGTGACGGTTCCTGGATCCTTTTGTTTGTTAGGAATGTTCTGCTCCAGGGAGTTTGCATTATATTGTTCCTTACGGGATACCTGTTCTTCAGTAGTTGGTTTCTTTTCAGCCATTACCTCTTCCACGAATTTCTTGTACATGGGCATCCTTTCAAGTGCTTCAAACAAAGCCATATGACCCTCAATCCTTTTAAACATTGTCATGAATTTCTCCAAGTCTGACTCACTAGGTTCCTTCTTTGTCATTCTCTGAGGATAGGGCAACTTAATCACCGGTTTAGTTCCTTTGGTAGTTTCTTCTTTAGTCGACTCGCTTGGTGATATAATTTTTTTCTTTTCAGCAGCCTTTTTCTCTGTCGTCGTGACAGTATTAACATTCTCCTGACCTCTCGGATTATGAACTGTTTCACTTGGTAGGGAACCTGGCGTTCGAGAACTTGCCAGTTGTTGTGCTATCTGTCCCAGCTGAACTTCGAGATTCCTTAGGGAGGCGGGGGTATTTTTCTGATTGTTTCTAGTCTCTTCTTCAAATTGCATATTTTGAGCTGCCATCTTTTCAATTGCAATCTCCCAATCTGCCTTCTTTGGGACTTGTTGTTGTTGCTGATATTGGTTTTGATATTGGCTTTGTACCTGTTGTTGCACATTCCCCTTCTGATCTTTCCAAGCAAAGTTGGGATGATTCTTCCACCCCGGGTTGTATGTGTTGGAGTAGGGATTGTTTTGCTTTAAAAACTTGATATCTTCTATCTGCTGTGGTGTTGCAAAACAATGAACAGTATTGTGTGGTCCATTACAAATGCCACACACATTGTTTGGTGTCCGTTGTACTTGGGCCACCTTCTGAGCACCTATGTTTAGTGCCTTTAACCTTTTCTCTACCTCTGCAGCAACTGCTTCTACAATTTCCACCTGTTTGTTTGTTTCAAGCTTCAAATCAATAATTACGGATTTGCTTGACACTCTATCATACAGCTCCAGATGCTCATTTGAGGCAATTTCTTTAATTATCTTCTTCATACCCGTGGTTGTTGCAAAGTTAGCTGAGCCACCAGCTGCTGAATCAAGGATTTGTCTTGTTTGAATTCGGAGACCATTAACAAACATTTGCATCTGCTCAGTTTCATCCATGTTGTGAGTAGGACAAACCACTAGGATTCTCTTGAATCGTTTGTAGGCATCTTCGAGTGACTCACCCTCCTTCTGTTTGAAGTTTAGGATCTCATATCTTTTCCGCAATGACACAGATGCGGGAAAATACTCCTGCAAGAATGTTGTTTCCATGTGCTCCCATGTAGTGATACTACCAGCAGGTAAGGAATAGAACCACTCTTCAGCCTCATCTGCTAAAGTGAATGGGAACATACGCAGTCGGACTGCTTCTTTGCTATGTCCAGGCATTTTCAGTGTTGTGCTCATGGTTAAAAATCTTTGCAGATGCTTGTTGGCATCTTCATTCACTCTTCCAGAGAAGGACCGTCTTTCGAGTTGATTAATGGTGCTGGGATGCAGCTGAAATTGTTCCATATTAACCGGTTGGTTGACAATTGTCATACGACCACCCGGGGTGTTGGTTCCACCATAGTCACCGAGGAGTCTCTCTGGTGGTGGTGGTGGTGGATTAGCAGCCATGATTTCAGGAATTGTTTCCGTGTCTGAATCTGAATTCTCTGAGTGCACTGAAACAACTTCTCCCTCTGCTTTCTCTGCTAATTCCAGTTTCTTTCTCTTAGCTTGTCTTAGTCTAGCTCGAAGAGTTCTTTCTAGATCTGCATCAAAAGGAAAATCCGCTGAGGCCTTACCTCGCATAAACAAGTTAGACAAAGATTGGAATTGAATAACACAATTGTCATAGATAAAATTTTGGTTGGCGAGCAACAAAATTTCGATAGAATAGAAATTAAAATATCTAGTTCGGCAATCCCCGGCAACGGCGCCAAAAACTTGATCGGAAAAATAGCAAGTGTACTATTTTTACCGATGTAGTAATAAGGAGTTTTATTTCCAAGTATCGATCTCAGGGATTGCGTAGGAAATACTTATTTTAATTTGATTCTATCAGAACAAAAAGATAATGGTTTGGTTGTTTTGGAATTTATAATAGTAAACACAAAAATAGTAAATAATTGATTAAGATAAAAGATTCTAGGGTGAGTGGTTGATTTAACCAGTTATGAATTCAGTCAAGATTTCCTTAATACATATGAAACATTCAATCACCTAACCTCATAATGTTCTTACTTAAGTCCTTAAGGAAGAAACTATTAAACTACCAATTCTTACTCAAATGTTTATTCAATTAATCATTGGTTTTAATCATACATAATATCAAGGTTTACGGTGATTTACGAAAGTTACTAGTCCTAGATGATGCATTCATAAACCCAATTGAGTGAAAATCCTAACAATCAC
Organism: Lathyrus oleraceus; assembly: GCF_024323335.1. Lineage (NCBI taxonomy): Eukaryota > Viridiplantae > Streptophyta > Magnoliopsida > Fabales > Fabaceae > Lathyrus > Lathyrus oleraceus. The sequence goes on along the minus strand of NC_066579.1, from coordinate 383,205,112 downwards.
AATCCTGTTATTGAAAGTCATAGATCAATTTGTATTTGTCGGATACAAAAGCATAATAACATCACACAATTGAATTGAAATAAGTAACATGGTAATCAAGAAATCATTTGTTCAAATTCATAACATGCGATAACATCAGGACCACCCCCCTAGCATCAGGGGGTTTAGCCTCTTATAGTACTCAAAGAATTCATAATGTAAAGATTAGACATTACAAAGAATTAGGAGATTTTGATCTTCAATGGTTAATGCCCTTGAATCTCGCCGTCTTCAAATCCTCCGTAGTAGCTATCTTCTCCAATGCAATGTTTTCTTTCGTCCGTCCAAAAGTGCCTCCTACTTTCTCTTCCAAGCCTTCTTATAGCTTCAGATGAATCTCCTCCAAGCAAAAGGTCTAAACTACCCTTAATGAGCAGAATCGGTTCACAAAGCAAAAGTTAGGGTTTCCAAGTTGCGCCCAATCAACACGGCCGTGTGTCACCACACGGGTGCCCGTGTTGCTCTCCATTATAATTATTTTCAACACAAGCTACAGAGGCAACAACACGGGTCGTGTTCCTCCACACGGGTGCCCGTGTTAATGCATTGTTTTAAACAACACGGTCGTGTGTCACCACACGGGTGCCCGTGTTGATCTTTGTTTTTCTCCTCCCATTTTGCTCTGCCTGATCAACAACACGGCCGTGTTGTGGCACACGGGTGCCCGTGTTGACCTGCTGTTTCTTCATATTTTTGCCTTTCTGAGTATCCATATCTTCACCATTATTGCTTTTAAACCTGTGCAATGGCCTGTAACAATGACACTACCAAACGAAGCATAAACGAGATCTTTTTGACATAAACTCGTAATCGAATGCAATGCAATACCAAACCAACAAAACATGATAAATGACTCTGAAGCAACTAAAAACAAACATAAACCTTACCAAAGTGATGAAAATATGTCAGATTAACGGTGGGAATTCAATGGAAATGGTGACCGATCAGTTGGTTAGGGGTATCTTTTGGGTGAACAACTAGCCACGCAAAAGAGGCAACATGGAGGAGCGTCTAATAAATAAAGGCGTCGAGCTAACGACGTAAAACAAGCGCTTGTTGGGAGGCAACCTAACCTTTTAATTCTTTAATAGCTTTTCTTTTAGTAGTGCATTTATTAAAGAGTGGGAGTGGATGGAAAGCTTGAAAAAAATTGGTATTTTTGAAAAACCTTGTTTTGCTGATGTCGCTTAGCGCGACCAGGGAGCGCTTAGCGCGCTCTGCTGCACATGGAAAAATATCTGAGCCACTTATCCATTTTCACCCAGGTATTTGACTCATTTTGAACTTATTTTATTTTATGTTTAGTAGTAATTTAATTTAAAGTTGTTAAGTTGTTAGAAAATTGTTTTGTGTTTGTCCAGGAAGCTTGTCTTTGATTGACTTGAGGAGACATTGAGTGATTGTTTCAAGTTTGAATGCATCAAAAAAAATATTATGGTAATGATAAAATTTTGAAAGGAAAGTACATTGTTAAGGTACATGTTTAATGCTTTCTATAACATAACATGAATCTGAAACTTAGGCTTTCTACAAATGTCATGTCATTTATTCTTTTGTAATACTTGTTCAAAATTGAATCACTTTAGATCATAGCCAAATATGATGAGCTTTTCCATTGTTCAGTATATGCACAGGATACCAACAATTCTTGTTTTAACTCATTTGAATCATGTTTAATCTTGCATTTGTGTTTACTTGTATGAAAGCACTAAAATGATCAAGGCATTTTGTTTGGTTTTGAGCACACCACCTGGCCCAAAAGTAGCCTACCTTGTGAGTGAGTGAGAATTTGCTTACCCCTTTGAGCCATGTGTCAAGATCCATTTTGATGTTAACCTGTGAAACTTGTACATAACTAATTAGTTCATTATTGATTTTAGATTGGATTTTGAACTTTTTTCTTGAACCCTCAATCATAAATTGTGATTTGAATTTTTACCCTTGCCTTAAAAAGTTTGGGAGCATTAATATTACAATGATTGGTTGCGTTCAAGTTTGGGAGAAACGGTTGGTACTAAGAGGTCGAGAAAGAAAAATAAAAATTTGGAAAAAGAAAGAGAAAAGTGAAAAAGAAATGAAAAAGAAAATAAAAAGTCTTGAAAAAGAAAAAAAAAATATAACAAGTAAATTGTGCTAATAAGTTGTGTGCAATGGTGTAACAACTAGGAACAGAGAAAAAAGGTGAATGAACTTGTGAATGCGTGAGAATTTGGGAAGTGGTCACTCTCATTTGTTTAGGAAATTCTTGTTTCAATTACCTTGAGATATGACCCTTCTTTTTTAACCAAGTCACATTACAACCCTTGAAAGTCCTCTGTGATTTGTGATTTTATGCTTTCAATATGAGTTTTTTTAGATGAATGTATAATTTGATCATGGTGCTAGCAAGATTGTTGGTTGTGAGTCAAGTCCCTCATGTTTATTCTTCATACATTTATGAAATTGTGTGTAGGTGTGGTTCATCTTTGAAAATGTATTGCTTTAGAATTTTTGACATGTGTTTTGTGCTTAGAGTTTGTTTCATGATTATGGTATCGTTGTAGTATAGTGGTAAGCATCTCTTTGATTGTACTTTTGAAATTTTGAATCATGCATTTGTCTTCTTTTCTCAAAACTTTTTTGATCATGAACTCTTGGAGGTTGTTCTTGTTTCTTTAGGTTTGTTTGAGGACAAACAAGTTCTAAGTTAGGGAGAGTTTGATAAGTACTAAATTGTAGTAATTTTGTGTGTGAATAATTGACACTTATTAATTTGTTTCAATTTATTTTTATGCATAAACCTAAACTTATGCATATATATTGTATAGTTTGCATTATCATGAAAATATCACTTAGTTTGATAGTTTCCATCTCTTTTTGTAGATTTCCTTGCATGATTGAAGCATTGAACACTTAAAGGCAAAATAAAAAGCTTCATGATGCATTTTGGGAAGGAAATCAAGTTCCTGCTAAGGCTAAGCGTGGTTCTAGCGCGCTTAGAAAAAAAGGCAGGAGCAATTTCATTTTTCACGCTAGGAATGTGTTAGGAGCGTGTTTAGCATGAATCAAGGCGGTTTAAGTGTATTTTTTCTGATCACGCTAAGCGATCTCTGCACGAGCTTAGCGCGATTTCACTTTTTTAGCCCTTGTATATTCCTTTGTACACATATTTTTATGGATGGTTTTGGGAAATTTTAACCACAATTCCATCATAACCATTCTTTTAGTTAGGAGAGTTAGAGTAGCTTAGAAACAACAATTTATGATGCTTCTTGAAGATCCGGAGTTGGATTTGCCTTTATCGTTGGGAAATCACGGTGGGTGCTTGTTCCTCTTCATTCTTCTCCTTGTAACCCCTTTCTTGTTGGTTTTGTATGTAAGTTCACTTTTATAATATGTATTTTTATTAATCACGACGTTATGTATGTTCTATTCACAACTCTATATTGATGTTATCCTTGTTTACTTGTTTATTTATTGATTTGAACTGTTATTGAGAAATTCTCTTCGAATCTAGATCTAGGATAATCATTAGTTAGTGTCATACCCCAAAATTTGCCCATTAATATTTCAAGACATTTTGCAAGGCATTCCGACTCATATATAACACTGATCTTGAAGAAACAAAGGCCCAGCTCACGGATGGCCCAATCCAGAAAATGGCCCAAACTGGCCTGTTCGCTACGCGCTCACCTAGCGAAGCTGACAGACAACAAAAATTTCGGGCTTCATTCTGAGCCCAAAAAAAAAAAAAAAAAAAAAAAAAAAAAAAAAAACGAGAAACGAAAAAAAAAAAAGAGAAAAAAGAGAAAAAAAATTTTAATTAATTAATTAATTAATTAATTAAATAATTAAAATAAATAAATAAATAAAATATAACAAATTATTTTGGACTTGGGTCTCCCTCATTCCAAGCCCATTACCCACGAAATTAGTCTATAAATACTGAAGTTTCAGTAGGGGAGTGACACTTGGAGTTACACTGGGAGATTCACTGGAAAAAAAAAAGAGGAGGAGAACAGAGAAGAACGAATAGAAGTTTTGGCATAGGAACCCTGCCTACCCGGAGAATTCAGAGTAAAGAAACCCTGAAGGCAACCCATCTGCACCGAAGCCATCGCTGTCCAATTCCCGCTGCCTAACTTATTCCGATACTACAAGTGGTCAATCCCTTCAACCTTGAATTGGCAAACAGGTTTGCGTATCTCTATTGTTTATACTTTCAATTGGCCATATCTACATATATAATGCATCATGATTAAATGTTGATATATAATTTGCTTTCGTATGGGAATTTAAATATGCCTGAATACCCTGAATGTTTGATCATGTTATTCCTGTGATAAAATGCCATAAAATTCAAAGTTCCTAACGTGGGGCTGTTTTCAAATTCAAAATCCGTGGCCACTCGCTAGCACCTCGCTAGGCGAGCTTGGGGCGAGTATTCGCCTGGCCTTCACTAGGCGAGGCAGAGGCGAACGAGACAGTAGCTGACTTTTCTATTCTTTTTTTTTTTTTTATGTTTTATCATAGCCATGCATTATTCATCCTATCCTATTTATTGTTGTGATATTTCTCCGGTGTAATCTTCGATTGCACCCTGATTTGGTGTTCTGACATGTTTCTTTTTTTGAGTTTCGTAAAGGTTCACATATCCCAGGAAAAGGTTATTGGCTAGGTATTCCACTTTATTTGTGGGATACCCTTGTGGAGTTTCACCCTAAATTAATTTTTAATGTATCAATTTCTAATGTATTTTTTTAATATATTATTTTTAATAATTTTAATGTGGAGTTTCATCCTAATTATATAATTAATTGTAAAACTTTGCCTTTGAATAAGTGATCTTGGACCTCTCTTTGTTGCCTTACGATTACGATATTACGGTCATGTCCCGCGAACGTGGGGATACCCTTAGCAAAGACCCTTCGGTTAAATCATCATAAAATAAATTATAGTCCCTCGGATGTTGCCTTCGAATATACAACTTTGTCCCTCGATGACCCTCCGATGTTGCCTATGGTTAAAAGATGATAGTCCCTTCGAATGCTAAGATATCCTCGTAACTGTTGCCTTCAATGACCTATCGATGACCCTACGATGACCCTTAAACATCCAAAGGATAAAACTACTTATTTCTCAATAATAAGGACAGTTTTACCCTCATAAGGATAGGAAATGCTCATAAAGACCTTGGGTCGGTATAACTCTTAATTGTTGGCTCACAATCTAAAAACAATTTTCACACCTCACACCTTTCAAAATATCCTTAGAAAATCACCACTTGGTATATATTCATACTAGAATCATTACCGAGTTATATTTTTCTAAACAATTTCCAAAACTAAACGAGATAACTACTTTGTATATATTCATACAAGAATCATTACAAAGTTAAATTCTCTTTCCAAAAACAATTTTCCAAACAATTCACAAACACTTTTTTTCAGACAAAAATAATATAAGTGATCGAGCAATTAAGAGCCCATGGATAACCATGGATACAAAGGGTGCTAACACCTTCCCTTTGTATAATGTACCTCCCGAACCCAAAATCTAAATTAAGGTCTTTCCTGTTCTTTTCCACCTTTCCTTATTGGATAAAAGAAAAGTCGGTGGCGACTCTTGCTAACCGCGACATTGCGATAAAAAACACAAAAAGTCCAGTTCACCGTATGACAGAACTGGCGACTCTGCTGGGGAGCCTAAATATTTAAAAAGAGAGGTTACCTTAAAAACAAGATCACTTATTCAATTTGTCTGATTTATTTTTAAGGGATTGCTTGGGTATGTTATGCTTGAGTGAAAGATCCTACACCCGGATCTAGTGTACCTTAGGTAAGTAGCAAGAGATCATCGCGACTGTCCGGCGTATACTGGAATGGTCAAAATGATGGCTACGGTTAATGTGGCACTTTGGATGTCCTGATGTTCCTCATGTTAGTTGAGGAAATATTTGGCATTCGCGTGGTGTCATAAAAGCATTAACCAGACCTTTAGAACCCTAATTGACTCATCCTGGCCATTAGAAAGTAGTGAGATAACTGGCTTCGGTTTCGACTGGAGTTGGTTGAGACTCGATACTACACTCTTTGAGATTGGACTTTAGGGAAGCTTCGGTCAACCACTTGGTGTTGCACTGAAGTGGACTTAAGGAAAGGTCAATGATTTGAGATCCTTCTAGAACCCGGTTACTATTCTAAGACAGGTTGAACCAACCAAACTTCAGTGGGGAGGGTATTTACCTATGGAACTCACGCAAGCCTTAAAACCTAGGAATGATTGTTGTGTGACTTGCTTGTGCTTGTTATTTATCTAACAACATGACATCATAACAACATAACATCATAACATCATGGCATTGTACTAACCATTTCAAGGATTTAGGGATTTAACTCTGCTAAAAAAAAAACAGAAAAAACAAAAACAAAAGCAAAAACAAAAGAGAAAAGAAAAAAAAAGCTCTTTTTGTTAGTTTATGCAAAGTTAAATCCCGAAAGTCCTTGAAAACATTTCATACATTGCATTGCATCGCATAACAGGTATTCTAAAGGATCAGTGTTCTCACGATTTTCCTATCAAACAGATTCCAGCAGATTCAAACAGATTGAACAATGGCTCTCGAACAAACTGTCAAAGATCTCCAGGCCCAGAATGCTCAATTCCAGGAAATGATGCTGAGCTTATCTAAGGGGCAGGAAGAACTGAAAGCTCTTTTGATGGAGAAGAAGAAGGACCAGAAACCTGTGGGTTACATCAACCCGGGGAGAAGGCTTAAGGGACAGGTTACAGGAGTCAAGATTAGAATTCCGAAGGATTCAGAAGAAGAGACCGAGAATGATTCGGAAGATGAGAATCCTAATCTCGTCAATTCTGAGGACGACGATGAAGATTATGAACATGAACAGTACTCTCCGAAGGATGATAAGTACAAGTTGCTGGAAGAACGTATGCTAGCTATGGAGGGGCAGAAAGTGCCCGGTCTGGATTTCGAAAACTTGGGTCTGGTCTCTGATGTGGTCATTCCCCGCAAATTCAAGGTTCCCATTTTCACTAAGTATGATGGTGCCTCTTGTCCTCAGATGCATCTAAGGGCTTATGTGAGAAAGATTCAGCCGCACACTACTGATAAGAAACTGTGGATCCATTTCTTCCAAGAGAGTCTGTCTGGCACACAGTTAGAGTGGTATTATCAGCTTGAGAGCTCTAACATCCGCACATGGACTGATTTAGCAACAGCTTTCTACAAGCACTACCAGTATAATTCTGAGTTAGCGCCTACTCGGCTACAGCTACAAAATATGACTATGGGCTCTAAAGAAAGTTTCAAAGAATATGCTCAAAAGTGGAGAGATTTGGCTGGCAGAGTCAAACCCCCTATGACTGATCGAGAGTTAGTGGACATGTTCATGGGTACACTGACTGGCCCATTCTACAGCCATCTACTGGGAAGTTCCTCGTCAGGTTTCACTGAACTTATCTTGACAGGTGAACGGGTTGAAAGCGGCATTCGAAGTGGAAAGATACAGGCAGCTACTTCTGCAAGCACCAAAAAGTCCTATCAGGGAAAGAATGAATCAAATGCTGTGTACAGTGAGAGGAAGCATAACAAGAAGAATCGTGACCATACTATTGGGGCAGTTACAATTGCCGCACCGCCATCTCAGAACTTCCAACACAGACAAGACAGGTCGAGAAGACAGTTTACCAAGATCAATATGACTTTAACCCAAGCACTGCAGAGTATGTTAAAGGCCAATTTGATTACCCTCAGAGGCCCTCCTGCAAATCCCAACACTACTTCTCCTCGTTATAATCCCAACGCCAGGTGTGCCTATCACTCCGATAGCCCCGGGCATGATACGAATGATTGCTGGTTGTTGAAGAACAAGATTCAGGATATGATCGACGCTGGAGAAATTGAATTTGATCCTCCGGCGACCCCCAATGTCATCACAGCACCTATGCCTAATCATGACCAGAATGTTAATGTTGTGGACGACAATTCTCACGTTACTGACGTTGCTGATTTAGCATCTCCTCTCCTGATCGTTAAGAAGAATTTATTGCAAGCTGGTTTATTTCCAGGTTGTGCTGAAGATTGCGATCTCTGTGTACTCCGACCCAATGATTGTTTGAAGTTGAAGAACGGCATTCAACGGCTGATGGATGATCGTACAATTCTATTTGAAAGGGTTCCTAAGGTGGACAACTCTATTGAAGAGGTATCTGTGATTGCTAGGTCCAAAGCTCCAGTGAAGATTACCGCTACTAGAGTGCCTGTGAAGATTACCGCTGAGCCCAAAGTGGCTCCCCTGATTATTACCGCACCTGGCCCCGTGCCATATTCCTCCAGCAAAGCTATTCCGTGGAACTATGGAGGCGACGTTTACATCCATGGCATAAAGCAAGTTGGTAGTTCTGCTAATCCTAATGATATTGTGGGGACTAGTAAAGTTACTCGAAGTGGAAGGATCTACTCCCCAGAAATCTCACCTCCCGCTCCCGAAATTCGAGGAAAAAGACCAGTCAATCCTCCTCAGTCAGAGACATCGGTCGAAGTTACTTCTGAAGATGTTGCCAAACAGGAAATGGAAGAGATGCTGAAAATCATCCGTAAGAGCGATTTTGATGTAGTGGAACAATTGGGGCATACTCCGTCTAAAATCTCAATGTTGTCCTTGTTATTATCCTCTGAATCCCATGCCAATGCATTGATGAAATTCTTGAAGACCGCTCATGTGCCTCAAGAAACATCCGTCGATCAATTCGAACATTATGTTGCTAATTTGACTGTTGACAATGGCCTAGGCTTTTCCGATGCTGACCTGACGCCAGCAGGAAAGAATCACAATAAAGCTCTGCATATCTCCATCGAGTGTGAGGGGATCACCCTGGCTCACGTGTTGATCGACAACGGCTCTTCCTTGAATGTGCTCCCGAAAGCTGTACTCGATAAATTTGACTACAAAGGCATTGAACTGAAACCTAGTGATGTTGTGGTGCGTGCTTACGATGGTGCGAAGAGTGTTGTCTATGGTGAAGTGGTTCTCCCTATCAAGATAGGACCTCAAGTCTTCAACACTACCTTTCACGTGATGGACATTCGTCCCGCCTACTCCTGCTTGTTGGGGCGCCCTTGGATCCATGGGGCAGGTGCGGTAGCTTCGTCGCTTCATCAAAAGCTGAAGTATCCAATAGCAGGCATGGTTGTCACTGTATGTGGAGAAGAAGAGTATATTGTCAGTAGTGTGCAAGCCTTCAAATACGTCGAGATGGATGGTGAATTCTTTGAGACTCTTTCTCAGTCATTTGAAGTGGTTCCTCCACCCAGTCCTGTCCTTAAGCCAACTCCCCTTGTGCCCAAGGTTGTTCGTGTTCCCCCTGTCATGATCTCTCTGAAAGATGCTCAAGCCGCGATTGAAAATGGTGATCGTGCTGGTTGGGGTCAACTGATCAATGTACCGTACAAGTCTGATAAAGCTGGCCTGGGGTTTAACTCTGGAAAGATAGTCAAAAATCAGATTAATGCTATGGAAGATGCTGATAGTGATTGCGACTTGGATAGCTGGATTTTCCCAACAATTGGTGACGGACTCAACAATTGGAAGACTGAAGACATTATCCCGATTTCCTTTAGTCAGGAGTAATTGTTATTGTTTATTCTAGAATTGCAAATTTTAATTTTCTTTTACAATCAAACTTCTTAAAGCATTGTGTCTATGCCCGAGGCACAATAGCTAATTTGTTAAGGGTTTTGTCATTTTCATAAGCATATTTATATTCAATAAATCAATGGACGTTTTGCATTCAAATATTGCGCTCTTTGTCTTTCCTATTATCTTTCAAACGAGCTATGTTTTCTTACACACACGCACGTAACGAATTGCAGATCCCTATCCACTCTGGATCCTGTTGATAATAGTTCTACTACTGTTCATTATGACTTTGAAAATCCGATCTACCGAGCCGAAGATGGAAGTGAGGAAGATTGTGAAGTACCTGAAGAACTTGCCAGAATGTTACTACAAGAAGAAAGGACTATACAGCCGCATGAGGAGTCAGTTGAGACTGTAAATCTGGGTACCGAGGTGGACAAGAGAGAAGTCAAAATAGGAGCAGGCTTGGAAATCAGTGTCAAAAGAAGATTGATTCAAATGCTACATGACTATGTGGAGATTTTTGCTTGGTCTTACGAAGACATGCCAGGGCTGGATACCGATATAGTAGTGCATCGTTTGCCGACGAAGGAAGATTGTCGTCCTGTTAAGCAAAAGGTTCGTCGCATGCGTCCTGAAATGTCCGAGAAAATCAAGGCCGAAGTCATGAAACAATTCGATGCTGGTTTTCTGGCGGTTACTTCTTATCCTCAATGGGTTGCTAATGTGGTACCAGTGCCAAAGAAGGATGGTAAGGTGCGAATGTGTGTGGATTACAGAGATTTGAATAGAGCGAGTCCCAAGGATGATTTCCCACTGCCACACATTGATGTTCTGGTAGACAACACCGCTCAACACAAGGTATTCTCCTTCATGGATGGATTCTCGGGTTATAACCAGATCAAAATGGCACCTGAGGACATGGAGAAGACTACGTTTGTGACGCAATGGGGCACCTTCTGTTATAAAGTAATGCCGTTTGGTTTAAAGAACGCAGGAGCAACGTACCAGCGTGCTATGGTGGTTTTGTTCCATGACATGATCCATCATGAAATAGAAGTATATGTGGACGATATGATAGCCAGGTCTCATACTGAAGAAGAACATCTCGATCATTTATACAAACTGTTTGAGAGGCTGAAGAAATACAAGTTGAGATTGAACCCGAACAAATGCACCTTTGGAGTAAGATCTGGTAAACTCTTGGGCTTTATTGTCAGTGGTAAAGGTATTGAGGTCGACCCAGCCAAGGTGAGAGCTATTCAAGAGATGCCAGTTCCCCGTACGGATAAAGAAGTCAGAGGTTTCTTGGGACGTTTGAATTACATTGCCCGATTTATTTCCCATTTGACCGCTACTTGCAAACCCATCTTCAAGTTACTGAGAAAAAATCAAGAGATGATATGGAATGATGAATGTCAAGAAGCTTTCGACAAAATCAAGAAGTACCTCCAAGAACCTCCAATTCTGGTGCCACCAGTTGAGGGAAGACCTCTAATCATGTATTTAACCGTTTTAGAAAACTCAATGGGGTGCGTGTTGGGACAACATGACGAGTCCGGTCGAAAAGAGTATGCCATATACTACCTTAGCAAAAAGTTTACCGACTGTGAAACAAGATACTCACTGCTCGAGAAAACTTGCTGTGCTTTGGCCTGGGCTGCTCGCCGACTAAGACAGTATATGTTGAATCACACCACTTTGTTGATTTCTAAGATGGATCCTATCAAATACATATTTGAGAAACCCGCCCTCTCCGGAAGAATAGCAAGATGGCAGATGATTTTAACAGAGTATGATATCCAGTATACCACCCAAAAAGCAATCAAAGGAAGCGTGCTAGCTGATCATTTGGCTCATCAGGCCGTGAATGATTATCAGTCTATGAATTTTGAGTTCCCAGATGAGGATGTCATGCTTGTTACTGATTATGAAGAACCTGGACCGAATGAAGGACCCGAAGTGGGATCCCGATGGACTATGGTTTTTGATGGATCGTCTAACGCATTGGGCAACGGTATTGGCGTCGTGATCATTTCCCCCAAGGGTGGCCATACGCCTTTCACCGCTAGACTATGTTTTGAGTGTACCAACAATATGGCTGAGTATGAAGCATGTATTTTGGGACTCAGAGCTGCTATAGACCTGAGAATCAAGTTTTTGAGGGTGTATGGAGACTCAGCCTTAGTAATCAGTCAGGTCAAAGGAGAATGGGACACTAAACATCCGAACCTCATCCCCTATCGAGAGCAGGTGTTGACATTAATCCCATACTTTGAAGAGATCACATTCGAACATATTCCCCGAGAGGAGAACCAGTTGGCAGACGCATTGGCTACCATGTCATCTATGTTCAGAGTCAGATGGGACAATGAAGCTCCCCGGATTACCATTGAACGACTAGACGAACCAGCATATTGTTATGAACTTAACGCTGATGAAGTAGAAGAGAAGCCTTGGTTCCACGAGATAAAAAGATATTTAGAAGCTCAGGAATACCCTGAAGGGACATCCATCAATGACAGGAAATTTCTGAGGAAGTTCTCCGCTAAATTCTTTTTGAGTAATGGAATATTGTACAAACGTAACCATGATTCGACTTTGCTTCGTTGTGTGGATAGAAAGGAATCAGAGAAGATTATGGAAGACATGCACGACGGTATCTTTGGGACTCATTCTAGTGGACATACAATGGCCAAGAAGATTCTGAGGTCAGGGTATTATTGGTCTACCATGGAAACTGATTGCCACCATCACTCCAGAACTTGTCATAAGTGCCAGATCTATGCGGATAAAGTACATGTGCCTCCTGCTCCATTAAACGTGTTGACCGCGCCGTGGCCCTTTGCAATGTGGGGCATTGATATGATTGGCGAGATTAAACCTACCGCCTCTAATGGACATCGTTTCATCCTTGTTGCTATTGATTACTTCACAAAGTGGGTGGAGGCAGCCTCATTTGCTTCTGTTACTAAGAATGTGGTGGCACGATTCATCAAGAACAGCCTCATCTGCCGATACGGCGTCCCTGAGAGAATTATCACTGACAATGGCACTAATTTGAACAACAAGATGATTACTGAACTCTGCACGCAGTTCAAAATAAAACACCATAACTCTTCTCCGTACCGGCCAAAGATGAACGGCGCTGTAGAAGCGGCTAATAAGAATATTAAGAAGATTATACAAAAGATGACGGTAACATACAAAGACTGGCATGAGATGTTACCATTTGCTCTTCATGGTTATCGTACTTCCGTGCGAACTTCGACAGGGGCAACTCCTTTCTCTTTAGTCTACGGAATGGAAGCCGTTTTACCAGTGGAAGTTCAGATTCCCTCTCTAAGGATCATGAAAGAGGCGGGCTTAGACGAGGACGAATGGATTCAGACTCGACTCGATCAGATAAATTTGATGGATGAGAAGAGACTTGCGGCTGTATGTCACGGGCAGATATATCAGAAGCGCATGACCAGGGCATTCAACAAAAAGGTCAAGAGACAAGTGTATCAAATTGGCGACTTGGTAATCAAACGCATCATCCTACCACAAACTGACCCCAGAGGCAAATGGACTCCCACATACGAAGGGCCATTTGTAGTTAAGAAGGTATTCTCAGGTGGAGCCATGATACTCGCTACAATGGATGGTGAAGACTTGCCACATCCCGTGAACGCGGACATAGTTAAAAAATACTACGCATAAAAGAGACCCGCTAGATCGACGTATCTAGGCAAAAGTAAGGGCATCCCGGCGAACCAAAAGGGTTCGGGCAAAAATTAGGGATATATAAAAAAAAATGTACACCCGGCAAGTCGAAAACCTGAAAAGGCGGCTTGGGCAAAAAAGGGTATCCTGGTGGACTGAAAACCTGAAAAGGCGGTCCAGGCAAAAATTAGGGATTAAAGCGTATGACTATGTCCCGTTCTCAGTCAACTTTCATCCAAGTTCGAGGGACTGACCAAGCCAATCACTTCTATCCGACAGCAAGGGATGAGATGCTCGAAGACATAATGACAGTAGTAGGCATAAAATCAATAGGACTTCTTCCACATAGCTTTCTCTTTGTTTTCGACAATTTCCTCTTACTAGGATTTCTGTCTCCTTGTACACAAATTGCCTGTTTATAGGCCTCCTTTCAAAATCAATACAACCCTCTTTCAAAAAAAAAGATGCTTTTGTTTTTACTTTTCTGTTTTGGTTGCGTAAATGTCCATTGATTTAATTTGAATTAATATGTGCATTTGAATATGACTGATGTTTACCAAAAATACATGCATAGAATAGCAATAGCAATTACTACCCGACTTCAGGATCAAGGAAAAGGTCTAATCATGCTTCCAATGAATCCGCTACCAATTCTCTTCCCCAGCAAGCCTGTTTTTTTTTTCCTCAGAAAATGGCAGTATCCCCAGGCACAGCCAGTTACTCCCCAACAGAGGTCGGCGTCACCAGACAGATTGATCATCTCATCCATCCCCAGCCAGGCTCTGTTGAATATTTCCACCATCAGACAGAAATCAAGCATCCCCAGCCGAGAAAGGGTCATCGACACAAATGTCTCAAATCAGTAGATGGGGATTTATTTTCCCCAGTAGAGTCCCCAAGCAGAACTTCTCATACGCATAACTCATTCATTACATCCTTTCACAACATACGCATGCATACAACATTCACATTTATTTTAGCATAACACGAAACATCTCATGCATCATGACATAGCATGAAGCTAACTTTTTCTTTGCAGGTTAATTATCCTCCTGATATAGTCAAAGTAGAAGGTTCATTCAGACAGACACCTTTATCAATCACATTCAAGATTCAGATACATATTTCAAATACAGTTCATGGGAACATTCATTCTAACAACACTTCGATATCCTCCTAACGATGGCATCTCTAAGCCCATCCCAGACATTTATTGCAAGTACAACATATACAGGTTATCAGATACAGCCTAACGTACGGTTCATTCTGATTCAGCCCAACATATGACTTCTTCAGCAACTCCAATGCGGTCTAACGTAAGACCCATTTGGACCTTCAAATCCTCAGATGCTGCCTAGCGTACGGTACATTCAGGGGTGTAGTCTAGCGTACGACTACTTTCTTTTTCAGATGCAGCCTAACGGACGGCTCATTCTACAACTCGGATACGATCTAACGTACGATCCATTCTGAACTTCAACAACCCCAACGCGGTCTAACGTACGACCCGTTTGGATCTTACAACCCTCAGATGCTACCTAACGTATGGTACATTTCTGAAGTGTAGTCTAACGTACGACTACCCCTTTCATCATCAGATCCTACCTAACATACGGTACATTTCTGAAGTGTAGTCTAACGTACGACTACCCCTTTCGTCATCAGATTCAGCCTAACGTACGGCTCATTCTGCAACTCAGATACGATCTAGCGTATGGTCCATTCTGATCCTTTATCCCCAACAGCATATGACACACTCCGACTCCCCAGCGAAGTCGGCAGCCTAATGGATGACTCATTATACGGTCTAACGTACGACCCAGTGTGGCACCCATGTCTTCAAATTGGCCTAATATACGGCGCGATCTGAAGCTTTCGTCATCAAACCTCCCGGATGGCATCTTTAAGCCCATCTCCATCAAGACCAACTGTCGATTCTCAAGTGCAAATTTTTGGGGCATTCTAGTGTTCAATAATCTTCCACCTCCAGACCACGAATGGCGTATACACCATTCTAACTCTCTCGGTCCAAGAATATTGAACAGGGGCAGCTGTCATACCCCAAAATTTGCCCATTAATATTTCAAGACATTTTGCAAGGCATTCCGACTCATATATAACACTGATCTTGAAGAAACAAAGGCCCAGCTCACGGATGGCCCAATCCAGAAAATGGCCCAAACTGGCCTGTTCGCTACGCGCTCGCCTAGCGAAGCTGACAGACAACAAAAATTTCGGGCTTCATTCTGAGCCCAAAAAAAAAAAAAAAAAAAAAAAAAAAAACGAGAAACGAAAAAAAAAACGAGAAACGAAAAAAAAAAAAAAAAAAAAAAAAAGAGAAAAATTTTTTTAATTAATTAATTAATTAATTAAATAATTAAAATAAATAAATAAATAAAATATAACAAATTATTTTGGACTTGGGTCTCCCTCATTCCAAGCCCATTACCCACGAAATTAGTCTATAAATACTGAAGTTTCAGTAGGGGAGTGACACTTGGAGTTACACTGGGAGATTCACTGGAAAAAAAAAAGAGGAGGAGAACAGAGAAGAACGAATAGAAGTTTTGGCATAGGAACCCTGCCTACCCGGAGAATTCAGAGTAAAGAAACCCTGAAGGCAGCCCATCTGCACCGAAGCCATCGCTGTCCAATTCCCGCTGCCTAACTTATTCCGATACTACAAGTGGTCAATCCCTTCAACCTTGAATTGGCAAACAGGTTTGCGTATCTCTATTGTTTATACTTTCAATTGGCCATATCTACATATATAATGCATCATGATTAAATGTTGATATATAATTTGCTTTCGTATGGGAATTTAAATATGCCTGAATACCCTGAATGTTTGATCATGTTATTCCTGTGATAAAATGCCATAAAATTCAAAGTTCCTAACGTGGGGCTGTTTTCAAATTCAAAATCCGTGGCCACTCGCTAGGCGAGCCTGGGGCGAGTATTCGCCTGGCCTTCGCTAGGCGAGGCAGAGGCGAACGAGACAGTAGCTGACTTTTCTATTCTTTCTTTTTTTTTTTATGTTTTATCATAGCCATGCATTATTCATCCTATCCTATTTATTGTTGTGATATTTCTCCGGTGTAATCTTCGATTGCACCCTGATTTGGTGTTCTGACATGTTTCTTTTTTTGAGTTTCGTAAAGGTTCACATATCCCAGGAAAAGGTTATTGGCTAGGTATTCCACTTTATTTGTGGGATACCCTTGTGGAGTTTCACCCTAAATTAATTTTTAATGTATCAATTTCTAATGTATTTTTTTTAATATATTATTTTTAATAATTTTAATGTGGAGTTTCATCCTAATTATATAATTAATTGTAAAACTTTGCCTTTGAATAAGTGATCTTGGACCTCTCTTTGTTGCCTTACGATTACGATATTACGGTCATGTCCCGCGAACGTGGGGATACCCTTAGCAAAGACCCTTCGGTTAAATCATCATAAAATAAATTATAGTCCCTCGGATGTTGCCTTCGAATATACAACTTTGTCCCTCGATGACCCTCCGATGTTGCCTATGGTTAAAAGATGATAGTCCCTTCGAATGCTAAGATATCCTCGTAACTGTTGCCTTCAATGACCTATCGATGACCCTACGATGACCCTTAAACATCCAAAGGATAAAACTACTTATTTCTCAATAATAAGGACAGTTTTACCCTCATAAGGATAGGAAATGCTCATAAAGACCTTGGGTCGGTATAACTCTTAATTGTTGGCTCACAATCTAAAAACAATTTTCACACCTCACACCTTTCAAAATATCCTTAGAAAATCACCACTTGGTATATATTCATACTAGAATCATTACCGAGTTATATTTTTCTAAACAATTTCCAAAACTAAACGAGATAACTACTTTGTATATATTCATACAAGAATCATTACAAAGTTAAATTCTCTTTCCAAAAACAATTTTCCAAACAATTCACAAACACTTTTTTTCAAACAAAAATAATATAAGTGATCGAGCAATTAAGAGCCCATGGATAACCATGGATACAAAGGGTGCTAACACCTTCCCTTTGTATAATGTACCTCCCGAACCCAAAATCTAAATTAAGGTCTTTCCTGTTCTTTTCCACCTTTCCTTATTGGATAAAAGAAAAGTCGGTGGCGACTCTTGCTAACCGCGACATTGCGATAAAAAACACAAAAAGTCCAGTTCACCGTATGACAGTTAGATTCTAAACTCTAGATATAGATTTAGGTTTAACATTCGCGTGAGTATCGAATCTTAATGCTCCATATTTTTTGATAGCCTGAGAGATCGTCGATTAAATAATACGGTAGAACTATCATCGGTGTTGCAGACATAAACACTATTGTGAGTGATAAGTGGTGATATTGATGAATGTTTAGATTGTACATAACTGGTTGGTAAATTATGTTTTTGTATGGTGGATGAAATACAATATTGTAAAGCTCTCAGATCTCTCAGAAGCTTTATTTATTTACTCATTCGTTTTACATAGTTTAGTTTTAAATTCAAATCTTGCAAACCCAATCTTAAAATCGTAGAGACCGTTGAACGACATTTTATGTCGCACTAATCCCTATAGAGACGATAAAACAAAATACTGACTTTTGCTTGTTGCTTTATTGCTTTAACACTCACCTTCACTTAGAGTATCATCGCATCAGAATTATTATTAAATCAAATGAACACAATATTGCAACTCGTGACATTTAGTCTTATAAACCCCAACCTTCATAATGCAACAAAAGAAGTTATATTATTCAACTCATAATAACTTTGAGATCTCAACAAAATATAAATAGTAACTTCAACAAAATAAAATAAGTGAAAGAAAACATTCTCAACCCATAGTTATATGATCAGAGCAAGACCCTACTAAAAACGACAAACTAATGGAAGTCACTCCAAGAGCTATCATCCACTTACTTCAAAAATACTACTCCTGAGTATCTGCGTGATGTCCATGTAAAGGCAACATTTAAACAGATGGGGTGAGAATACACTTCAATAATTAATGGTGAAAACAAGCGGGAGTAGATTATCACATAACAACAGCATACACATTACTCAATCAACACCAACATATTAAGTATTATCATCCAACAACACATCAACAACAATCAATACAAATGCAACACTTATGCAATGTACTCAACACCGACTCGACATGCATGCGGTATCGAATTTGAACACTCGGGTTCATTTCGCTCCCCGATCCACACCATATGATCATATTCCGTCTTGGAACCAGAGCACACCAAAATCGTTACCATCGCCATAGGTAACGTTTCACCGATTCCCACTAGAATCAGTTACTCGCACTCGATCCCCACCATAAGACCAAGGCTCACCAAAAAGAACCGAAGTTCCGACAACATGAATGCATGGACTCTTAGCATGCAATAACAACACATACACATTGGTCCATCTTCTAACTGTGTATGTCATCAGCAACATAATCAACATAAACATAGCCTATGTATAACTAAATATGCAACATCTATAACATTCACCACAATTATTCATGCTCAATAACTCATTATCGACCCATTGCATTATCACAAAAAGATTCGCCTTTCACATCTCACCATTATTCACCACATCATTCATCATAAGCAACAATTAAATAATATTACAACAACAACAAAAACAAAAAATAACAAATAGTAGCAAGTTAACAATTGTAACTTCATATGCATTTGTTTATGTTACTTCACCAACACAACGATACATCATCATATAAACATAACTATTCTCTAACCAATCATACAAAATAACACAAATGTCCCTACAGTAGGCACATGACTATCTCTCAATTATCTCATCAAGCACTACAATGATGCAGCTCTGAGCATTAGCTTTCTAACACTTTGAGCGACGCGCCATTTGGATATACGGATCAAAAGTTATGGCGTAAATCGTAGGACAATTACACATGTAATTATAACATATTAATTATCTTTCCAACGCTTCAAACCGCGTCTCAATCCGAGTCATGAAACCCAAGTTACGACGAAAACAGTTGGAACCAAAAAATCAACACACAACACCTCTAATCGGTTAACCAAAACACATAATCGATTACAGTCGCGGAAATTTCAAAAAAAAACTTATCGGTTCAGTTGTAATCGGTTACACCAACGCGTTAACTGGTTACCACTGTACATGAACGAAAAAAATGTAATTTTCATTGTTTGAGGTCTTCCAGACCCCCGATTTTGATTCCGTAAAAACCCTTGATCTCATAATTCAACATACTACACTTATTCAGTGATTAAAATAGAAATTTCATAATAATTCACATATTGGCATCAACAAAATTATTCAATCTCATCAATTCATGTTTACCCCAAACCTTCCACACCCTCAAATATGGTGGACAATATTTAACATCTCAAAACAGAAAATAATTAAAGTTCCAAATAATTCAATTTAATTAATTAATCAAATTTGGGGTGTTACATGTTCCAACACTTTTCAGACTTGTATCCTCCAGCACTTCCCACGCATCTTCGGATGATCATATGTACCGACCTATACTAAGGATATGTCGCGTGCTTCTACATTTATCTCGCTTAGAGGAAACCAGGCGCTAGAGTCGTTTCAGTTGTATCTTGACCGCTTGGTAGTCAAAGATATGCACTTTAACGGTTATGTCAATCACCGTGAAATGCGGCCATTTGACGACATAGTGTTATACTCGTGATGGTTGGCTTGCGATTCACGTATGACATTTTCTCATCTGCTTAAGTGTGTCATGCACTAGTTCGACTGCACTCAGACTATTCTCAGACACCCTGTTATCTTTGCTCATCCTGCTATAACACATAGAGATATGGATGCCATGTTTGATGATTATCTTAATCATCTGATGCCGAATGAGGCATGAAGTGTCATAGATGAATGTGAATGGAGCTATGTAGACGGGTACATCAGGTGGTTCTTTAGGATGTCACATCCATGTACGATGCAGGTTGTCCCAGGAGATTCACTATGGTCAGTGTTAGATGCCCAAAAGTGCTTATTTGAGCTATCAAATGTGGGCATCTTTCACTCCATTTCCTTGCTAAAGTGTTCAAAACCACCTTTATTTTGGATGAAATGCAATTCAATGATAAGCGATCTTGGTACCTTTGATTTGTGTGTTATTGTGCAGGAAGTAGGCATGAAATAATAGAAAGTGAAGACACAAGAAATTTGGCAAAGGGATCAAATAAAACAAGCATTCATCAGCTTGCTCGCTAGGCGAGGGCTGTGGCGAAGCACTCGTTAGGCGAGCGTCCAGCGAAAGCCAAGCGAAAAGCCCCAGGATTTTACAGTGGCAAACATGACCACACTCGCTAGGCGAGCTTCCAGCGAGGTGTGTGGCGAACACGTCCAGACTTGGTGAAAAGCGCAGCCAGCACTCACTCGCTAGGCGAGCCCTTAGCGAGCTCCCAGCGAGCATTCCAGTAGCAAAACCTCTCAACCTCGCTGGGGCGAAGGTTGAAGCGTGTCCTTCGCTAGGCGAAGGTTTTGTTCGCTAAGCGAACATGACAGTCTGGGAAAGGCTGTTTCTCTGGGCGCAGGTGCCTCAGGTGCCTCATTTAGGGGCTCGCTAGGCGAGCCATTCTGCTCGCCTAGCGAGCATGACAGCCCAGTAGCTGCTCCTATAAGTAGCAAGTGCCACTTTTTGGAGCCATACCTTGTTTTTCCATACTTTTGTACTTTTTCCAGATATTTTTACAGCATTGTTCCAAGGATCTTTTGTGACCTAAAAACCATTTCTCTTCATCTCTTAACCATTTTTCACAAAAAGAAGGTGGATTCCCATCCAATCTCGATTATTCGACTCAGATGTTGATCAACCTTCTTCCGAAACTTGTTGACCAAGCTACCATGAAAATGAGTAGCTAAGTCCTCCATTTTGTCAAGGTTAGATGTAGATGATCATTAGCTTTGTGTGTAAATGTAAGGATCTTCATTTGTAAACTCTTTAATGGTGAATATATGGTGAAAACTTTGTTCTTATTGAAAACTCTTTGTGTTGGTTTATGATCGAGAGATGTTTACCAACTCTTAACCTAGGTTTTCATCCAATCTTGTTTGTTAGCTAGAGATAGTAATGAATGATTTTGTTCACCATAAGGTTGAACCAAAAATTTGTCATTTTGATAGATTGTGTTAGAGATAAACAATGGATCAAAATGGGAAAACTCACAATGTGTGTTAGAGATAAACACATTGGGAGGACTTTGTGAAATAATTTATCATCTAAAGGAGTTTATAAGTTTTGTTGATCGAACATATACATGCAAAGTGATCGTCGAACCCTAACTTTGGCAATATTTCTCAAATATTCAAACCAAAACTTTTATCGCATTTTATTACACTTTTATGCAAGATACCGTGACAAATACCAAAACCCCATTGTTACCTTAAGCAAAGAATTAAAACAACTGTCGAAAGGCGGTGATATCTCACAATCCCTGTGGATACGATAACAAAAACCCGACACTTAAAATTACATTTAACAAAATGGCGCCGTTGCCGGGGATTGTGAATTGATATTGCGAGCATCGCAATAGTTGTTTAAGTTCTAGCTTTCGAATTTTTGACTTGTGCTTGTAATTTGTTTGGTTTAGTGTGCAACTTATGTTTTATGCGAGGGCAAATCCCTGTGGACGAACTTCTTTTTGATCCTGAGATCGAGAGAACCGCAAGGAGGCTTAATAGCAAAACGAGACGTAGGAGGCAACAGGCTAGACAACGTCAAGAGCAAGGAGAAAGTTCTTCTACCACAAATCCACCACCATTCATACCTAACATGGAGCCACCACCACCGCCTATTTCTACTCCATGCATAAACAGTCCAAGAAACACTGCTCAGTTTGCCAACCACACGGGAAGGAAAGCTAAGATGAAAATGGGAACTCTCAATTTATTATATGGAAGTCCATTCACCGGAATGGACCGTGAAGATCCCTTTGCTTTTCTCACGAAATTTTATGAGATAGCATTGGCGGCCGGAGTGGATCAGGCTCAGGAGCTACCGTTATTCAGAAGATTATTTCCCCACGCTTTGCTCGGCAAAGCAAAAGATTGGTACCTAGATCAAACACCAGCCGTCATGACAGACTGGAACGTGTTAGAAGAGAAGTTCATCGAAAGATTCTTCTCCCATAACCGGTTCATGGAATCCAAGACGGCCATCTCAGTGTTTGCGCAAGGAATCAATGAATCCTTAAATGAAGCGTGGGAAAGATTCAAATCCATGTTGTGGAAGTGTAAAGGGCATGGATTTGATGAGATGACTCAAATCCATATTTTCAAAAATGGACTTCAACCAAATTGCAAGACGTTGTTGGATGCTACCTCGGGTGGCTCTTTATTGTCTAAAAGTGCCGAAGAAGCTACAAATATCATAAATCAAATGGCTTTAAATGATCTTCAGAGTCAAAGTCGAGGCAACTCTTTGAAAAAGCCGGGAGTGCTTGAACTAGGGACGAACGATGCCATCCTTGCCCAAAACAAGCTCATCTCACAACAAGTGGAACTCTTAACGCAACAAATAAAAGAGTTGAGAGAACCTTCTAAAGCTAAACAAATAGCTTGTTGTGAACTTTGCAAAGGTGAGCATGACACTGGATTCTGTCCACCTCTGGGGTTCGAAGATGTAAACTACATGGCAAACCAAAGGGACTACCAACCGAGACCACAACAACAACAACAACCTTATCAACCACACCCTCAAAATCAACAACAACATTTCCAAGGGAACCAAGGGTTCCAACCTAGGAGTAACTATTATCATAACCAAGGTTATGGAGGTGGTTCTTCTAGCCGTCAAAACCCTCCCCAAAATCCTTATCAATCTCAACAACCGTCGGTCGTAACTTCTAAGTTGGAAGAGACATTGACGGAATTCATGCAAATGTCAATGGCAAATCAAAAAAGCAACGACGCGGCTATAAAAAATCTCGAGACTCAAGTTGGGCAACTTGCTAAGCAACTCGCGGAACAACAAACCGGTCCTTCCTTTTCGGCAAACACGCAAACAAATCCTAAGGAGCATTGTAAGGCGATCACAACGAGAAGTGGGAAGGAGTTGATGAGTGAGAATAACAAAAGAGTTGAGAGTGAACAAAGAGAGAAAAAGAAATAAAATGAGGAGGAAATAGTGGAGGAAAATATTGATGGTGTAGTGGGGGAGTGGAATGAGGAGGAAGAAGTTGAAAAGAACGAAAAGAATGGTGAAGTTGAAAAGAAAAAAAGTGTGGAGATTGAGAAAAATACGAGTGATGAGTTAATGAGGGAGGAAGTGAAAAAGCCTAGATGGAGGAGTTCTAGAGTTGCAAAGGGAAAGGAGGTAGTGAGCACTACTCCAATCCAAAATCTTCCTTATCCTCATGCCCCGTCCAAAAGGGAGAATGAACGGCATTACGC
The DNA here is from genome assembly GCF_024323335.1 of Lathyrus oleraceus. Lineage (NCBI taxonomy): Eukaryota > Viridiplantae > Streptophyta > Magnoliopsida > Fabales > Fabaceae > Lathyrus > Lathyrus oleraceus. The sequence continues at coordinate 383,181,303 of NC_066579.1, read as the reverse complement.
CCGGTTCATGGATATTTTTAAACAACTACAAATCAACATTCCGTTTGCCGAAGCCTTGGAGCAAATGCCCAAGTATGCCAAATTCATGAAGGACATACTTACAAAAAAGCGGAGGTATACAGAACCGGAGACCATCGTCCTAGATGCGAGCTGTAATGCCATTATTCAAAGGACGCTTCCAAAAAAAGAGGTTGATCCGGGAAGAGTTACTTTGCCAGTTAAAATTGGTGATATCTATGTCGGGAAGGGACTAATTGACTTGGGGTCAAGCATTAATCTTATACCTTTGTCTATTATAAAGAGGCTTGGCAACATCGAAATTAAGTCCATCCGAATGACGTTGCAATTGGCGGATAAGTCGGCAACCCATCCTCATGGCGTAGCCCAAGATGTTTTGGTTAAAGTCGACAAATTCTTTTTCCCGATCGATTTTATAGTTATTGATATGGAAGAAGATGATGATGCTCCGCTCATCTTGGGCCGACCGTTCATGAAAACCGCGCGAATGATGATAGACGTTGATGACAGTTTAATGAAGGTGAGAGTCCAAAATGAGGAAGTAACATTCGATCTATTCGAAGCAATGAAGCATTCAAAAGATAGAAATGATAGTTTTCGCATCGATGTGATCGAAGAAGCAGTTTTGGAGGTTTCTAAGCATATTCATGAGATATCTCCTATGGAGTTAGCTCTTGACGACTCATTGGAGGTTTTCACCGTTGAAGAAGAGCAAGCTCTTGAGGAATGCTTAAAGGAACTTGATAGTTTAGACGAACTACAACCGTGGGAAGTTGAGGAAGAAGACTTGAAGAAGGAGGTTATTGACGAAAAAGCGCCTATTGAATTGAAAATACTACCTTCTACTTTGAAGTATGTATTCCTAGATGAGACCGAAGCAAAGCCGGTCATCATAAGCAACCTTTTGACAAATGATGAAGAAGCCCGCTTGATCCATGTGCTAAAAAAAATCAAGAAGCCATGGGTTGGACTCTTTCCGATCTAAAAGGAATTAGCCCTTCCTATTGCATGCACAAGATCTTGATGGAAGAGGATTTTAAGCCGGTAGCTCAACCTCAACGCCGCTTAAATCCTACCATGAAGGAGGTTGTTCGAAAGGAAGTTGTAAAGTTGTTGGATGCGGGGATGATTTACCCGATCTCGGATAGTCCATGGGTTAGTCCCGTGCATGTGGTTCCGAAGAAAGGTGGAATTACCGTGATCCGGAATGACAAGGATGAATTGATCCCTACTAAAGTTGCAACGGGGTGGCGAATGTGTATAGATTATAGGTGGTTGAATACCGCAACTCGAAAGGACCATTTTCCACTCCCGTTCATGGATCAAATGCTCGAAAGACTCTCGGGCCAACAATACTATTGTTTCTTGGATGGCTATTCCGGGTATAACCAAATTGCGGTTGACCCGGCCGATCATGAAAAGACGGCTTTCACATGTCCGTTTGGAGTGTTCGCGTACCGAAAAATGCCCTTTGGGTTGTGCAATGCACCGGCGACTTTCCAACGATGTGTGCAAGCCATTTTTGCCGACCTTATTGAGAAAACAATGGAAGTCTTCATGGATGACTTCTCGGTATTTGGTGGATCCTTTAGTCTATGCTTGGCAAACTTGAAAACGGTGCTGGAAAGATGTGTGAAGATCAATCTTGTGCTTAATTGGGAGAAGTGTCACTTCATGGTGACCGAGGGGATAGTGCTTGGCCATAAAGTCTCTTCAAGAGGGCTTGAAGTTGATCGAGCTAAGGTTGAAGTGATTGAAAAGTTACCTCCTCCGGTGAATGTGAAGGGAATCCGAAGCTTTTTGGGGCACGCCGGGTTCTATCGACGCTTTATCAAAGACTTCTCAAAGGTGGCTAAGCCTTTGAGTAATTTGCTAGCTAAGAACCAGGTATTTCTCTTAACCGATGAATGTTTGCAAGCTTTTGAAACTTTGAAAGAAAAATTGGTTACCGCTCCGATTATAGTCGCTCCAAATTGGAATTCAAATTTTGAACTAATGTGTGATGCAAGCGACTATGCAATTGGAGCGGTACTTGGCCAAAGAAAAGAGAAAAATTTTCATGCGATACATTACGCAAGTAAAGTTCTTAATGAGGCTCAAATTAACTATGCCACAACTGAAAAAGAATTACTTGCGATAGTGTATGCGCTTGAAAAGTTTAGATCTTATCTTATAGGGTCTAAAGTCGTAGTGTATACCGACCACGCGGCGATTAAATATTTGCTCACCAAACCTGATTCGAAGCAAAGGCTCATCCGTTGGATCCTCTTGTTGCAAGAATTTGATGTTGAAATAAAAGACAAGAAAGGATCGGAAAATTTGGTGGCGGGTCATTTATCCCGCTTGGTGAATGTGGAGGTTACCGCGTCGGAAAAGGAAATCCGGGAAGAATTTCCTGATGAAAAACTGTTCAAAGTTCAAGTTAGGCCGTGGTTTGCAAACTTTGTGAACCACAAGGCTAGTGGTTTTGTGCCTCCCGACCTAACTTCGAACCAAAAAAGGAAGTTTCTTTCGGATGCCAAGTATTACGTTTGGGATGACCCGTACTTGTTTAAGTTGGGTAGTGATAACCTTTTAAGGAGATGCGTTACTGGCGATGAAGCGCAGAGCATCCTTTGGCATTGTCACAACTCGCCTTACGGCGGACACTATAATGGGGTGAGAACGGCCACTAAAATCCTTCAGTCAGGATTTTATTGGCCCACTATTTTCAAAGACGCACATACCCATGCGCAAAGTTGTGATAGTTGCCAAAGAAGCGGTGGGATTGGTAAGAGAGACGAGATGCCTCTCCAAAACATCCAAGAGGTCGAAGTATTTGATTGTTGGGGCATTGATTTTGTAGGACCATTCCCACCCTCTTATGGTAACGAGTATATGTTTGTCGCAGTTGATTACGTTTCTAAGTGGGTTGAGGCGATTGCCTCACCTCGGGCGGATGCGAAAACGGTGATAAATTTTTTGAAGAAAAACATATTTTCCCGTTTCGGAACCCCCCGAGTGTTGATAAGTGACGGAGGGTCACACTTTTGTAATGCACCGTTGGAAAGCATTTTAAAACAGTACGGTGTATCACACAGAGTGGCAACTCCGTATCACCCACAGGCTAATGGGCAAGCTGAGGTCTCTAATCGTGAGATTAAGAGAATCCTCGAAAAAACTGTGTCAAATTCGAAAAAAGAGTGGTCCCAAAAATTGGATGAAGCGTTATGGGCATACCGTACCGCCTTCAAAGCTCCAATTGGCCTAACTCCTTTTCAATTGGTGTTTGGTAAAACTTGCCATTTGCCGGTTGAATTGGAGCACAAAGCCTTGTGGGCTCTAAAATTCTTAAATTTTGAAAATGATTTGGCCGGTGAGAAAAGGAAGGTGCAACTACTTGAGTTGGAAGAGATGCGCAATGCCGCATATCACTCAAGCTGGTTGTACAAAGAGAAGGTAAAGAAATACCATGACAAAAAGCTCCGAAAGAAAGAATTTGTGCCCGGGCAATTGGTCCTCTTTTTCAATTCCAGGTTGAAGTTATTCCCAGGAAAGTTGAAATCAAAATGGTCCGGGCCATTTCGGGTCAAAGAAGTTAAGGAGTACGGAGCTATTGTCATTGAGGACCTGGAAAAGAAGGACAGTTGGACCGTTAATGGCCAACATTTGAAGGTTTATCTTGGCGGTCATGTGGATCGCGAGAGCTGTGATATTCCGTTGGATGCTCCTCTGTGAGCATCACACCGTCGAGCTTAGCCGACGTTAAACAAGCGCTTGTTGGGAGGCACCCCAACATTGTAAGTATTTACTGTTTTCCTGTTCTGTTGTAGTGGGTTTCCAATTGTTAAAACCATGTTGAATGTACCTGGAATGCTGCCTTTGAAAAGGCAAATGCTGTCATGCTCGCTTGATGCTCGCTAGGCGAAGCAGTAGCGAGCTGATTCGCTAGTTGCTCGCTAGGCGAGGCAGCAGCGAGCGCTGCGTGACAGCACTTATTTAAATTCTCAGCAGGCCACTCATTTGGGGCCCAAACACAATTTTCTGTTTGACAACTCTGCTTAGGCATTTGCACGAACACTCACCTCACTCTCTCATTTTCATCTCTCTCACAAACACTCAAACCCTAAATTGGAGGATTGTGAACCTCACTGCATTTCATATCCAATCACTCTATTTTGCTAAGGTTTGCCCTAATACCATTTATTTATGTTTAAGCTTTGTTTATTTCTGATTTGAATGTCATTTAGGATGAAGTTGTTGGTATGGGAAACTTTAGGTTTGCATGTGGGGATTTTAGGTTTTTCAATTGGGAATTTTAGGTTTTGCATGTGAGTTTGTAATTACCTATACCATAGAACGTTTCTTTAATTGATAGATCATTTTGTTCTGAAATTGGAACCATGAGAATGTAGGTTTTGGGAAGATTTCACTGAAAATACTGCAGAACCCAAAAACCCTTAAGGTTCGCTAGCAACTCGCTAGGCGAACCAGAGGCGAGCATTCGCTGCCACTTTGCTAGGCGAAGCAGCAGCGAGCATGACAGTACTGTGAATTCTGGTTTTGCTGTCTAATCTGTTTTGTGTGTGTTGCTTCCTCTTTTATTTTGCAGATGGAATCTAGATCCGGCGCTTCAAAGAAGAGAAAGGGCGGGAGCACTTCCCGTCCCGTGCCAATCCAGTTTGATACCGACAAATTTGTCGAGCCGAAGCAAGCCGCAAGGTACATTGCTTTGGAGAAGCGGAAAATTCTACCGAAGAAGAGATTCTTCATCAACCCTGAAGGCACGAACAGAATATTCGCCGGGTTGATTGACACGAAGAAGTGGGATCGGTTAATTAATCCCCTGGAGCATTATGATATAGCAACGGTGCGTGAGTTCTATGCGAACGCACTTCCTGATGATGACGAGCCATTTACTTGGACATCTAGAGTGGTCGGTCGTCCAGTTGCTTTTGATCGGGATGCTATTAACCGCGTCCTTGGTGAACCGCTCCAACTGGGAGCCGAGGAGCGAGACACCTACCACACAGACTTGCGGCTTCACCGGGATATTTATGCAATCTCTGCTGCCCTGCTGTTAAGAGGGAAATCAGTTGAGCTGAACCCATCTGGGGTTCCTATGAGATATCACAGGGAGGACATGACTCCCTTGGCTCAACTGATCCTGCTATTGGTTCTGACAAACATCCAACCCAAGTCCCACACTTCTACAGTGCCGATCCCAGTGGCACACTTGGTACACTCTATCCTCACTAACGTCCAGATCGATGTGGCGAGGATTATTGCTTATGAGCTTAAGTCCGTGATTGAAAGCGGGCTAAAGTCGGGGGCTCGTGTGAATTGTCCCCTGGCTTTCCCCTGCCTAATCATGAGTTTATGCCTACAAGCGAGGGTGAGGCTACCTTCTAGGGGTCAAGTAAGGATCCCGCCACCCATCGATGACCGTTATGTGGCCAAGTATTGCAGGGCGAAGAATGTTAGAGGTAGTGCAGCTGCAGAGGGTACCCGGGCTTCTGATGGTCCTGGTACTTCTACTCCCGGACCCGATCCTTACCTGCAGGCTGTCTGCAATTACAATTGGGACTAGATGGCGGCTACTCAGCGTGCCATGCTCGACATGCACGATTCTATGCAGCGGTTACAGCTGCAGGGAAGTGACCCCACCGGTGATCACTCATTGATAACGCGTGAGCAGTTTGTGCTTAACGCTAACTGGCCTGTGGACAGGCCTGTGTTTGGTGAGGGGGCGGGTGCTGGTGCGTCTTTTGGTGGTGCTGCTGATGGTGATGATGATGATGATGAGGCTACCGGTTCTGAAGTCGGTAGTGAGGAGGGTTCTGAGTCCTTGGAGGGCTAAGTTATTTTATTTTTTCATGTTATGTTTTATTTTGATTGTATTTCCAGAATTCTGTATTTTGATTTTGGCTTTGTACTTTTGGGGTGTTTTGTCCCCCATGAACAAATTTAAATTTTGAAGTTTATATTATTATTTCTGTTTTAAATTTTGTTTGTTTTAATAAATTTTTGGTTGGTTGAGTGGCAAACCTTCTAGATTGGTTGCTCCTCAAAGAAGTATCCAATGAAGGTGCATCCGAGCTTGGATGGCAATGATAAGAATAAACAAGTGAATAAGGCTAAGGTACATGGTTACCTCCGGCTAGAATTTTAGAATGCACTTAGAACTTTACTCTTTTTTGTAATTGAGTATTGTCTTTTTGCAACATAATTGAATGAATGTTTCATCTAGGACTTAAAACCACAAATTGTGAGGAAACCTCCATTGTACACTTAAATGCTGGATTCTAATAAGTTTTGTTGATTCATTTGATTCATGCTTTGTCTTTTATTATTGTGAATATGTGGAAGCAATTAGAAATGATCAAGGCACTTGTTTTCTATCGAGCACAACCAGTTCCAAATATAACTTACCTGTGAGCAGAGAGAGTATTCGTTAACCCCTTTGAGCTTAAACAGTTGAATCTCAGCTTGAAATAAAGCGAGATTTCAAAAATCTTTTTTTTTACAACCCGGAAAATCTTGATTATTGTTCTTTTGCCGTAAAAAGTTAAGAGCATTCACTTAGGGTGAGTAAGAAATAAGTTGGGGAGAACGGAAATGAGAATCAGTAAGTGCCACAACTCTTGAAAAACCGAGCAAGCATTGAAAATATAAAAAAATTAGAAAAGAAAAACATCTGTTTTGTAAATATGATGTGAAAGAAAAGAGAAAAAAAAATATAATATAGAGAAAAGAAAAATGAATGCTTGCTTGGAAGAAAAATAGTGAAAAACAAAAATTGAGTTGTAAAATAAGAGTTGTGAAGGTTTCAAATGAGAAATAAAATGGAACGAAGTTGAGATGTGTAAATAATGTACAGTGAATGTCTCTTTTGCATCGGCAATCTCGTTTTCAATGGCCTTAGAAATGACCCTTGTTTGTTAACCTAACCAAGCTTCAACCGAAAAGTCCTTAGTGATCTTCGTGCTTCCACATTACCATTTATAATTGTTAGACATTGTATGAATCGAATTGATTTCTTCATTATTTGTTAGAGAGTGAGATTATTCCCGCGGTTGCAAACGCGTAAATTCTTCAATCCTTATTCGAAGAGGAGAGATAGGGTGATTCATTCAAAGTAGTATTGTTGTAGATAGATACATATTTCGCATTACTATTAAGCTTTAGTTCTTGTGTATTATTTTATTCGAACCGTTGGAAAATTGTATCTGCTGATTCGCTTGTGTTTGAGCTGTTTTATCCGACTTCGGAGAAACCTTTTTCTTAAAGCAAATCCTCTTGTCCTTCAAGGGGCATACTTTGCTTGAGGACAAGCAAGAATCTAGTTGGGGAGAGTTGTTAGATGCCCAAAAGTGTTTATTTGAGCTATCAAATGTGGGCATCTTTCACTCCATTTCCTTGCTAAAGTGTTCAAAACCACCTTTGTTTTGGATGAAATGCAATTCAATGATAAGCGATCTTGGTACCTTTGATTTGTGTGTTATTGTGCAGGAAGTAGGCATGAAATAATAGAAAGTGAAGACACAAGAAATTTGGCAAAGGGATCAAATAAAACAAGCATTCATCAGCTTGCTCGCTAGGCGAGGGCTGTGGCGAAGCACTCGCTAGGCGAGCGTCCAGCGAAAGCCAAGCGAAAAGCCCCAGGATTTTACAGTGGCAAACATGACCACACTCACTAGGCGAGCTTCCAGCGAGGTGTGTGGCGAACACGTCCAGACTTGGTGAAAAGCGCAGCCAGCACTCACTCGCTAGGCGAGCCCTTAGCGAGCTCCCAGCGAGCATTCCAGTAGCAAAACCTCTCAACCTCGCTGGGGCGAAGGTTGAAGCGTGTCCTTCGCTAGGCGAAGGTTTTGTTCACTAAGCGAACATGACAGTCTGGGAAAGGCTGTTTCTCTGGGCGCAGGTGCCTCAGGTGCCTCATTTAGGGGCTCGCTAGGCGAGCCATTCTGCTCGCCTAGCGAGCATGACAGCCCAGTAGCTGCTCCTATAAGTAGCAAGTGCCACTTTTTGGAGCCATACCTTGTTTTTCCATACTTTTGTACTTTTTCCAGATATTTTTACAGCATTGTTCCAAGGATCTTTTGTGACCTAAAAACCATTTCTCTTCATCTCTTAACCATTTTTCACAAAAAGAAGGTGGATTCCCATCCAATCTCGATTATTCGACTCGGATGTTGATCAACCTTCTTCCGAAACTTGTTGACCAAGCTACCATGAAAATGAGTAACTAAGTCCTCCATTTTGTCAAGGTTAGACGTAGATGATCATTAGCTTTGTGTGTAAATGTAAGGATCTTCATTTGTAAACTCTTTAATGGTGAATATATGGTGAAAACTTTGTTCTTATTGAAAACTCTTTGTGTTGGTTTATGATCGAGAGGTGTTTACCAACTCTTAACCTAGATTTTCATCCAATCTTGTTTGTTAGCTAGAGATAGTAATGAATGATTTTGTTCACCATAAGGTTGAACCAAAAATTTGTCATTTTGATAGATTGTGTTAAAGATAAACAATGGATCAAAATGGGAAAACTCACAATGTGTGTTAGAGATAAATACATTGGGAGGACTTTGTGAAATAATTTATCATCTAAAGGAGTTTATAAGTTTTGTTGATCGAACATATACATGCAAAGTGATCGTCGAACCCTAACTTTGGCAATATTTCTCAAATATTCAAACCAAAACTTTTACCGCATTTTATTACACTTTTATGCAAGATACCGTGACAAATACCAAAACCCCATTGTTACCTTAAGCAAAGAATTAAAACAACTGTCGAAAGACGGTGATATCTCACAATCCCTGTGGATACGATAACAAAAATCCGACACTTAAAATTACATTTAACAGTCAGCTCATCAGAAGATACTAGAGGAACAAGCTAGGTTAGATCATGCTCATGATGTGTTGTCTAGATGTTATCGTATTGTAAAAACCACGTAGACAAACATTAATAGAGGTATCTTTCCTAATAGTTCTGGGGTAAGGAAGGTTCTAGATACCATATGCCATTATGATCGAGACACTGATATACCAGAGACATGGAGGTTCTAGATGCCATTATGATCGAGACACTAATATACCGGAGACAGCGTCAAGGACGGGGGTAGAAGAGTCTAAGAAACTCTAGTCCGACATACCCTGTAGTTGATAGTATTTGTAATTTAAATTTATATTCGATTTTTTTTTTTTACATATTTCAACTTCTTTGTATATTTCGACTTTATTTTATATGATGATAATTTCAACAGTTTCCACAAACTTAACCAATGTTTGAGGCTGCATTTGCGGCAGAAATAAACACATCCCAACGATATTTCAACGTGAAAATAAAGTTGGTCGTTGAAGCTTCAATGTAAGCATACATTTTTGGGTTTGATTGGAAATGCTCAACTCACAAGACATAAGAATAACCAAAGATAACAATTGAACAGATTCTAAATCAATACGCATAAAACAAGAGTATCTAAATCTACATGCCAATTTTTTACTCAAATTTTGTATCTTCACAATATGTAATGATTACAGATCTTTTGCTCCTCTACCCACTTTTTTGGTATTATCTGTATCATGGGCACAAGACATTCGAAGATACAATACAAATGGGAAGATGAATAAATTTAGGGCAATGAATACTCAGAATTTACAGGCCTCTTTCTCTAGCCTAAAATTATAAAATGAGGCACCAAAGAAAAGAGGCCAATCTAACTGTATTACAGCAGAATGGGAACATATCAAAACATAAATATCATTGAGGTGATGGCGGCCTAAATTAAATATTTGATATAGTACTCTGCACATACCCTCCCCACAATTAACTACTTTACTCCTTCATTATCAATCCAAACAATTAAGTGAGAAAGAACTTGAATATGTCGCTCAATGAGACGATGCCTTCTAAGCGCTTGCTGCCAGCTTCCACAATAACAATCCTCCTCACACCTGAATCCAATATTTTACAGCACTATTTTCAGCATGACAATCCTTGAAATATAGTCAATGGATATCGAAAAAAACTTCTCTACCCTCCATATTCAATGAAAATTAAAAGAAAGAAGCCAACCTGGATTTGCCAAACGCTCAATCACTTTATGGAGTGAATCAGAACGCAAACACATTTGACATCTTTGACTTCTAGGCTCGTAGGGATTACACACATCCTGGCCCAACTGTAAAGCCTGGACAATACAGCAAACAAGAGATACTATGATGTCAAGAAAAAATCAATAAAAGAGAAACTAGGGCCTCCATATAAATAGACAAAGTATGCAACCTTAGCTTAGACTGCAGACTGATAATGACACTAACATTAACAGTTCAAAGTGAAATCTTGCTTTTTTTTCACGTGATCAAGATGAAGACGTTATCATGGTTAATCTTCTCTCAAGGAGTAATTCATGGCGGCTAGGACTCATTACATGCACTAAAGCTCTCAATTTACCACTAACAAAGCTCTCAATTCATAAGATAATACGTCACTGGAAGTTCACAAAGCTTCAGCAGGAAAATACAGGACAATGAGGAAGTAAACTCTTCACTCGGAGCATACATATTTCCATTATGTGCAGAGTAAGTCACAGGTACACACTAACTTTCAAATTTCAATATAATTTATATTTATAATTTATATAAATAAGAATTCAACTAAGAATCAATAACTAATATATTGGAAGAAAAAGAAACAGTTAAGCTTTTTTATATAATCATCAACATTAGCTCTACTACTCATCAATGTTTGTTTAGAGCCGCCAAGATATCAATTAACAACTAGATTTATGAAACAGCCAATTTGTTATAATATCATTAAGGCAAAGAACTGAATTATTTCAAGAATAAACGAAAGTTTATACTTCAACAAGACCCAAGACACTAAATCAAAGCATCTTTTTCTAGTTTAGCCTATGGTGTATGATGCGAAATGAACATGATTTAAAAAAAGAAAATTTATTATAGAATGCTGAACAAAAATCTATCTATTCCCTAGATCATCCTACAGTGTGTTCCCTAGCTCGGCAAGCAAACTGCTTAATATGGAAAGGATGAAATCAGGACATACCAAAAATTGTATTTTAATTTTCAAAATACAGAAGTTTGTTTGTATGCAAAAATGAAATACAGACATACCTGTTGAACAGTCATTTCATCAAGATTGATATGTGTATATGCCCTGTCCTTTGCCAAAGCCATTATATCACTATAAATAAATGGTGGGGAGTAAAAGTGAGAAGCTTTCACAAGCCATTGCAAAGAAAGAAATGCTAGGACAATTTAAAGCTTCAACCATAAATTGACTTTACAGTGTCTCAAACAAGACATAATGAAGTATATTAGGTTTCTATATTAGGCCTAATACATTCTTATAAAACTGGTTAATAAATTGAAGTGTGTTACTTGTTATAAACTCTTTCAAACTCTTATATCTTTTCAATATAGGGTTTGGGTTTCTCCTAACACACCCTCTCATGCCTAGAAGTATTGGACTTGGTGTGTGGATAATATGGTAGATGACTCGAATCGATGGGCTTTGATACCATATTAGAATGTTGGTTTTACCATGTTGAAGTTATATGTTTTAGATAAAAAGATGAAAAGTGGGAGCATGAATATTATTGATAATAGCTTGATGCTAACATGATACAGAAGAACAGACGGTAATCCCTATATATCAAATATATAGTTAACTAATATTTGATCCTAAGAAATAAGTTAAGACACTAATATTTTCTTACATTCGAACAACCCATTAAACTAAAGTTTACTAAGCCTTAAGCTTGTTACAAATATACCCTTTGAAAAAGAAAATATAGCACGTGGCATAATCAGACCCAAAAAGATATCTTGGATTAATCTATCGAGGAATGCCATAACAACCAGTCAATGATATCACAATTCAAACCAAACCAATGAGAAATGCTTAATCACTTAACCACAACGATATTGGGCTAATGCTAACTCCGACAGCAAAAGCTCAAAATTTAAGGTGTCACAATTTCTAACAAACTGAAATTGGAACTATAAAAACTTCTAAACAGGCTTAAACAGTATTGAGCTAGCATTCATTTTGACGACTGAGACACTAATTGGAATGGATTATGGTAACACAACTTCAATCTAAACAAAATATGCAGTGGTTTCTGACCAAGGACATCAAATACATGAGGCATGCAAACAAAAAAGATGTGGTAACAGACCAAAGATACTCACGAACACTGGCAAATGCAAACACTACACAAGAACACAACCAAGAGCGAGTAAAACACTAAAACACAAGATGGTAAGCCACCATAAACTAAATAGAACAGTAGAAAAGTAAGAAACAAAATATGCAGTGGTTTCTGACTAAACACAGCAAATACTTGAGGCGTGCAAACAAAAAAGATGTGGTTGGATAAAGAATTTGGGGTTTGTAGATTGGCATATTATGATCTCCATGGTGGCGGTTATGCTGAATAAGGATGCTGGAAAATTTTCAATGACGGAGTTTGGTGGTCGGTAACACTGCAATAGGACAGTAGAAAAGTACTTGAGGCATGCAAACAAAGATGTGGTTGGATAAAGAATTTGGGGATTGTAGATTGGCATATTATGATCTCCATGGTGGTGGTATGCTGAATAAGGTTGCTGGAAAAATTTCGATGACGGAGTTTGGTGGTCGGTAACAGCAATAGCAACAGTGGCTGAGAGACGGGCTTAACGCTTTTGAGACTATATGGTGAAAAAACTATAGAAAAAACAGTTTGAAATAAAGAATGATAACAAAGGATTCCAAATACAAGTATACAAGTATAAGTGATCCCAAATTTTCAGGAATACGGCAGCAGAATAGTTTCAAGACAGGTCAAGGGGGATCGAATCAGACTCTAGATGGCATGTTGAAATTATGTGTTTTAGGTCAAAAGAGGAGAGAAATATAACAACTTAATTATTATTGGTAATAGCTTAATGCTTACTTGATGCAAAAGACTAAACACTAAACCCTATTTACAGGGATGCATAGACTCGATCACATAAATAGAAAAACCAAGAAACAAATCAGATAATAATAATAATAATAAGAAGAAGAAGAAGAAGAAGAATGATAATAATAATAATAATAATAATAAAGTAATATAAGAATTAATCATAATTGGTCTCCCTTGGATTATTCGGTCTTAGGGCCGGATACCGAGTTTTCAAAAAAAAAAATCCTAAGAAATAATCTAAGGTACTCTAAGATTATAAAGTGAGCTAGGAAATAAACTAAGATACTCTAATTATATTATAAAAAGTATAAAAATGATGAAAAAAACACAACAAAACAAACCTCCGACAATATATATCCAGCAATGAGTCATTATCATCAACAATTGGTATTGAACTTGCTTGTGCTGCAAAAGTAAAGGGCCAAAAGTAATGTAAGTTTAGTTATGCTCAAGATCAATGGAAAATTTTCTTTTATATTTTGAGGCTTGAAGCTGAAAATGATATTCCCCATGAAATTCATATTCTCATTCATAAATCACAAATCAACATTCTTCTCAAAGTGGGGCACAGTGCCATCTATCATCAGCCTAATACCTCAAAAGTATAATGGGATACCAATTTCTTCATTCTTTCTCTCTCGCATTTCTTTTTGAAACACTATGTTCAAGGTCAGACAAAAAGTTCACACCTTGAACTAATAAATTCAGGGCTGAAGCAAGAGAAGAGCTTGGTCTCAACACTGCTAGAGGCCGCCGGTTTGATTCTCCGATTTTGGGCACCCATGTGCCCACAGGTATTGCACATATTGGAAGTTGTAGTATAGGCAATGAACTAGAGCAATGCCTAAAATACCTACAAATGCCTGGAAAATCAATTTGGTAAGAATAAAACATCCCTAATAACATTATCAAAAATACTATTAGGCAAGCTTACATTTGAGTATTCCTGACAGTGAAGCAAGATGTAGTAACTGTGGAAAAGAACCATCTTCAAGAGATGAATGGATAATAGGAACTGTTGAAACCTCCTTTTGCAAGATCTTCATGGCAATGTCTTTCAGATTATCATATGGCCCTGCCTGCATAATAAGAGAATATCCAAAAAGAGTGCCAAACATAGTAAGTGAGCTAACAGTACAGTTGGTGAAATAGAAAGGAAACATAGACCCAAAATCACTTCACTTGAGAAGTCTTTAGCTAAATTCATTCAATCATTTCATGGTTGAAAGCACATTTATACAGGCCTAAGCCAAGAGAAGTTTTCAGGAAGATTACTAAAGCAGTTTTTTCATGCCTAGAAAATTAACATTCAAGATCCTTTCCTTACAATTTTTTATACAATCTCCCATTGGTCTGCAAAGTTCCATGCTTTGACTGTCAATAGAAACTTGGCATTCAAAACATTCGTCTAAGTTTCTTCTCAACCCGACATGACCACCATGGCAATAGATGGTCATTGAATGGTAATAGTAACACTTGGCAATTTGAAGTCTTAACACATCATTAATATCTATAACCACTAAAAAACATGGAATGGAATCATTATATTGTTTCTTAAGTTTAGAGAAAAAGGACTCCTTCCTTTTGCATAAGCCACCTGTTAACAGCTTGGTGAGAAGTTACCAAAATATAAATATTTTTCAGATAAAGTGGACAATAATTTAAAAGGACACTCATTTCCCTCAACTCCACAGCCACACATTCCTGCTTTCTAGTATTGACACAATAGGAAGGATCTATGGACTCTCTGGCATAAGTTTCCAGATAGTTTTAAAAACTAGACTGTTAATATTTCTTTTTCATTCCTTTACGCTTGTTGCATACACTATTCCAAATCAAACCTGTTATTCAGAGATAGAAATTTAAAATATCCCGTAGCTATTAGCTATAACTAAATCAAACAGCTCATTATACACTATTAGACACATGCATCATCATATATGTTTTACATACCATAGTCTGCATGTAATAAAAAAAATGTGAGCCTCGTGACATACTAAAACCATACGTACAAAACACTTACGTTAACAAGATGTCTAGAAAATGCAGTTCCCTGTCCATTGTTCTGTCTGTTTAGATATGACTTGCCTTCTTTCCAAGCCGATATGGTATGTGTTTCGAGTTCCTCTTCTGTCAGATTAGACCCACGATTCCCTAACTGAGAAAAGGGCAATGACAATTGACAAGTTTCAACAAAGAAATATGAGTGTTACTGGTAGAAATGTGTACTATTGAAATAATATTTGCTTATATTGTAAAAAGGAACTATTGCTACATATTCCACTAATCCTCAACATCAATGATACTTTGTTAACACAATTCTTTCTTCTAGACAAACAATACAGAAGAAGAAAATATCAACACTGACGATCAAGAGAAGAGCTTATTCATTGACTTGCCTATACAAAGCAATGATGATCTCGGACTTAAGATCTTCTACTAATAGTAAAATGAAAAAATATAACACATACCTCCCTTAAAATTAAGACGAAATCCAAAGCACTAAGAACACCAACAAACTGCCCCTTGCACATGTCCCACAGAGGAGCCATGTATATTCCCTGTAAATCATCCCGGTCAGAAAAATTGCAGAATATTTCCAAGCAATGTATGAAGATGCAGTAACTCTAAATCTGAAAAATCAGAATATGAAGAAAGCAATGATAACTGTTGTGGATGGTGAACCATGGAAGAAATTCAAAAAACCACCGTTTTAAGCCACCATATCCGCCGTAAAACACCATGGTGCTGCCATCCTTCACAAATTGGCCATGGTAGTTATAAAAATTCTGCCACCACCACAATCCGCCATGAACGACACTATTCGACAAAACTTGACTAAAGAAGGGAAAACAGCAACTAAGTTTTATCACACTAAGTGGGGTCGACTACATGGCTCAAACAACGCCGTAATGTTTTATTTTATATCATATCTCTAATGGCTCAAAATTATTCAATATTTTAAAGATCTACCTGCTCATGCAGTATATGGAATGCTTGTTTCACTGGTAAATCAACATCCAACGCAACAACCTGCAGCCAGGAGTCACTAAATCAGTGACTAGTGTGTGGTTGTACATTTGATTATAGCACGTCAGCAACTCAAAGTCAAAAATAAATGGTCAATGGTAAAACATCCAAACCTTGCCTGACTCGGGAAGTAATTCGTAAGCTGTGTGCATAGACAGAAATGCAGAAATACGCTGACGAGAGATCTGTACATCAGTATCTGATATTCTTGGAAGCACCTCACTCAATGTAGCTTCTGTTACCTGAACCTGCTTTATATGCAAGCACTATTACTATACTTAATGCTGGAACAATCAAATTTCAAATGCAAATACAGTACAATTTTAGTACTAGTAGAAATAAATAAATAAAATGCAACAAAACAGTATAACAAGACATTGTAAGTCACCAATGCAACATCAAGCGAGCAAGTTTTTTCTCACAAGTCAAATGAGGTCACAATGCCTTGTCGTGTATCAAATTCAGAGATACACTACTTATCTCTAAGAATGGTTTGATATAAAATTTCCTAGGTCTTCCTCTATCTCTCATATTGGATTACGCTCGTTCTGATCAACCTAAAATTCTTACCATCATTTTTGCAATGGAAGCTACCCAACTTTCTTTCTATTAACTATATTATGTATCCTGTCTAAGACAAATAAGAGGACCAGGAAGAATATACTAATTAATAATTCAATATTACTTGATTCAAAGATCGCAACAAATTTGATCCAAAAAAAAAAAGATCTCAACAAATAGCAACTTTTTTTTATCAAACAAACAAGTCAGGAGTACAACATAGTCAAAAGCCAGCATAAAAATATCAGCCATGTCAAGAATAGCAAACAATGCTGTTGAGGCGTGGCTGACTGTTACCACTTACCACACGGCGAAAATTCTCATTATCCACATCCATGTTACTTCCGGGAGCAATGTCTAAATTTATAACAGGTATGTAGTTAGGATCAGTTGCCAATAAGACAGTGTTGACTATCCCATATTGTCCGTGTACATATGGTTGATGCTCATCATGCCGCCATTCCCCATCAACAAAAAACTTGTACTGCGTTGAACAATTACATGTTAAGTATAAGTATCTGGCTGTCAATAATAAAGACCAAATTTCTGCAAAAGCATTTTTTATCATTTTCACCTATGCATATCATAATCAGTATTAGAATTAGAGTTTGGTCTAACTCATCCCTACAAAACTGACTTGTAAGGTGAGGATGTCAGTCTATATAAAATCTTTCCAAACTCTATCTCTAACCAATGTGGGACTTTGAGATTTTCACAATAATCAGAAACTTGTAATCTCAAACATGAGGAGTATTTACCGTTCAAACTTGAATAACACTCATTGAGAAGACAAAAAAACACTTCAAATCAAAACGGAGTCTTAAAAAGCTAAAGCTTGAAAGTTGAAACAGGAATTAGGATTTTAAACATCTGTAAATAACCTCGAGATATGTGGTCAACTGCAGGGCAATTGTGGGTTTGCAAAACGAAATTTCATTATACAATGCCTACGATGCATTTTGCAGGCTACCGGCGCCCAGCAGCAGGTGAATAGTTGTGGCTGCAAATTGTAGAAAAAATTATGTTGAATAGAGAGCTGTTGCATCCACAATTAGGGCAAGGGTTTGAAACTTCCTATTTATCCGTTGTTATATTCATTCATCTTTTTTTAAGTTTTTTTGGTCTCTGTTTTATTAGTACAAGTGTGACCGTGCATCTTCCTCCCACTCACATTCACAAAGATTCTCAAACGTCTTTGTTAAACACACAAAGCCACACCACCTCTTCTCCTTTTATTTGTTCTCTGCGGAAACACCTAGGAACGACTGTGTTTTTCAGTTTCAGATGACAAAGACCGTTCTTTCCGGCAAAGGTTATGGAGACAAAGACTAAAGGCTGCGCCTTAAACGTATGATGTCATTTTGATTACTTTAATTAATAGTTGGGTTGTGACTTTAATGTTAGTGACAAATAACAAGAGTTATTGTATTATTGGGATTATTGATTACTCCATTTATTTGATAAATTGTGCTATTTTTGAGAATATGTATACTATTGGGATTTATCCAGAGTAGTCATTCCCAAATAGCAGGGCAGAGCGGCCGACCCCAAAAGTGGGATAGCTTGATAGCGTATAGCGGGATGACCGCTCTATGATCATTTTTTGGACAACTTACGTATAATAGTTATAAACATATGTTTAATGTAAAATTAAAGAAATAACTCAACTCATAATATATTCATCAAAGCACACATGACTCTTAAAGTGCATAACCGACTACGAAGAAAGGTTGAGGTTGAGTCTCAACTCAAATTTGATTGAAAAACCCAAAACTATCCTTAAAACTTTGTAGACGTAAGGGGTAATTTTGGTTTTTCAGGGGGAAAGGACAGCGGGCCAGAAACCGCTCTGCTCTACTATCCCGCTATTTGCCCTATAGCGACCGCTATGACCTATATTGTATACGATATGGCCTCAAAATGAATTTATAATTGGGAAACATCCCTAAACTTACAATTTGGTTTTGTAAGGGTTGAGTTAGGTCCAGCCTAAATTCAAAAATGGCATCATGGTCTATCCAATATTATTATATTATGGGCAACCCACTATCGAGACACCCGGATCAAGCTCCACAGGTTCAGCCCCGGGAGGAAGGGGATGTGCTAAGAGTCCTACATTTGATGAGGTATGGCCTAAAAATGAATTGATAAGTGGGAGGCATTCCTAATCGGTTTTTTAATACTTGAGTTAGGTCTAATCCAAATTCTAAGAGCAGTTTAGGGTCATGCAGCTGCTGAGACCAACAACATAGACCTCTTCCCGTTGCACTTCCATAACAACCACACTTCACATAAAACTATAAATGATATTTTTTTTGCTATTTATACAAATAAAAAGCAAAGTTGGTGCCATTATCATAAACTCACCTGATGGTAACCAGGGGGCAATCTATAAATAACTTGAAACACTGTCGGGCAACCTTCCACCGGAGACATTGGCAAAAGTTCAGACCATCTTCCAAAGAAAATTTATGATTTTGCATTAGAGAGAAGCCAAAGTAAACTAGAGCATTATATTTTATAAATTAAGTGCATGTTTATATGTTTAGGCAAAACGTGATCTCTGATCAAACCCGTCACGATTCTAAACATGCACTAAGATGTTGATGAAGCATCAATCAATAAAACACACACCTTGTGAAAGAACCACTGAGAAAAACACTCCTTCCACCATATGGCCACACAAACCGCATGGGAATCATCACAGTCCCCACAACACTACCCACACCTCTTACAGGATCCATGATCTAACCAAAAATTCCACCTCCAATTCAGATTACTACACACTCACAATACCTTACAATCACCACACTTCATCAGAGTATTACAGCTTGTTCACTTTGCACCAACTCAATGCACTATGAAGCCCAAAACAACACAAGTAGTAACAACAAGAAGAAGAAAAAATAGTCCATCCCAAATAAAAAATCCACTGAGAACAAAAAAAAAACAGAAAGGAAAAACTCAGATTTTGATGTTTTATTCGAATTAAAAAAAATCATAAATAGAAATTACCCATTTTACACCGCAACATAAATAAAAAAAGTACCAATTAAATTTGCACGAACAAAACCCTAACCCTATATAAATATATAAAAGAAAATACGCAAATTCAACCTTGAAGAGCCGCGAATTTGAAAATATAATCTGGAAAAACCAAAGGCTGGAGAAGAAAAACAGAAAAAATCGGATTCGTGTTGAGAAATGAGAAGGAATGAATAGTTGAAGAAAAACGAGAGAGATTTGTTCCTCAAATGGGTTAAACAGAAAATAAAACACGAACAAGAAATGTAGTAATTAAAAATAAAAGAATTTAATTAAAATAAAATGGAACAGAGTCAATGAAGTATTATTATTATTATTATTATAATTATGATTATGAATGATAAAAGCGGATGTGGGGATGTGCACGTGCGGTTGTGCTGTTTGATTTGATTGTGAAACGCAGGAAACATACTTACGGAGCAATCCGCTGCGGATGCCGCTATGTGTGTTTATAACACTTATATTTTTTATTATATTAAAATGAGATTATTAGAAAATTTAAAATTAATTATTAAGAAAATTTTAATAAATTGATTTATTACGATAGATTCATAAACTATAAAAAAAATTATTAAAATGAAGACAAAAGCCCCCAAAAAAAAAATTACACTAAGATTAATTGGTTATCATCTCATCAAATCACTTTCAATATGATTAATAAAAGGAGGACACACATCAAAGAATAAAATTCTTCTTGAAGATCAATTGCATTATTTGTTAAAGCATTCGCATAAGAATGTGCTTCTTTATATAAATGCTTTAAAAGAAATTTCTTATCTTGTGAGAGAAATGGTTTGATATTGGTGATGAGACACGTCTAAATATCATTACAATAATTTTTGGAATAAAATTGCTAGTGTGGAGTCAATATTGATTTCAATATCCTTAAATCTTATCTTGGTAGAAGTTTCGGTCATTCATAAACTCTCCATAATTTTGCAACATACTTATTACAAATTTCAATTCTCTTTGAGAAAGCTCCTACCATTCCCCAAATATCCTTTGTTAAGGTCTCCACAACTTGCATTGCCTTTAACTTCCTTAGCCCCATCGGTATTCAACTTAACCCATCCTAAAGGAGGATACTTCTATCGAACTAGTTGAACTTCTCTTTGACGATACAAAATGATTTTTGAAGCCAATTTTGCACTTTCATGGTAACTCACTCACCATCCTTCTTATATGCATCTCCGGGCAATATGACTGATTAAAGTTATCATCATAAATCTCTTTGTTGTGTCATCTCTAGAGGCTATGGGAGGATGTGGCCCAAAATACCTTTCAATTTTCATATTCATTCCAACTTGTGTTACTACTCATATTCATCTTGATCCAATGATCCAAATTTTATATAAAAATCCAACTCTCATATTAGTGTGGATAGTGGACAACAAAAAAGGCAAAACCTTAGGACAATCCTTAAGCACATGAAGAGTATCTTCCTCCACATCCTGACAAATGGTGCACAATGCACTCCCGATTCCAATGCAGTTCTTCTTCTAGTTAGTAAGCAAATCATCATAACATGAAAGCCACGTGAAGCGTCTAATTCTCTTAGGGGCTTGGAGTTTCCAAATTTTCATCCAATTACTGTCTCCATGAACATGTTCTT
This sequence comes from Lathyrus oleraceus, assembly GCF_024323335.1. Taxonomy (NCBI): domain Eukaryota; kingdom Viridiplantae; phylum Streptophyta; class Magnoliopsida; order Fabales; family Fabaceae; genus Lathyrus; species Lathyrus oleraceus. The sequence goes on along the minus strand of NC_066579.1, from coordinate 383,160,074 downwards.
GTCCTACAATAACACGACACATACCTCCAAGAGTGTAATTCTTGTTCATCTCTGCTAACTTTATTATTGAATCAAAACCCACAACATTACAAAAAGGGAGACTACCCACTATTCTACTTAATAACTCATCTGGTAGCCTCTTATTCAGCAGTTTCCAGTTCCAGTTGTATTCCCCATCAACAAGCTTTGAGACCTTAGCGTTCGTGATCATATTTGGAATTTAAAGATTTAGATCAATGATTTTGATACTCGGTGCAATCCAGCTTGTTCTTCATGCGTCCACATACTCATCATTACCAATATTCCATAAGCAAGTGTCATCTACCATTGGCCAAAGCTTCACAAGGTTTTCCAAAAACTCGAGTCTGTAGGTGTTAGCAGAGATTTCGACGCCAAGGTTGGATTGGGTATGATAGGGCAAAAGAAATATTTTAAGATATTTTGACTTTGACATGAAGTATGTTTGGGAGATCCTGTCGAAGGGAAATGTTGGTTTTAAGACTTAGAAATATTTTTGAGTTTAGACCGCAATTTCGACATAAGCAATACTGAGATTGTGTTCGATGAAAGGTTTTGAATTTTGAATAAGGATGATAATTGTCTTTTGTCCTTATCCATTTATCTAAAATGACTCATGTAAAGCTACGGCGAAGTGAAGGCATGCAAGCGAAACGTGTCATCTTCTGGAGAAAAGACCATTGATAACGGTTATTTTTGACTTAGTATAAATAGGGGTCTTGGTGTATATGATTTCCGTATGTTCAATCATTGTACAAATACTCACAAATTACTCTAAGTATCTAAGTGTGTTTGAGAAACGAGATTGTTGAGAATGTATGTATGAATCACCACATCTTTATTTCAATTAAAGGCATTCGTTGTTTATGAATTATTCTTTCTTATTGCAATTTACTTTTAAGTTCTTTTATTGCAATTCCTTTGCAAATTCTGCATTCTATTTTTAAACTTTAAACAACAATCTCAAATCATGAGCATTGTCGAAGTGTTCATAGACTTTCAAATATAATTTAACAATAGCACATGTCATAGGATTCACTGGATGATCCTGTAAAGTAAACCATTTTTGGAGACCAGAGATTGTTTACCAATTTTCGCAGTAAAAATATTGGCACGCCCAGTGGGACCGTGCTATTGTTAAAACATTTTTTCTGTTTAGAATTTTTTGTATATGTTCTTCATTTTACTATCCCTCTAACTTCGTTGCATGAGATTAAGAAGTGGTAAAATAGCCACAAACAACGAGGAAAGACTAGGGAGAGGATACATAACAAGGATGGTGAATCAAAATCCACCAAATAATAATGGAGAACCACCAAATTTCATCTTCGACAGGGGGAACTATGGTTGTAGGCTTTGTATATGAACATGTACCATCCACGGCAAGTACGACGCCTGTGTAGTCGATTGCTTAAAGTGGACCAATTTTATCTTATGTAGGGATGCAGGGTCCACCAGTGACCCCCCGCCCCCCTCCCCTCCAGTGAGGAATAACTTATTCAGGCCTCATATGTTTGGATCCTCAATGCCTTTAAATGATCGCAAATAACCTTATGGCATGCCAACTTCGACGATGACGAGTTTACACAATACAACATCAACATTTATAGAACCGATGGTGAACGCGACTTCACCTCTATAAGGATTCGGTTCAGTCATTAATAACATGGTTAGAATAAGTCAACCATTATGGATGAGATTTCCCATCCAAACATCCAATCTTACCAACAATTTTACGGTAGTAATAAGGCAGTAGATGGACGAAAGTAACCATGAAATGGTCCAAATGTTGGCTAACCAAATGAATACAATATTTAACTCTTTGATCCAAAACACTACCCAAACGAACCAACAGATGGCAGCATAAATGACGCGTATTGTTGACTTCTTTGGTGTTCCACAACCTCCTCGACATCCCAAGAGGGAGTGGATGATAGAAAATCAGGGGATAACCTTCGAAGAAGACCCCACAATTAACCAAGCCAACAAAACCAAAGAAATGTACCCCCAGGCGAACATGGTAAATCAGGGAGTAGGAGTCGAACCCTTAGGTCCTGAGCCACAAATACCAAGGGAGAGAGAACCAAGGGTATTAATGGTTAATAGGAACCAAGATGTTGACAAAGTCATACATCATATTCGACGTGATGATATGACGGCGGATAATAAGCTAGCAGTCATGGTCGAGCCATGGTCGAAAGAATCATGGCATGAAATGGGGTGAATGTTGGCCCTCATATGGCAAATTACACATCACAATTGTCTGAATATATTCTGCAATCAGAATTTCCCCCTGGGTGGAAAGTTCCTAAGTTTACTAAGTTTTCTGGGGACACTAATGAATCCACTATCAAACATGTGGCTAGGTACCTAGTAGAAGCGGGGGAAATTGCTAATAACGAGAATCTAAGGATAAAATACTTCCCAAGTGTCGCATCACGCGAAAAACCGGCGGGAAAACAAGAACAACAGAGTCGCCACCGTGCGTTATTTATCCCAAAAGAGGGAAAGGAAACGCTCGAAGTAAACCTGGAAAAAGCATGGTCTCGCGACCAAAGAGAATGGGATCGGGAGTCGGTTATGCGAAGGGAAGGTATTAGCACCCCTACGCATCCGTCGTACTCGACGGGATCCACGCACAAAAGGAAAGGAAAATGGTTGCTAAAACACTGCTCAAACACACATACACTGGCTGAAAGAGACACAAGAAAACAAAAGAGACTGACTCGGCAGGATATCGTATCCTGGGCCTACTTAGTCTATCAGGCATAGACATCAGAGTCGAAGTAGTTCGGACTGGGGAAACGACACATGCTCGCTAGGATATCGCATCCTATGCATACGTATCTCCTTTGGACGAAGGAGAATCAGAGCATTCGTAGCTCGGCTGACACGCACACAAACAAACACAGGCGAAGGCAAACGTGGAGCCTGAATGCCAATCACTGGACTTACATCAGCATCCGAACCAAAACACACTCAAAAAGGCAAACATGGAGCCCGACTGCCGATCACTGGGCTTACATCGGCATCCGAACCAAAAAACCCACACTGGAACCCGAATGCCACTCAATGGACTTACATCAACTTCCAAGCACACAACAACACACACAAGGGGGGTTGAGACACAAAAGGTTGAAAAAAAGAAAAAAGGGCGCCCGGAGAGATCAGCTCATCTCCTACCTACGTACCTCATCTGGTATGAGGATCAGGGCGACGTAGTTCCCCTACGCAGGGATAAAGGACTAGCCTAACCAGATAACAGAGGGAGACACAACACTAGGGAGACTACGACTCGAGCCTAGATGTTATCATGCAAAATCAACCCTAAGTTAAGGTTTCTAGCTAACTGGCACAGGGAGCCAGCCTATCCTAGTCATGACTTGCACAGGAAGCAAGCCACACACACACTTAACTTGCACAGGAAGCAAGCCAAGCAAAACCTAACTTGCACAGGAAGCAAGTCTAAACTAACCCTAACTTGCACAGGAAGCAAGTCAAACAAACATACAAGTACAGGTAGCACACACTATACACAAGCAAGGGGCTCAAACAAGGTCAGGTTTTAGTCGAGGGGTCATATCAACTTCAACAAACAAACCACTGGAACTGGGTAGTGTTAGCTCTTAACCTTGCCATTGAGGGGCTAAGGTGAAGCAGATGAAAGGTGAGTGAAGATGAGACTTCACAGCTCTTATCCTGGCCTGGGAGAGCTTAAGACAAGAATGTGTGGGTTCAGAAAGTGGGAACCCTTCTACACATTGAAACTGACTCAACTGTACAATTGTACGAGATCTTGGGTTTGTATCTGCAATGCATCAACACAGTGGTGTGAGCAAAGCAGATGACACACAGAATAGCAGGGGATAGATTGCATATCCCTTGTGTCTGCCAATGCCTCTTCACTTAGGAGGTCTTTGACTCTGTACAAGGACAAATGTAAACAGTCACAAACATTGCCTCTTAAGGAGGACTTCAGACAGTTGCCTGGCCAAGTAACAGGCCAGGTCTTCCAGACTACATGAAGATGAGAAATATACCTCAATGCAAATTGCTATTAAAGCAAAGCAAAGCAAGTTCAAAGAACTAAGCAACTAATGGTACTTGAAATAGTCAAACAGATCAGTACACAATTCAAAAGCTAAAGCAAAGGAGGTAGGAATCAACAGTCAATACAATTAACAAATGTGCAAAGCACAATGCTCAAGGCATGTGAGCCAAGCCACCTACAAAACACACAAGTTAGTCAATGATATTTAAGCAAGCTCAATCAAAAAGAAATGGTCTCATTGGTCATTTGTTGGTCAACCTGAAAACATGAACTCAAAGGTGAGTAACAGGACCACTAGGGTCAAAAATGAATGAGAAAGTCAAAACAGCAAGCAATGTCCAATCAAAATCAAATTCAAACATTTAGGAAGCAAACCCAATTGGTTTCATGTTCATATCATGCATCATCATCATTTCATAAGCAAAAGAAGTCAAAGCATGGCAAATGAGAGCTCATAGGAGTCAACAGAAAGACTTGTATCAAAAGCAAACTCAAACATTTTCAAAAATCACCAAATAAATCATGACCAATCCTAACACATAGCATGGTAAGCATGTCAAATTTCATCTCATTTGGACAAGTGGAAGGCAGTCAATGAAAATCAGAAAGTCAAAACAATTTTGAACATGCTCAAGGAAGTCAACCAAACATGCATCAACTTGAAAAATTCATAAATCAGGGATGGCATATGATAAATGAATGGGACTAAAACCATGGAAAAGCTTAGGATGTCTAGTTATCGCATGTAAAATTTCATGTCCATCTAATAAAGTATGAGCATTTCACAAATGAAATGGCAACATGTATCACACAAAGTCAACATTTTGGTCAAACAGGGGAGAAAATCTCAAACAAATGGAAAATGCCAGGAACAATTCCACAAAAAATCACATACAAACTAGACATATAAGAGTAGGTTCATGCAAAAAATCAATCCATTTGGAGGTCAATAGGCATGGCTATAAAAATCAACAAGTTGAACATCAATGGTGTGACACAAATTGTCACACCCTACTTCAAAAATTCACAACTCACAATCCAGATAAGATAAATTCACAAACTCTACATCAAAATAAACATGAATGTGTCTAGTTTGTGCACAAAAATTTTCAGGTCCATAGGATAAGTCATGACTATTTCACAAAGGTTTTGGTAAAGGGTACAAAAAAGGGATACATGTTACAAACCCTAGTACCATTAAAAATCCACTCATCCAAAAAATCAGAAAAAATCATGATAAAAAAGTAGAGATCAAACAGAGCATAGTGCAAAAAATTTCATGAAATTTGGATCACAAATGGATGAGATATGATTTTTGAAAGTTGTTGCATCAAGTTGAAATAAAAATTGAAGAAAAAAAGAATTAAATAAGATTTAATAAGGACCGGATGGCGTTTTTGTAATAATCCAAACCACTTATCAATGCGCAGTCGTTTTGCTCGCTGAAACGAAATAATTTCATTGGTTCATGGCAAACAGTACCATGCACGCACGTGGGACAGAAGGAAATCTGGGCAAGGCAATGTTCTAGGGTTTTATGAAGAACAGCATAACAACATTCATCCCCAAAATCGATTCACACAATTTTTTTCCAGAAATCACAATTGGATATACAAAAATGATCAGCAAGGCATAACTAACATGAATCCAACATTGATTTTCACTAAAACACAACACAACTCATGAATCGAGCAAGAATAGAATTCATCATCAAACTTCATTTCAGCATATCTCCTAAACTACTCAACCAAATCATGTGATTTGAAGCTTAATGTGCTCAGGGACAAGAGATCTACAAAGTGCATACCATGGTTTTGGAAAAGGTGAGAGTCGAAAATTTACCAAGAGTGAAGAGCAGCTGAGATTTTGATGTTGTTTGCTTACAAATGCTCAAAACAGGTGAAGGTCCAAACTCCACAAGGTGAATGGTGAAGTTGGCTTGGCTTGAAACAACTTGAAACAGCTTCAACCACACTTTGCCATTGATGATGCTTTGGAAAAACAGTCGGGCAAATGAGCTTATAGTTGGTGAAACAATGTTGCAATGAGCTCAAGATGCTGTTTGGATGATGAAACAACAAAGGCAAGGTCGAGTTCTCTTGAAGTTTTTTGCAGATTTCTCGAGATGGGGGAAAAATGGATTTTGAGAGCAAGTGATATTTTCTGTGTTTGTGTGGCTGCTAGGGTTTCTTTCAGAGAGAAAATGATGAATATATACTCTGTTCAATGGTACTTAATCAAGGTTCATGAAAAAGTGGAATGGAGTTGGTGAAAAGTGTCCTTTTTGCCAATTTTCAAGCAAGTTGGTAATGGGTGTATGTACTGCACGAAAATGGGCCTTGAACATGTCCAAAATATGATTTCTGAACATATTTGATTGGTAGAATTGGTTGGAAGTGGTTAATTTTGAAACTCATTTTTCAACCTCACTTGAAATTAATTCATGCAAGTCCAAAAATGCCATTTTGATTGGTAATGTTTTGGTGAATGATGGTTGCATATTTGGAAAGAGGGGATCAAATGTGACTTGTTGCAAAAAACCCCACCCAATTTGGCCAAATGGTTTGAGAGATATGGCCTTTTGAAGTTCAAAAATTTCTGAAAATGATTTGATCATAACTTGCCAACCATACATGGGAATTGAGTGTTCTTGGACTTTTTGGAAATGGGAGAACAATATCTTCAACTTTCATGTTGGGCAAAAATTCATTTGAAGCTTGTATCATGATGTAAGTTTGAGGATCAAGACTTTCCATTTTTGGCAGTTAAAAATTACAGGTCACCTGCCATTTTTAGAAACTTTTTGCCTGACTTCAAATTCTTCCATGATGGTGTTTGACATGTTATATGAGGCCTATATGGACATGAATGAACCCTCTCAAACCAAATCCCACCATCAAAATCATAAAATCAAGCCCAGTTGACCAAGGTTGACTTTTTAGGGTTTCTGGTAAACTGTGCATTGACTGATGACTTCTGAACATCCAATCTTTGGCCAAACTACTTCAAAATGGATCCCCAAGGTCGTGTGAACATGTTGGATCAACCCTAGGGCCTTGGCTCAATGAAAATTGCACTTGCTTGCTTGATTGACTGATCTCCTGACCAGTTTGACCTAATTCTTCTGACTGGCTTGCACTTGAGGCAAAGGGACAATGCAATGTTATGCAGTGGACCATGTTATGTTATGACCTAATATGAGAATGTATGTACAAGAAGTAGGTGCAAATTTGAGGTGCTACTGCTGCCCCTATTCAATCAGCTGGGAACCCGAACGGATGATAGCGACGGCTGTCAGACTTTCAGGGTAAACAGGGATTGAATACCAAAGAACCGTAGAAATTTGCACTCTGCCGGATATGATACAAGAAGAACCACGTCATTTACCGATGACGCCTGCAATTGACAACTTCAGAAAGGCGAAACCATTTACCGATGGTTATAAGCTGGTAACTTGATATTTACCGATATCAACTTCAGCAAGACCATTTACCGATGGCTGCTGGGAAACAACTCTGATGTAAAAGGAAGCAAGACCATTTACCAATGGCGGCTTCAAAGAAAACTTGACATTTACCGATATCAACTTCAACTCGACCATTTACCGATGGCTACTGCAACTGGGGATCCGATATTTACCGATATCGAAGCATACGGGGCCATTTATCGATGGCGGATAAAACTGGGCATTCAATATTTACCGATATCGAAGCATACGGGGCCATTTACCGATGGCGTCTCCACTTGAGGAGGAACAAAATCTTTGTGGTGTAATCAGACAAGACGTTTACCGACGACTTCTGGGGATCTTGATTTTATCAACAAGGAAACAAAGCATGACCAGACATTTACCGATGACTGGGATGAGACTCGACGTTTATCGACATCGAAAGATGATGTTTACCGACATCCAAAAACGACCAGACATTTACCGATGACTGGGGAACACTTCACTAAGGGAAAAAACAAATATTTGCAACTGGAAACCAGATAGGACATTTACCGATGACTCTACTGGGGATCTCTAGCTGGGGATTATCAGACATTTACCGATGACTGCAGAAAAGACTCGATGTCTACCGACATCGAAAGATGATGTTTATCGACATCAAAAAATGACCAGACATTTACCGATGACTAGGGAGAAAACCCGATGTTTACAGACACCGAAACAATGGTGTTTACCGACACCAAAAATGATGACCAGACATTTACCGATGACTGGGGAGAATACCCGATGTTTACAGACACCGAAACAATGGTGTTTACCGACACCAAAAATGATGACCAGACATTTACCGATGACTGGGGAGAATACCCGATGTTTACAGACACCGAAACAATGGTGTTTACCGACACCAAACAAAGAAACACACGCGGGTGCTGGCATGACACTTACCGGTATCACAAGAACGTCATCTTAGATATGTCAAGGCAAGGTTGACCACTTGCTGGGGATCTCACTGGGGAGAAACAAACTTTCTGTCACCAACGGGTGAGGTAATAAACCTCTGTGGGGATATCAATCCTGAATGCTGTCAAGAGCAACTGTAGCAGACTTGTTGTGCTGATGTTGAATGAAATGATCCGCCTCTGCCGGGGATACGGTCTGGTGAGGTTAACACATGAATGCATATGTTTGAATTTTTCTATGGCGTAATGCTCCATATTGAATGGGAATGCTACGCAGTTTGAGGATGCAATGATCACTAAAATGCAAAAATGCAAAAATGATGAAAAACTCCGGCTGGGGAGCCAAAACTGATCGGGTACTCCAACTCTGCGGGGAGACACTGTAGGGAGAGCAACGACTTCTCACTCATGTTGGAGAATAGCACTGCTGCTGGGGAAAGGTAAACTCCGCTGGGGATATCCTTCAGTCCACAGATAGGATAAATGCTGGAGATAAATTTCAATGAACCTGCCTCACTCGGGGAGGAAATCGGCAAATACAGTCCTGCTGGGGGATAGGCAATCCTTAGATCTGCTGGGGAATAGAAGGCACTATCCACAGACGTCTCCGCAGGGGAACATAGCTCTGATAGCTTCCAAACTTGCTTGGGGAAAATATCTGCTGAGGAAACGTCCTCACAGATGCCAACCTGAGAAACAGCACAACAAAATGCCCCAGGGGATACATGGACAAGATACGCTCAAGTGTCCTCGACATTCAAAATGATTTTCAAATGTTTCATCTTTTTGCATGTTATTGTGTAGCCTTCATGTTCTTATATGCAATGCTTATCAAAAATTCGGACATTTTTGCAAACAAAACAGTAAAAATAAAAACAAAAGAGCCATTTATCTGAATAACGACTTTTATTGATTGAAAATGTGCCTGAAAAGGCAAATACATTGGGAGGCAATTCCTAGAAAGAGGTAATTGCGCACAAAAGGAAAAATCTATCCTAATGGCAACGTGAACACGGCATCCACTATTTCCCAATTCTGTTATAACTCACAGATCATCAGTTTTCCTCCCAACTCCTTGCTTTCTGAGAAGAATGACTGGACGGATCACATCTTTCGAGATGGCAGACGACAAAGCTTGATGAAGTACAGACAACTCAGACTGTAGTCTTCGCTTTAATCCCTCTTTTGGCTGGATCGCCCTTTCGGGTTTTCAATCCACCGGGATACCCATTTTTGCCTAAGCCGCCCTTGCGGGTTTTCGACTTACCGGGTGTACAAATTCTTTTCATTTTATCCCTAATTTTTGCCCGAACCTTTCCTTTCTGTTTTTTGGTTCGCCGGGATGCCCATTTTTGCCTGGACTCTTTTTTCTTTTTGTCCAGCGGGTCAATTTATGCGAAGTATTTTTTGACTACATCTGAGTTAACAGGAGACGGAAAGTCTTCACCATCCATAGTTGTAAGCATCAAGGCTCCACCGGAGAATACCTTTTTCACAACATATGGACCTTCATAATTAGGAGTCCACTTGCCCCTGTTATCTGCACCGGGAGGGAGGATCCTCTTCAAAACTAGATCACCGATCTGATAGCTTCGAGGACGCACTTTCTGATCAAAGGCTCGCTTCATCCTTCGCTGATACAACTGTCCATGGCATACAGCTGCTAGCCGTCTCTCTTCGATAAGGCTCAACTCGTTAAACCTTGTTCGAATCCACTCGGCTTCGTCCAGCTTGACATCCAATAAAACTCTCAGAGAAGGAATCTCCACTTCAACAGGTAGGACAGCTTCCATACCATACACAAGGGAGTAAGGGGTTGCCCCGGTCGACGTACGTACTGAGGTACGGTACCCATGCAAAGCGAAAGGCAGCATCTCATGCCAATCCTTATACGTAACGACCATCTTCTGCACAATCTTCTTGATATTCTTGTTCGCCGCTTCTACAACACCATTCATCTTCGGTCTGTAAGGAGAAGAATTGTGATGTTCAATCTTGAAATCTTTACACAGCTCTTTCATCATCTTGTTATTGAGATTCGAACCATTGTCAGTGATGATTCTCTCAGGAACTCCATAACGACATATGATTTCTTTCTTGATGAACCGGGTAACCACTTGTTTGGTAACGTTAGCATAGGAAGCTGCTTCCACCCATTTGGTGAAATAGTCAATCGCAACCAAGATGAAGCGATGTCCATTCGAAGCAGTGGGCTCAATCTTCCCAATCATATCAATGCCCCACATGGCAAACGGCCAAGGCGAATTCATGACATTCAGAGGGCTTGGTGGTACATGCACCTTATCAGCATAAATTTGACACTTATGGCACTTCCGAGCATACTTGAAACAATCGGATTCCATAGTCATCCAGTAATAACCTGCTCTCAACAATTTCTTAGCCATTGCATGTCCGCCGACATGAGTACCGAAGGAACCTTCATGAACTTCCTGCATTAACATGTCTGCCTCGGGTCTGTCCACGCATCTGAGCAAGACCATGTTAAAGTTTCTCTTATACAGCACATCATCCTGATTCAAATAGAAGCTTCCAGCTAGCCTTCTCAGGGTTTTCTTGTCATTCTTCGACGCACCTTCAGGATACTCCTGAGTCTTGAGGAAGTTCTTGATGTCATAATACCACGGCTTCTCATCAATCACAACAGACTCGGCTGCAAACACATACGCAGGCCTCTCGAGTCGATTCACCGCAACATGTGGCACATGATTCCACCAATGAACTTTGATCATAGACGACAAAGTTGCCAAAGCATCAGCCATTTGATTCTCATCCCGGGGGACATGGTACAACTTCACCTTCTTGAAGAACGTCAGTATTCTTCTGGTGTAATCTCTATACGGAATCAAATGCGGCTGATTCGTATTCCAATCTCCATTGACTTGATTGACCACTAGAGCTGAATCTCCAAATATATCAAGAGTTTTGATCCTCAGATCAATGGCTTCTTCTATCCCCATGATACAAGCCTCATACTCAGCTTCGTTGTTGGTGACGTCAAACGTCAATCTGGCAGAAAAAGGTATATGAGCACCTTTGGGATTAATCAATACTGCCCCAACACCGTTACCATTCATATTCACAGCCCCATCAAACATCAGTGTCCATTTGTCATCCGGATCCGGTCCTTCCTCGACAAGAGGCTCTTCGCAATCTTTCATCTTAAGATACATGATGTCTTCATCAGGGAATTCAAACATCATAGGCTGATAATCTTCAATCGGTTGCTCGGCGAGGTAGTCTGACAGAATACTACCTTTGATGGCCTTTTGTGACGTGTACTGAATATCATATTCTGTTAGAATCATCTGCCAACGAGCAACGCGCCCGGTGAGAGCCGGTTTCTCAAAGATGTACTTCATTGGATCCATCTTAGAAATCAATAAGGTAGTATGGTTCAACATATACTGCCTCAGTCGGCGAGCATCCCAGGCCAAAGCACAGCAAGTTTTCTCGAGCAGTGAATATCTTGTTTCACAGTCGGTAAACTTTTTGCTAAGGTAGTATATGGCATGCTCTTTTCGACCAGACTCGTCATGCTGTCCCAATACACACCCCATCGAGTTCTCAGTCACTGACAGGTACATTATCAGAGGTCTCCCAGGAACTGGAGGAATCAGAATTGGAGGTTTCTGTAAATACTCCTTTATCTTGTCAAAAGCTTTCTGACAGTCATCATTCCACCTGATTGCTTGATTCTTTCTTAGCAATTTGAAAATTGGTTCACACGTGGCAGTTAGGTGAGATATGAACCTTGCAATGTAGTTCAATCTCCCTAAAAACCCACGGACTTGCTTCTCCGTTTTCGGTTCAGGCATCTCTTGAATAGCTTTGACTTTTGCTGGATCAACTTCAATCCCTTTCTCACTGACAATGAAGCCTAAAAGCTTCCCTGATCTCACCCCAAACGTACACTTGTTCGGATTCAACCTCAGCTTGAACTTTCTCAACCGATCAAACAGCTTCTGCAAATTAACCAAGTGCTCCTCTTCCGTCTGCGACTTCGCAATCATATCATCTACGTACACTTCAATTTCTTTGTGCATCATGTCATGAAAAAGAGTCGTCATTGCCCTCTGATAGGTAGCACCAGCATTCTTTAGCCCAAATGGCATCACCTTATAGCAGAACGTGCCCCAAGGTGTAATGAATGTCGTCTTTTCCATGTCCTCTGGCGCCATCTTGATCTGATTATATCCAGAGAAACCATCCATGAAAGAGAATACCGAGGATTGAGCCGTATTATCAACCAATACGTCAATGTGAGGTAATGGGAAATCATCTTTCGGACTCGCTCTATTCAAATCCCGGTAATCGACACACATTCTGACTTTGCCATCTTTCTTTGGCACGGGAACGATGTTGGCCACCCATGGGGGATAACTTGTAACAGCCAAAAAACCTGCATCCCACTGCTTCTGAACCTCTTCCTTGATCTTAGTTGCCATATCAGGACTCGTTCTACGAAGCTTCTGCTTGACCGAAGGACATCCTTCTCTAAGAGGTAATCGATGCACCACAATGTCTGTATCCAAACCAGGCATATCTTGATATGACCAGGCGAATATCTCCACATATTCTCTCAGCATCTCAATCAGCCTCCTCTTGACAGAGTCCTCTAAAGCAGCCCCAATCTTGATTTCTCTTTTGGCGTCCTCAGTACCCAAATTAACAACCTCCAACTCCTCCTGATGAGGTTGGATGACCCTTTCCTCCTGCTTCAGCAATCTGACCAATTCTGCAGGGAGTTCACAGTCTTCCTCACTCTCCTCTTCAGCTTGGTAGATGGGATTGTCGAAATCATACTGAGCCATAACAGAACTGTTCATAGTGAATGCCATAAGGTCGCTTCTGCATGTTTAATGCTTTGTTTTAGAAAAAGAGTTCAATAAAGTCACAAAAACAAAAATATTGCCATTTTTATTGTTTTTTTTTTGAAAAAGGATGAAAACAAAAAATAGAAAGACAGGGATCACAAAGTTTGATTGCAAAAAATGTCCTTCATTAATGATAATCATTAAAACATGATGAGGCCCTACAATGAATCACTACGCCTTGGGCAGATCGTAGGATTTTCATGCAAAATGAAAAAACAACAGAAAATTACTCTGTCAGAAGAGTAACTTGAACCACTTCTTCAGCCGTCCAGTTGTTGATAGACTCCCCTGGTGCACACGAGCGAACCCAGTTGTCCAGATCACAATCATTGTCACAGTCTTCACTACCGGTCGCAGAGACGTCGCCATGATTCATCAGCCCAACGCTGGTAAAGGTACTCGGACCCGCTTGACCATTCTTCTCTGCTTGGAGAGGCTCGTAACCAACGCCAAATTTGTCTCCTTTGACAGGCAAATCCACCATCTTGCCCCAGCCTTCAGCTTTGCCAGAATCAACAACCTCCTTAGCCTGCTTGTAAGAAGTAATTGAAGCACCTGGCTTCCTCTGCTCAGCGTACGCCACTTTCTCGAGAGCCACGATCTCAAACGCCTGGCATAAGGTTTCGTGGATCTCGCCATCCACCTCAACATATTTGAACGAGGATAGATGACTCACCAGAATCTCTTCTTCACCGCACACGGTCACAATCTGACCGTTCCAGACATACTTGAGCTTTTGATGGAGAGTCGACGAGACTGCCCCTGCTGCATGAATCCATGGACGCCCCAATAAACAACTATAGGCGGGCTGGATGTCCATAACATAGAAGATGATATCGAATACCTCAGGACCTATCTTCACAGGCAAGGTAACTTCCCCACACACAGAACGTTTGGAGCCGTCGAAAGCACGAACGATCAGGTCACTGGGAGTAAGCACAAACCTTTCCACATCAATCTTCTTCAGAATCTGCTTAGGCAACACATTCAGCGACGACCCGGTGTCTACCAATACGTGAGACAACACTGCCCCCTTGCACTCCATGGTGATGTGCAAGGCTTTGTTATGGTTCCGCCCTTCAGGCGGTAAGTCCAGGTTGGTGAATCCTACACCATGCCTGGTGCTCACATTGGCCATCACACCCTCCAGTTGATTGACAGAAATCTCTTGAGGCACGTAAGCCAGATTCAACATCTTCAGCAAGGCATTACGGTGTGCCTCAGAGCACAACAACAGTGAAAGTATAGAAATCTTGGACGGAGTTTGATTCAACTGATCTACAATCTTGTAGTCACTCTTCTTGATTATCTTCATAAACTCCTCCACGTCCTTCTCAAATGACCCCTCGGGCGCTTTCTTCTGGACAGGTTCTTCCTCAACCACAGCTTGCTTACCCTTTGCTTTGGCGAGAGCCTCAGCATTATTGTCCCTCAAAGGCTGCGGTGCGAACAGACGACCGCTTCTGGTAAAACCTCCTGGACCCCCTACATTATCCACAGCCGGACCAACAGTTGCAGGAACTCTATTTGGTAAACCAATTGTCACTGGAGCTTGATTCACTGGTCTCGTCTGACTTTCAGCCCTTCTGTTACTGCGGTAAGCATTATCATACTTCCACGGCACGGCTCTACTATTCTCAACAGCCCTTCTTCCAGACGCAACGATAGTAGTTGGAGCACTGATGGTTACAGGCACGGAAATGGTAACTGGGGTACCATTTGTTGCAGGTGCACTAACGACCCTTTGTCCACATCTTTCAGTTGGTTTAAAGTAAATGGTGATAGTTGACACTGTCCCACGATCTTTTACAGCCCTACTGAATTGCAAACAACCCTCATCCATCATACCCTGGATACCGGCCCTTAACTGGTCGCAACCATTCTCAGATTCTGCACAGCCCAAACAATCCTCATCACAACCCGAGTAGACACCCCCATTCAGCAGACGGCCCTTCACAACTAGCAGAGAAGTCTGAACATCATCAACATTAACAACCAGATCTTCAGCTTCTTTCCCTTCAATATTGTTCACTCTATGCCCACCATGCTGAGGCATAGGGTTGTTTACGACGTTAGGCACTGGAGCGAAGTTGATCGCCTTGGCATCGATCAAATCTTGGACCTTGTGCTAGAGAGCCCGACACTTCTCAGTATGATGCCCTGGTGCCCCAGAGTGAAAGTCACAACGGACGTTGGCGTCGTACCCAGGAGGCAATACTGTAGGCGGAGCCATTGTACGCAACTCAACCAACCCCAACCTGAGTAGTTCGGGCAGCAGTTCGGCGTACGACATGGGTAGCGAATCAAAACTTCGATCAGGCATCCTTTGTCTGGGCTGATACGGACGTTGTTGTTGTTGTTGTTGCGGTTGTTGAACTCTTTGTTGTTGTTGTTGACGAGGTTGAGGTGCCGGAATGGTCACTGCAGCAACCTGACAGCGTTGACTTCTGTTCTGATCTCTGCGGTATTGAACAGCATTAGTTTCACCCTCTCTTCGACGAGGTGCCCCAGCAAACGGCTTCTTAGAAGAAGAGGAACCAGCATCTTGGATCTTCCCAGTTTTAATCAAGCTCTCAGTCCTCTCTCCACAAATGACAACATCAGAAAAACTACCGAATGGGCAGCTCCCTATCCGGTCCATAAACACACCCTGAAGAGTACCGATAAACATATCTGTCAACTCCCTCTCCAGCATCGGGGGTTGAACTCTAGCAGCCAGTTCACGCCACCTCTGGGCGTACTCCTTGAAGCTCTCTCCGGATTTCTGACATAGACTCTGCAGCTGAGTCCGGCTAGGCGCCATGTTCATGTTATGTTTATATTGCCTCAAGAAAGCCTCACCCAGATCCCTCCAGCATCGGATCGAATCTCTCTTTAATTCCATGTACCAGTCCAAAGAAGCCCCAGATAGACTATCTTGGAAAAAATACATCCACATCTTTTCATCATCTGTATACGCAGAGATTTTTCGATAATAAGCCTGCACATGGGTGCGAGGGCAAGAAGTACCGTTGTATTTATCGAAGGACGGTGCTTTGAACTTGTAAGGGATTCTCAAGCCTTCCACCAACCCCATATTGGTAACATCAAAACCGAGAGAATTCTGACATTCCATAGCTCTAATTTTTTCAGCAAGGGCATCAACTTTACGATCCCTCTCATCAACCCTTCCCAGAACGTCTTCGTCTTCACTGAGCAGAGTGAACATATCCTCTTGTCTGTCAACAATCGGAGCAGGATTACGGGCCGGGGCACGGACTGCTCTGGCATTAGCGGCATCTGGAGCAATAGGTTGACCGTTGATTCGAATACCCCCCAACTCATCACCTACAGCATAGTTGTTGATGGGTACAGCAGCAGCAACATTATTATCATTGACCGGGCCTCCCTCTGGCGGAGCATGGTTGACCGGTGGAATTGCAGCCTCTTGTCTCTGAACCATGGCTCGAAGTTCTTCTTGACCTTGTGCAACCCCTTGCATCATATTCATAAACTGGGCCATGTTAGCCTTCATCTCAGCCAACTCAGCTTGAACTTGATCCATACCTCTCTGTTGATTCAGTCTTGTTGAGTAGCGGTGCGGACGTTGATCAGCTATCCTGCCTGAACAGGAACCAAGAGTGAGAAGTCACGACCAAGAACACCTATTATGCAAAATGATATGAGTATGGTGCTAATGATGCGTATGATGCACATGATATGTTCATTCCTCAGGCATTCAAAGAGCCTGAGTCATCCTCAAAAGATGGCAACCTGCAGCAAGAACAACATAGAAGCACAGAAACAACATACACAAGAGTGATGAGTACGAGGTGAAACCAACAACCTCATCTATATGAGTAACAGGATCATACAACAAAGTCGACAAAGAAAATCCAAACAACCAGAGTACAACAAATGAATCCCATCCAACAAGCCTGGAGGTGATTCTCAACATACATATCAAAGATACAAGCTAAGACAAACGGCCTCCCGGAATGAGAGTCTTCAAGTACTGACACTGGTCTATCAACAGGTCACATTCCGAACATTCTGGCAAAAGAGTGATCTTCTCCTTCAGTTGTCGTCTAAGCTCTACCACTTCTCCTCCAAGGTGGTTCTCTGCTCCGCAGGCACACTCTCAGCAAGGATCAAAGGTGGTTGCTCCTGCAACGGCTCCATCCTATCGTAGGGTAACAACAAAGTTTCTACTCTCTCCTTGACCCAATCAGTGTAATCGGGCATAGCAACGGCAAACTTCTTCCCTAAGACAGATCCATCCTTCATACCAATAGACTTCCAAGCTCCTCCTATCTGCTCCAATCTATCCGGGTCACTCTGCTTCTCAAAATACACACTTTCTGCTACCTCAGCCTCAAGTGGTCTTCCCTTCATCACAAACCCCAACTGGCGGAGAGAAAGAACCGGGTTGTAATTGATGCAACCCCTAGTCCCTACGAGTGGCACATTACGGAATCCTCCACAGCTCATAACGACGTTACGCACATCCATCCGGTAAGATTGCCATCTGATATCATAGGAAGTAAGAGACATAACCCTCTGAGTCCACTTATGCGTGTGTAGCGGTGTATTCGTTACTATATGATCTATCAATTAAATCATAAGCAAAGCATACAATAAACATAGAGTCGCCACCGCACTTTTATTTATCCTAAGGACTGGCTAAAAAGCGAACAAAAGCCTAAGAAGTTTTACTCGTAGAAAACCAATGAAAAGATCAGAGATCGGGGTAAGGGGTAAATTACGCAATGGGAAGGTGTTAGGCACCCATCACGTCCTAGGTACTCCTAGGGAGCCCTTTTCACACTTTGTTGTTTGAAAATTATTATTTGTCATGACATAAGCATTGTGCAAACATGATTGGGATGATGAGAAAAGAATATACAAGTTAATTATTTTTGTGTTCGAACGGATGAACCCGTTGCCTACGTACCTTCCATCAAAGGTAAGGATCAAAACGCCGTAGTTCGGCTAAAAGATTTCCAAAAATTAGTGAGTTTAGTTTTAAACACAAGCCCTAAGGTTTTACGTTACCCATGGGAGAAAACTCAACCTTATATAACAACTAGTCCACCATGTGAGAAAAGCTTCCACTTGCCAGAGAGGGGTTAACCCTATAATAGGCAAGGAAGACTTACAATTCATCTACTAAGGACAAATAGGTGAGATTAATATCAACCAACTAGGGTAAATCAGACCTATAGCTAATGTATGAAATCTTAACAAACATGGACAAAGCCACAAAATCATTTGAATGGGTGGAGTTAATTGATTGGATTATTTACAAAATATGGTCAAAGTATGATTAAAGTCAATTCAAAATGAAGTATTTACAAAAATGAAGTTTGGAAAATCGCGGACTTAAGGTCCAAGTTTCTAATTTGGAAAGAAGGTGAGAATGTTTGCACAACACTTATTTCAAGTTTTAAACATGTGTGAAAAGGTAGGACACAATGGGATGAATAGAATGGTGGAGTGAATGTAAAACTTCTTAGGAGGGTCCGCCTCTTGAAATCATATAGAAGATGATTCAAGTGGGTCCTTAGGAATAGGCTACAAATGAGCAATAATATGAACATAATAACAGATGAAAGTAAATAAAAGCGGATACTGGATGCCACTCAATGGTCTTATACCTGTCTCCTAAAACAAGTAAGGATATCAGAAGCCACTCTATGGACTTACACTAATCTCCATCAGAATAAAACAAAACAGGGAAATCAACTGCCAATCCATCTGGACTTATGTTAACCTCCTCAGTATGATCCTAGGAAAACAAATGCCACATCACAGGGACTTACAATGAATCCTCACATACTCAAGCAAATGCACTAGGCAATGGGTATGAGTGACCAATGAGGTCTCACACTCTACCCCTTCCATGTCATGGGAACCGATGCCACCTTACAGGGACTTATAACTGGTTCCTCAATGGGTAATCAAACAAATCACATAGGTATGAAATGATGGACATGCTACAAGGAGCAATGAATGATAGTAAATGCACTAAAGCATGCAAGCAATCGTGTACAAATGGATAATAAATCACAAATAGTCAGATAGCACACTCTATAGCCAAACAAGGAGGCTCAATCAAAAGGGTTTGACTATGAAAGTCCACTGTAATAGGTAAATGTCGCTCTTAACCTTGCCATTGAGGGGCTAAGGTGAAGCAGATGAAAGGATATGAGGGGTGTGCCTCATTGCTTCTATCTCAGGTCCGAGAGAGCATGTAAATATAAGAATGTGGGGGAGTTCAGAAAGATGGAACTCTTTCCCCGATTAGACTCGATAGATCTTGGGTTTGGATCTCAATGCTACAACCATGTAATGGGAGCAAGGAGAAGACTCACAGAATAGTGGGAGATAGGCTACTTATCTCTTTGATCCACCAATTGCCTCAAATGAGGACTTTTCCTGCTTGGGACAAATATAAACACACACAAGCATTGCCTCTTAAGGAGGACTTCAGACAGTTTGCCCGGCCAAATAACGGGCCGGGTCTCCAGACTACATGAAGAAGAAGGTGCAATACCTCAATGCAAGTTGCTATTTAAGCAAAGCAACACAAGTTCTTAAGAGAACTGAGCAACTAAGGGTACCTGAAAAAGTCAAACAGAATCAGCATCCCATTCAAAATCAAACAGACAATAATATAATAATCAATCAACAAGGGACAATCGAACAACAATGTGCATAGCACAAGGCTCGAGTGAAGCAAACATCCTACAAAACAAACACATTAGTATCACAAGGGTCAAGCAAAACATCCCAAATATGAAACAACTTCCTTAAGCATTAACTTTTTAACCTGCAAAATCAAAATCAAACTCAAAGGTAAGCAACAAGACCTCTAGGACAAGCCTAGGGTCCAAAAGAGGGAAAAATGTTAAAACAGCAAGCTAATCATGATCAAATTCAAAGTATTTCACATACAAAGGGATCCCAATTGGTCCCATATCCAAACTATGTACACATCTCAATCTATGCAACATGTAAGGCAAAGTGAGCAATGTTAAACCACATATGAGCAATCAGCAAGATCAAACTCTAATAAATGCCAAAGTGGATCCAAAAATCCCACAAAAAATATATCATAAACAGGGGACATTCAACTAGCTACATGTCAATTTTCAAGCAATTTGGATAAAAGGAACTATGGGAATTAATTCAACATGTCTAAGCATGCAAAAACACAATCAAATGAGGTCCAAAAATATACACCAACTTCAATTAAATGGTAAACAGTGATGGTAAATGGGAAATTAGTGGGACCAAGGCCAAATGATAGCTTAACATGTTAGGAACTACCCTATCAATTTTCATGGTCATTGGATAAGGTATGTGGATATAGCAACATATATACAAAGGTGTCACCAACAAGGCCCAAAAAATGCTAGGCAGAAGCAAAAATTCTAATTAATTAGAAAAATGGATTATAAAAATCCACAAAAATTCACAGTGAATGCTAACATGTTAATGGTGCTACATGCAAAAAATTAAGGCCATTGGCCAAGGGGAAGCATGGCAAAAAATTCAGGGAATATTGCATATCAAATGGTGTCACATATTTCCACACTCAATTTCAATAAATCATATTAAAAAAACCAGAAGTCTAAAAATTATAAAACCTATGTCAAAAATTCCAGAAATGTGTCAAGAACCTACATCTAAAATTTCAATTAATTTGGACTATGTATGATGATTTCATAACTAAAATGGTAGAACATGTGAATTTTGTATACATTGGAAAAATCTCTATGCCAATTAAAAAAATCCTCAAGCACAAATTTATTTTTTGATTCTATAAAAAAGTAGAGAAAAAGAGAAGACTAACAAAAAAGTCCTGATTTATTTGGATCATTATTGATCAGTTTATGATTTTTTAAAGATTTTTAAATAATTATTTAATATTTATTTGGATTAATAATGATTTTCTTTTTAATTAATTGGAACGGATGGCAAAAGAGTAATAAGCGCTTCCTGATGCAAAACGCTGCCGTTCCACTAAAGTGATGTGTCAGCTTATGATTTGTTCTGGCAATTGAAAACATGAGTTGGAATTGAAACAAGATGGAAACGGATCTAGCAAGCGAAATATCCAGAAAACTATGAAGTTCATCATCTGTTCTTCAGCTTCATCAATGTTCTTGGCTGGGAATTCTAGGTTTCGGACGAATTGCCATGAAAACGAGCGATGCGTACACCGTTGGGTTCGTCTTGGTCTCAGGAACAAGAATACATAAGCGATTTCAGCTATCAATTACTACACAGTGCGAATCGAGCGAAATAAGGAAACGCATCGAAACTTCAATTGCGAATAACTCACTCAAATCTCAACGAATTTACAATCCACAACTTGTTATACAATCTACGAAGCATACTCTACAATATCCCTAACACGATTTAGCAAATGGCGATGATCGAAATCCAACCTTTCTTGATTGTGCAGCAATGGAATCGCGCGGATTGAGCGTGAAATGTTGAAACAGTCCAAGATTGATGTTGTAGAAGTGTAGTGGGATCAATCTTCTAGCTCGATTGTGTTGCTAGCGACGGATTCTTCAAGCTGTTATGAAGATAGAAGTTGCTTCAACAGTGCAATTTCTTGATGATTTTTGATCTCACACCTGCAAACAGAAACTCAACAACCAATACAGATGATGAATTTGTCAAGAATTCGCTCAAAGATTCATGAGAATGCTCAATTGATGAAGAAAGTGTTATGAGATTTTTTTGGTAAAATGGGAGAAGAATGAGAGAATCGCTTTGGATTTTCTGTTATGATTCTGAAAATGTGATGGTGAAGTTGTGATTAGCTTTGTAATTCTGTTATGGATTTAGTATATATATGGATCACTAATCCAATTCTTAATTATGCTTAAGCAAAAAAGGTTAATTAGCAAGTATGCACACATGTGAAGCCTTTGGCCTTTTACTCTTGAAATGGTTAGAAACACCTTAGCAGCAAATTTCTCACTTGGAACCAATCACAAATATCATTTGGAAGCTGGTTGCATAAGTTTCATTTCCCAATTCCTCCTATTTTCCAATTTGGACCATTTTGCCCCTCCCTCTAATTAGTTCACTTCAAAAATGAGCTTTTGCATTGAGCACTTTCAAAGAAATCCAATTATGCACCATGAAAGCACATATTAAATGGAGTTTGTGCATATAAAGAACTTGCAATTTGGACAATCCATGTGGTAGTTATGGCCTCCTGATTACGGGTCTTTTTTGAATTTCACTGAGCCATATCTTGCAAACCGTAAATGGGATTTTCAAGTTCTTGGACTTTTTGGAATTGTGAGAACAAGATCTTCAACTTTCATGTTGGACAAATTTTGATTTGAAGCTTGTATGATGAAATTATCTTGAGGGGAAAAACTTTCCATTTTGGGCAACTGAGATTTACAGGTCATTTCCATTTTGGGAAACTTTTTATCTGACTTCAAATCCTTCAACCTTGATCT
This sequence comes from Lathyrus oleraceus, assembly GCF_024323335.1. Classification (NCBI taxonomy): domain Eukaryota; kingdom Viridiplantae; phylum Streptophyta; class Magnoliopsida; order Fabales; family Fabaceae; genus Lathyrus; species Lathyrus oleraceus. Next base: position 383,137,224 of record NC_066579.1, on the reverse strand, counting down.
TCGAAATATCAAATGAGACTTGTATGGACATGAATGAGGTCTTTCTAACCATCTCACACCTTCCAAATCCTGATTAAATGCACAGTTGACCACAGTTGACTTTTGTTGACTTTTCTTTGACTGGGCCAAGTTCTGATGAATTCCAAGTCTCTTTCACATGAGATCTTGACTCCAAATGATATCACAAGTTATATGAACTCTTAATGAATGATCATGGTGTCCAAATTCTTCAAGAATGGCCACCATCTATTGCTCAATGCCTGATTTAACTGCTTTGACCTGGTCAGCTTCAGCTGCAAGCAACATGGTTAGGTGACAATATTTTTGTACTTTTGGTTAGTAAACATATGAAAAGCAATGATATACAAATGCAATACATGCTTGGTGATCAAGAACCACACTCGCAAGGTCTCCCACCCACTAGGAGGGCAGCTAAGGTATGCAAAGATCCTTGAGGCCATGATATGGTATGTTATGGGCCATGAGGGATCTTAGGGCCAAAATTGGGGTCTTACAGATGCCCCTATTTAAGGTCATTCTAGCCGGAGAAGTGAAGTTTAGAAATCTTCATCTCGACGCGGTAGAATGGGCTTAAATAACAGTAATGAGACAAATTTTGGTCCCTAAGAGACCTCATGATGCAGATGTATGCATGCAAAAGACACAAACTCTGTGGGGAATATATGGTTCACACAGAAGAAAAGACGATCCATCGGAGTAATACACTCACCAGGAACAGAGACTCTAATAAGACTCTTATTTGGGGCTCTTTTAGGGGATAATAAGAAAAAAGGAATGCGTGAGCAGGGCACGACTTTGATTAGGGTAATGACAAAACTGACACAGCGTGACCAAGACACGACTCCGAGTGGGGATAACAGACATCGGACTGGAGAGCTTGCTGGGGAAGCAAAGGACTCACACCGGGGAATAAAGAATTCCAGAGGAACATAAATCCATTGGAAAGACACAAGCTGACTCCTGGGGAGGAGCAACAGGAAACTCCACTAAGGAAGCACCAAAGAAATGAAGATGTCACCGGTATAAGGGCAACAAACTCAGGAAGAATGAATATCTACGACCGACATAAGGGTGAGAGATATCAATCAACCAAACATCTGAGAAGGACCTGGGAAAGGTACATAAACTCAGGAAATCCGACTCCACAAGGGACCAAAGTCATAATAGGGAGTGGAAAGGAAGGGACACCAGGGATACCGGGTTGTAGGTATGTAACAGGCGACCGACCAGGGCGTGATTTGGTGTGTGTTCCAAAACACTCATCATCCTGAAGAGAGCGAAAGCAAACTTGTTTATAGGATGGATATTTGATTCTGTAAAGAATGCAAATCTTACTCAGTTGGGGAAACAAACAAAGTGTTCGACAAAAGAGTGCATGAGATATATTATCTATAGCCGTCAAAACGTAGATAATGTACTCGCATGGAAAGTTATCCTGAACCGGGTTGTAGGTTGTTTATAGGATAAGATCCGGAATCGTGAATTGGTTTGTGTTCCAAGACACTCATCACCCTGAAGAAAGCTAGAACAGCAGACTTGTTTATAGGATGGACATTCGATTCCACAAGGAATGCGAATCTTACTCGACTGGGGATGATCAACAAAGGACCCAACCAAAGAGCGCATGAGATATATTATTCATTACCGGCAGACCGTGAATAATATACTCGAATGGAAGATTATCCTTAACCGGGTCGTAGGTTGTTTACAGGATAAAAATCCGAAAACGTGAATTGGTTTGTGTTCCAAAACACTCATCACCCTGAAGAAAGCTAGAACAGCAGACTTGTTTATAGGATGGACATTCGATTCCACAAGGAATACGAATCTGACTCTACGGAGAAAACAATCAAAGATTGACTCGAGAGTGAACGAGATATAATATCCATTACCGTCAGAACGTGGATAGAATACTCACATGGAAGATTATCCTGAACCGGGTTGTAGGTTGTTTGCAGGATAAAATCCGAAAAGAAAGGCATCGGGATACCAAATTAGGTATATAATGATGACCAGTCAAAGGGAGCAACAGACATTACCAACAAGAGGATAAATGAAAGAAGACTCGCTGGGATGCATTGATGAAAATCAATGATCCGGGGAACACAATCACTGACAAAAGGTGAAAGGACCCGCTGGGGATAAAATTGCTAGCATACGGCAATTATCCACAAAAGACTTGCTGGGGATGTAAGTGCTGATCTGAGCAACTTACCCAAGCAAAGGAAAATCAACATCAAGAACTAGATGAAGGTATCCACAAAGAGGGAATTGTCATCGGTTGGGATGAACAACAAAGTTAACTCTGCAAGGAGAGAACAGGGTTTATGACTACCGGTTTGTAGAAAAACCGCAAAGATAGGACTTACGACTGCTGGTTTGTAGGCAGAAGGCCAAAAGATGGTGGGGTTGACCACAAAATTAGGGTTTACATCTACCGAATACGAGGTAGAAGACCAACAACTCCGCGTGGGGATAGAATAAATCACAAATCTGCACGGGAAACCAAAATAGGGTTTATAACAAACCACAAACTGCTGGAGAGCAGGAAAATAGGATTTACGACTACCGGTATGAGGGTAGAAAACCAAAACTCTGGCTGGAGAATAAAAGGTGTATAACCACAAATTCTGCCAAGAAAGCCAGGAAAGATAGGACTTACAACTACCGGTTTGGGGGTAGAGGCCCGAAGTCGACTCTTGCGGAGGAATGAAAGGTATATAACCACAAATTCCGCCAAGAGGACAAGGAACAATAGGACTTACAACTACCGGTATAAGGGTAGAGGCCCGAAACTACTCCGCTGGGGATAAAAATCACCACAGGGAAGCACAAGGAACAGACGACAAATGTCAATTCGGGAAAGATCCGAAAAGACAGTCTGAATCAATACACGTCCTAATGAGGATATAACTCAAATAGGAACCTCCATCCCAATATATGTGTTGGGAGGAAACGGAAGAAACCGTCATCCACGAGGGTATATCTCAGTGGGGAACTGCAGAAGGAAAGACAGACACTTTCTGCTTATAGGGCTGACTCTATATGGAGATATTTAACACCCGACATCTGCTTAGGAGGATCTGTAAAGAGATCTATATCACCATAGCAGGGAACGACAAACAAAGGATATATGGCAAAAATGCAACATGAATATCTGAATGTTTTATGAATATGCATGAATATGCGTGATTTATGTTTGATGAATGCTGACAAAACAGACATTTCTAACACAACAGATCCAGGAATCAAACGTCCGGTATTATACTTCCAGGGGAAAACCAACTGGAAGGCCAATTCTGTTGGAGATCTACATGCTATAAAGCAAAGATCTGCGGGTACTGCTGGGAAGTAGAAGCAAAAGAATCAGGGATATCTGGAGAATACCAAATCTGAGCAATGAATCAGCAATCACCCCAACTAGGGCACAGAAAGTCACAACGGGCAAAACAACCACCAAGACGAATCTGTCGGGGAACAAGAGAATCTCAAAGTCCTGCAGGGGATCCTAGCAAGCACTGCTATGGAAACGGATCCAACATAACTCCATTGGGGAACAACCCACTGAAGGAGCAAAGGTCACCCGGATAGAGTTTGGCTGCACAAGCAACTCTACTGGGGATATCACCAACTACTCTCTTGGGGAACAACCCACTGAGGGAGCAAAGGTCACCAAACAAGTAGATTCTGCAACAAACCACTCTACTCGGGGCGAACACACATCTGATGGATCACATCAGCAGATTCTGCAACAAAATCCGCTCTACTGAGGATCGAAAAGTAATCAGGAAATCAATATAATCTCTGGATGACGGAGCTATCAACCGACCATACCGGGGATTGAAGGAGGTTCAATAGGCAATACTGCCACAACAACCGCTCTGCAGACAAATGCTGGAGAAAGATGGATGAAAATACTGGGATATCAACCCAATCAACCACTGAGTAGGAAAATAAATCCTGCTCTGCTGAGGAGATCAACCATTCTGATAGAGGGAAAGTAAACACCTCCACTGACGACTTTTCCGGGGAAAAGGTAAAGTACCGGGTATCAAACCACTGACTTACCGAGTCTTCCAAAAGGAAAGCGACCATGCTGAGAAAACAGACAAATCCGCTGGCAACTGCGCTGGGGAGAGTGACAACAACTCTGCTCGCGACTGCAATGGGGATGTCAATAACAGCTCTACTGTGCCAAGGAGACAAATAAAGTCTGGGCATAGCGATCCACTGGAGAAAGTGACGAGGCGCCATCAACTGCCGAATCTTCCACAAGGAAAGCATCCATGCTGGGGAAAACTGCTGTTGGAGAAAACTGAGTCTTCAACAACACTCTGCTTGGGGAGCAACCCCACCAACAACTCGACTTGCGATTATGCTGGCAACTCACTTAGGGAGAAATACGGGATACGGGGATATCAACCCACTAACCACAAATTTTGAACAGCTGAGCAATCAAGCCGGGGAGAGACTACTGCTGGAGAACAGACTGAGCCTTCAATCCATTCTGCTTCGGGGAGTCAAAATCCACAGAAGCTCCGCTTAGGGAACAACCCCAACAATCGAATCTCTGCTTGGGGAACAACCCCAACGATCAAATCGGGAGAAGAAGGATACAAACCAAACCGGAAGTATGAACAAATGTCTTACCTGTTGGAAACCATGCCACCCTTGGGAGAGCACTGAGAAATTCTGCGAGTATCCTTTCATCATTGTGAATGTTCACTTTGTTTAAAACAATAATCTTTGAAAAATTTTGTTTTTAAAACAATGATATTTTTATCAAGTAAAACATGCAAAACATTTGTTGAATTGAAACAAATAAGAGTGCAAATAATTGGATAAAAGCTCAAATTTATTTGATGGAATGGTAGTCTGCAAATGGCAAGACTCCATAGATCTGTACAAATTTGAAATCAGTGATATATATTGGAAGAGGGCTACATTGAACATAATGATCCTTTCTCTACCAATTTGAATCTCGATGTATTCGAAGCTTCAGTTGACGACGAATCGAGAATCCTCTGACGAAAAGACAGCTGGTGAAACAGAAAGTCTCGTCAGGATGCAGTTACTTGCCTGATCCCTAATTTTTGCCTAGATTGCCCCAGGGTGAGGTACTCAATCTAGCGGGATACAAATATGCTTTTTTAAGTCTCTAACTTTTGCCTGGATTACCCTTGCGGGTTCTCCATCGAGACACCCATTTTTGCCTGGATTACCCTTGCAGGTTTTCCACCGAGACGCTCATTTTTGCCTAAGCCGCCCTTTCGAGTTTTCAACTTAGCGAGATATTCTGTTTTTCATTTGCATATACTTTTTTTTTCTAGGCAAAGTATCTCTTAACTGCATCTGAATTCACAGGACGAGTGAAATCCTCCCCATCCATTGTTGTAAGCATCAAAGCACCGCCCGAAAAGGCTCTCTTAACAACATATGGACCCTCGTAGTTTGGAGTCCACTTGCCCCTGGAATCGGGCACGAAAGATAAAACTTTCTTGAGCACGAGGTCACCTTCTCTGAACACACGAGGCTTGACCTTCTTATCGAATGCTTTCTTCATTCTCTGCTGATATAACTGACCATGGCACATGGCAGTTAATCGCTTCTCTTCAATCAGATTCAGTTGGTCATAACGACTCTGAATCCATTCAGCATCAGTCAACTAGGGACTTGAGGGTATAATTTTTCTTTTTCTCTTTGAAAAAATTTTCCTGATTTTTGCTTTGATTTTGATTTTTCACCCTCTTCTTCTCTTTTTTTTTTTTTTTTTTTTTTTTTTTTTTTTACATTACATTTGTAATGCCCCAGTTTGACTGTTGCTGGGTTCTTGAGACGCAGCTGAATGATCTTCTTTTCATTGCTCAAGTGCTCGGGTAATCTCATCAGGAATCCCCTTCAACATCATCCTCCTCTGCTTCGAATACAAGGAATTCAAGATTGGGAGATGGCGTTGGATCATTATGTTCAATGGGTTTAGAAATCCCTGCATAATGATTCTGGGTAACGAAAAGCTTTTGTATTTAAACAAGCAAATCATTTATGCAGATGAAAAAGCTGTTTTCTTGTTTTTCAGGTTTTTTGTGATCACTGATTTCATGCAAAAAGCAAAAAGTGAAAACAAATGGAAAAACGAATGTTTAACAATGCATTAATTGAATGAAAACATCATTGTATATATGAGCCAAACAATGTCATCACTCCTCCTTTTGGCATGGGAGAAGGGTTTTAAACAAAGTGAGCATATTTACTCTGATCTATGGATAACTGTAGGAACATCCACAGCGACCCAATTGTGGCAGACACCACCAGGAATAACAAAATTGCTCATATCCTCTGCATCTTCTTCAAAGATAGCAGCAGCCTCTCTCATATTGCTCATCATACGCCCCAGAACAGTAGCCAATGCCAGCTCGGGATTTAATCCCTCAAAAGCACTCGGTCAGGAATATTCCTCCTTGAATTCACAATTCTCTGCTCAAGATGATCCATCAATCTCGAAGAATTGGCTCTGGTATAGTACCGGCGAAGTGCGTCTCCAAATAAATGAAAACCGCAGGGTCAGACCACAGGATGGGAGACCGGAACAAAACACCTGCTTATGCAAATGATGCATGAAGTGTTTGTGCATATGCTTGTTTTTTACTTCAAAGGAACTCGAGGGTTCTATTTGCAAATTTTGAAATATTTAAGCATTTTGATCATATATGAGAATATCTCATCAGATATATCAGGTGAAAAAATTTTCCCGGTTTTTTCCATGTTTGAAATTTTTTGCAAATAAACTCCTTTGAGTTCCTTGAAAATTTTCTTTTTATCTGATGATATGGATGCGGATGAATGTATGAATGCATGAATGCAACAATCACACTCAAGGATCAAGCAAAGCACACCAAACAAAGGTCGTGGGAAAGCTCATTGTATCCCTAATATCAATCATCCATTTTGGTGGATTTAGGTTTTTCACCTTATCGACACCCAAGTTCCATTGATATTAACGGTACATGAACCGGCTCGAACATCCTTAATATCAACCAGCCGCTTTGGTGGATTTTAGGTTTTACACCTGATCCGGGATCCATTGATATTAATGATGTTTGAACGACTCAACCACGAATCACGGGTTTGCTGAGAGTCACGAGCATGGAGTCTTGGTTAAGAACCACCCAAAGGGAGTGTACTAGGGCTTAAACCTGCCAGACATGTTCTACCAGAGGTTCCCATAATCATCGTTCCATCTTTCGGATATTATCGGAGGAACGAATACTCGTATTCCAAAAATATTCTCAAGAGAGACTCTTATGAGTGTAGTATCGCGTAACAATCGCATCAGAACTTACATCTGAACGACCTCCGCACTACGTCCTAAAAATAGGCCAAGATGGGTTTGGTAAACTAAGGTCCTTGGCTTCTAAGGCACATGATTGAAAGAATAATGCCTAACCACAAATGACTTGTGTGACATTATCAATCCAACATGACCTCCACCAAGTGAATGGGCTCGCAAGTCAATTGGCTAAGGACTACTCCACACCAATCGACGAGACTATGCCATTCTCCTATCCTAGAGTGCACTCGAGTTCGGGTATAGAACTCATCTCACAGAGATCACCAAAGCAAACAGCAATTGTATATCAAGCAATTCAAGCATTACAATCAATACAGTTATCCCAAATTGTACAAAAATATGTCAAATAACACATAATAATATCATACAACAATGGTGAAAAGTAGGCAAAACCACCAAGGAGATGTGTCCCCAGCAGAGTCGCCACTTTTCTGTAGCGGTGTATTCGTTACTATATGATCTATCAATTAAATCATAAGCAAAGCATACAATAAACATAGAGTCGCCACCGCACTTTTATTTATCCTAAGGACTGGCTAAAAAGCGAACAAAAGCCTAAGAAGTTTTACTCGTAGAAAACCAATGAAAAGATCAGAGATCGGGGTAAGGGGTAAATTACGCAATGGGAAGGTGTTAGGCACCCATCACGTCCTAGGTACTCCTAGGGAGCCCTTTTCACACTTTGTTGTTTGAAAATTATTATTTGTCATGACATAAGCATTGTGCAAACATGATTGGGATGATGAGAAAAGAATATACAAGTTAATTATTTTTGTGTTCGAACGGATGAACCCGTTGCCTACGTACCTTCCATCAAAGGTAAGGATCAAAACGCCGTAGTTCGGCTAAAAGATTTCCAAAAATTAGTGAGTTTAGTTTTAAACACAAGCCCTAAGGTTTTACGTTACCCATGGGAGAAAACTCAACCTTATATAACAACTAGTCCACCATGTGAGAAAAGCTTCCACTTGCCAGAGAGGGGTTAACCCTATAATAGGCAAGGAAGACTTACAATTCATCTACTAAGGACAAATAGGTGAGATTAATATCAACCAACTAGGGTAAATCAGACCTATAGCTAATGTATGAAATCTTAACAAACATGGACAAAGCCACAAAATCATTTGAATGGGTGGAGTTAATTGATTGGATTATTTACAAAATATGGTCAAAGTATGATTAAAGTCAATTCAAAATGAAGTATTTACAAAAATGAAGTTTGGAAAATCGCGGACTTAAGGTCCAAGTTTCTAATTTGGAAAGAAGGTGAGAATGTTTGCACAACACTTATTTCAAGTTTTAAACATGTGTGAAAAGGTAGGACACAATGGGATGAATAGAATGGTGGAGTGAATGTAAAACTTCTTAGGAGGGTCCGCCTCTTGAAATCATATAGAAGATGATTCAAGTGGGTCCTTAGGAATAGGCTACAAATGAGCAATAATATGAACATAATAACAGATGAAAGTAAATAAAAGCGGATACTGGATGCCACTCAATGGTCTTATACCTGTCTCCTAAAACAAGTAAGGATATCAGAAGCCACTCTATGGACTTACACTAATCTCCATCAGAATAAAACAAAACAGGGAAATCAACTGCCAATCCATCTGGACTTATGTTAACCTCCTCAGTATGATCCTAGGAAAACAAATGCCACATCACAGGGACTTACAATGAATCCTCACATACTCAAGCAAATGCACTAGGCAATGGGTATGAGTGACCAATGAGGTCTCACACTCTACCCCTTCCATGTCATGGGAACCGATGCCACCTTACAGGGACTTATAACTGGTTCCTCAATGGGTAATCAAACAAATCACATAGGTATGAAATGATGGACATGCTACAAGGAGCAATGAATGATAGTAAATGCACTAAAGCATGCAAGCAATCGTGTACAAATGGATAATAAATCACAAATAGTCAGATAGCACACTCTATAGCCAAACAAGGAGGCTCAATCAAAAGGGTTTGACTATGAAAGTCCACTGTAATAGGTAAATGTCGCTCTTAACCTTGCCATTGAGGGGCTAAGGTGAAGCAGATGAAAGGATATGAGGGGTGTGCCTCATTGCTTCTATCTCAGGTCCGAGAGAGCATGTAAATATAAGAATGTGGGGGAGTTCAGAAAGATGGAACTCTTTCCCCGATTAGACTCGATAGATCTTGGGTTTGGATCTCAATGCTACAACCATGTAATGGGAGCAAGGAGAAGACTCACAGAATAGTGGGAGATAGGCTACTTATCTCTTTGATCCACCAATTGCCTCAAATGAGGACTTTTCCTGCTTGGGACAAATATAAACACACACAAGCATTGCCTCTTAAGGAGGACTTCAGACAGTTTGCCCGGCCAAATAACGGGCCGGGTCTCCAGACTACATGAAGAAGAAGGTGCAATACCTCAATGCAAGTTGCTATTTAAGCAAAGCAACACAAGTTCTTAAGAGAACTGAGCAACTAAGGGTACCTGAAAAAGTCAAACAGAATCAGCATCCCATTCAAAATCAAACAGACAATAATATAATAATCAATCAACAAGGGACAATCGAACAACAATGTGCATAGCACAAGGCTCGAGTGAAGCAAACATCCTACAAAACAAACACATTAGTATCACAAGGGTCAAGCAAAACATCCCAAATATGAAACAACTTCCTTAAGCATTAACTTTTTAACCTGCAAAATCAAAATCAAACTCAAAGGTAAGCAACAAGACCTCTAGGACAAGCCTAGGGTCCAAAAGAGGGAAAAATGTTAAAACAGCAAGCTAATCATGATCAAATTCAAAGTATTTCACATACAAAGGGATCCCAATTGGTCCCATATCCAAACTATGTACACATCTCAATCTATGCAACATGTAAGGCAAAGTGAGCAATGTTAAACCACATATGAGCAATCAGCAAGATCAAACTCTAATAAATGCCAAAGTGGATCCAAAAATCCCACAAAAAATATATCATAAACAGGGGACATTCAACTAGCTACATGTCAATTTTCAAGCAATTTGGATAAAAGGAACTATGGGAATTAATTCAACATGTCTAAGCATGCAAAAACACAATCAAATGAGGTCCAAAAATATACACCAACTTCAATTAAATGGTAAACAGTGATGGTAAATGGGAAATTAGTGGGACCAAGGCCAAATGATAGCTTAACATGTTAGGAACTACCCTATCAATTTTCATGGTCATTGGATAAGGTATGTGGATATAGCAACATATATACAAAGGTGTCACCAACAAGGCCCAAAAAATGCTAGGCAGAAGCAAAAATTCTAATTAATTAGAAAAATGGATTATAAAAATCCACAAAAATTCACAGTGAATGCTAACATGTTAATGGTGCTACATGCAAAAAATTAAGGCCATTGGCCAAGGGGAAGCATGGCAAAAAATTCAGGGAATATTGCATATCAAATGGTGTCACATATTTCCACACTCAATTTCAATAAATCATATTAAAAAAACCAGAAGTCTAAAAATTATAAAACCTATGTCAAAAATTCCAGAAATGTGTCAAGAACCTACATCTAAAATTTCAATTAATTTGGACTATGTATGATGATTTCATAACTAAAATGGTAGAACATGTGAATTTTGTATACATTGGAAAAATCTCTATGCCAATTAAAAAAATCCTCAAGCACAAATTTATTTTTTGATTCTATAAAAAAGTAGAGAAAAAGAGAAGACTAACAAAAAAGTCCTGATTTATTTGGATCATTATTGATCAGTTTATGATTTTTTAAAGATTTTTAAATAATTATTTAATATTTATTTGGATTAATAATGATTTTCTTTTTAATTAATTGGAACGGATGGCAAAAGAGTAATAAGCGCTTCCTGATGCAAAACGCTGCCGTTCCACTAAAGTGATGTGTCAGCTTATGATTTGTTCTGGCAATTGAAAACATGAGTTGGAATTGAAACAAGATGGAAACGGATCTAGCAAGCGAAATATCCAGAAAACTATGAAGTTCATCATCTGTTCTTCAGCTTCATCAATGTTCTTGGCTGGGAATTCTAGGTTTCGGACGAATTGCCATGAAAACGAGCGATGCGTACACCGTTGGGTTCGTCTTGGTCTCAGGAACAAGAATACATAAGCGATTTCAGCTATCAATTACTACACAGTGCGAATCGAGCGAAATAAGGAAACGCATCGAAACTTCAATTGCGAATAACTCACTCAAATCTCAACGAATTTACAATCCACAACTTGTTATACAATCTACGAAGCATACTCTACAATATCCCTAACACGATTTAGCAAATGGCGATGATCGAAATCCAACCTTTCTTGATTGTGCAGCAATGGAATCGCGCGGATTGAGCGTGAAATGTTGAAACAGTCCAAGATTGATGTTGTAGAAGTGTAGTGGGATCAATCTTCTAGCTCGATTGTGTTGCTAGCGACGGATTCTTCAAGCTGTTATGAAGATAGAAGTTGCTTCAACAGTGCAATTTCTTGATGATTTTTGATCTCACACCTGCAAACAGAAACTCAACAACCAATACAGATGATGAATTTGTCAAGAATTCGCTCAAAGATTCATGAGAATGCTCAATTGATGAAGAAAGTGTTATGAGATTTTTTTGGTAAAATGGGAGAAGAATGAGAGAATCGCTTTGGATTTTCTGTTATGATTCTGAAAATGTGATGGTGAAGTTGTGATTAGCTTTGTAATTCTGTTATGGATTTAGTATATATATGGATCACTAATCCAATTCTTAATTATGCTTAAGCAAAAAAGGTTAATTAGCAAGTATGCACACATGTGAAGCCTTTGGCCTTTTACTCTTGAAATGGTTAGAAACACCTTAGCAGCAAATTTCTCACTTGGAACCAATCACAAATATCATTTGGAAGCTGGTTGCATAAGTTTCATTTCCCAATTCCTCCTATTTTCCAATTTGGACCATTTTGCCCCTCCCTCTAATTAGTTCACTTCAAAAATGAGCTTTTGCATTGAGCACTTTCAAAGAAATCCAATTATGCACCATGAAAGCACATATTAAATGGAGTTTGTGCATATAAAGAACTTGCAATTTGGACAATCCATGTGGTAGTTATGGCCTCCTGATTACGGGTCTTTTTTGAATTTCACTGAGCCATATCTTGCAAACCGTAAATGGGATTTTCAAGTTCTTGGACTTTTTGGAATTGTGAGAACAAGATCTTCAACTTTCATGTTGGACAAATTTTGATTTGAAGCTTGTATGATGAAATTATCTTGAGGGGAAAAACTTTCCATTTTGGGCAGCTGAGATTTACAGGTCATTTCCATTTTGGGAAACTTTTTATCTGACTTCAAATCCTTCAACCTTGATCTTCGAAATATCAAATGAGACTTGTATGGACATGAATGAGGTCTTTCTAACCATCTCACACCTTCCAAATCCTGATTAAATGCACAGTTGACCACAGTTGACTTTTGTTGACTTTTCTTTGACTGGGCCAAGTTCTGATGAATTCCAAGTCTCTTTCACATGAGATCTTGACTCCAAATGATATCACAAGTTATATGAACTCTTAATGAATGATCATGGTGTCCAAATTCTTCAAGAATGGCCACCATCTATTGCTCAATGCCTGATTTAACTGCTTTGACCTGGTCAGCTTCAGCTGCAAGCAACATGGTTAGGTGACAATATTTTTGTACTTTTGGTTAGTAAACATATGAAAAGCAATGATATACAAATGCAATACATGCTTGGTGATCAAGAACCACACTCGCAAGGTCTCCCACCCACTAGGAGGGCAGCTAAGGTATGCAAAGATCCTTGAGGCCATGATATGGTATGTTATGGGCCATGAGGGATCTTAGGGCCAAAATTGGGGTCTTACAGCGTGCTCTGAGCATCCACAAAAGGTCCACTGACTGGCAGGAGAGACAAGAACCATCTGAGCAAAAGCGGGAGACAACACCTGATAGCCCCACCCTTACCATGCCTACTGTGAATAGCATAGTAAGTGTCAGCTAACAGAGTAGGAACTGGATTTCCTCCAATGAAAATACTGACTGCAGCATAGTCAACAAAATTGGGCATACTCGGAAACAGGACGATCCCATAGATCATGACGGCCAACTGAGCATGAAAGGCTTCCCAACTTCCCTTCTCTGCTTCTTCTCTAGCTACCCTCAACAGAAATTTCAAAGGCAATCCTACAACATCCCCACTGGACTTCCAACTATCACTGACTTCCTTGATACCCAAATGGAGAGCTCTGGCAACAACTCCGAAATCAACCTCCTTGGGCACATCCAAGAAAGGAACCTGATACCGGACCGGGACACTTAGCAGAATGGAGTACTCCTCAAGAGTAGGCGCCAACTGATAATCTTGAAAGGTGAAACAATGAAGCTCTGGGTCGTAGAACTGTAGAAGAGTCTGCAACGGCACCGGATCGACTACCATCTTCAACAGTGTCAGAATATCTCCATACTGGTCAACAAACCCCTTCTGGTTGCCACTGGTCATAAGGTTACTCAACTCAATCAGAGACGTCAAAGGTTCACGGTGAAAGCTGTAGGAACAAGTCTTCCGCTTCAACTCTGGGACTGTTGCCATCTCTATCAGTGAACAAGCTCTGGAATGTACCTGAGAAATGATATGCATGCAGGGATTAGTTTTTTTTTCTTTTCTTTTTTTTTCTTTTTTTTCTTCTCTTTTTTTTATTGCGTATTTTTTTGAAAAATAAATATGCTATGATGCAAATGATGCAGACTGGACTGGTTGGCTGTGTCTCTCAGAACACAGGATCAAAGCTTCGGCTTGAACTCGGAATCACAAATTCATCTGAAACCCAAAGTCATCTGAGACCCCAAAATTCTGAACCAATAGTCACCAACAGGATCACAAGTCACCAACAAGTCACCAACGAGTCACCAACTGTACCTGTAATAATGATCATTCCCTCCCCACTCACGGGTGTCATCTAGGCCAGGGTAAGGTCGAGAGAAACGCAGCATAAATAACCTTTCGCAGAACATCATCATATACACACCCGAAGTATGTAACGATAATATCCCACCAGGGTCTGAACTGCTCGTGATATCAATGTTCCGCTAAGTGGCGCAATACCACCCGCTTCCCATGAATCACTCTATTCCTAAGTATCCTAGATTTCACTCATGGCCTGGGTATTGGGCCTTTTACCTCATGTAACTCCCACCCCAACAGAGAGAAACAGACAACCAGCCAGGTGAACAGATGAATAAATGCAAACATTAATGCAGACAATAAATGCACACGATAAATGCACATATATACAAATGAATGCAATAAATAACAGCAAAAGCAACCAAACCCTATCCTAGAGAGCGCTAGGAGAGACTCGCTTAGGGAAGATGGACCAGCATAGGTCAACTTCTCTTATATCCCCAGCAGAGTCGCCAGCTGTCGCATCACGCGAAAAACCGGCGGGAAAACAAGAACAACAGAGCCGCCACCGTGCGTTATTTATCCCAAAAGAGGGAAAGGAAACGCTCGAAGTAAACCTGGAAAAAGCATGGTCTCGCGACCAAAGAGAATGGGATCGGGAGTCGGTTATGCGAAGGGAAGGTATTAGCACCCCTACGCATCCGTCGTACTCGACGGGATCCACGCACAAAAGGAAAGGAAAATGGTTGCTAAAACACTGCTCAAACACACATACACTGGCTGAAAGAGACACAAGAAAACAAAAGAGACTGACTCGGCAGGATATCGCATCCTGGGCCTACTTAGTCTATCAGGCATAGACATCAGAGTCGAAGTAGTTCGGACTGGGGAAACGACACATGCTCGCTAGGATATCGCATCCTATGCATACGTATCTCCTTTGGACGAAGGAGAATCAGAGCATTCGTAGCTCGGCTGACACGCACACAAACAAACACAGGCGAAGGCAAACGTGGAGCCTGAATGCCAATCACTGGACTTACATCAGCATCCGAACCAAAACACACTCAAAAAGGCAAACATGGAGCCCGACTGCCAATCACTGGGCTTACATCGGCATCCGAACCAAAAAACCCACACTGGAACCCGAATGCCACTCAATGGACTTACATCAACTTCCAAGCACACAACAACACACACAAGGGGGGTTGAGACACAAAAGGTTGAAAAAAAGAAAAAAGGGCGCCCGGAGAGATCAGCTCATCTCCTGCCTACGTACCTCATCTGGTATGAGGATCAGGGCGACGTAGTTCCCCTACGCAGGGATAAAGGACTAGCCTAACCAGATAACAGAGGGAGACACAACACTAGGGAGACTACGACTCGAGCCTAGATGTTATCATGCAAAATCAACCCTAAGTTAAGGTTTCTAGCTAACTGGCACAGGGAGCCAGCCTATCCTAGTCATGACTTGCACAGGAAGCAAGCCACACACACACTTAACTTGCACAGGAAGCAAGCCAAGCAAAACCTAACTTGCACAGGAAGCAAGTCTAAACTAACCCTAACTTGCACAGGAAGCAAGTCAAACAAACATACAAGTACAGGTAGCACACACTATACACAAGCAAGGGGCTCAAACAAGGTCAGGTTTTAGTCGAGGGGTCATATCAACTTCAACAAACAAACCACTGGAACTGGGTAGTGTTAGCTCTTAACCTTGCCATTGAGGGGCTAAGGTGAAGCAGATGAAAGGTGAGTGAAGATGAGACTTCACAACTCTTATCCCTGGCCTGGGAGAGCTTAAGACAAGAATGTGTGGGTTTAGAAAGTGGGAACCCTTCTACACATTGAAACTGACTCAACTGTACAATTGTACAAGATCTTGGGTTTGTATCTGCAATGCATCAACACAGTGGTGTGAGCAAAGCAGATGACACACAGAATAGCAGGGGATAGATTGCATATCCCTTGTGTCTGCCAATGCCTCTTCACTTAGGAGGTCTTTGACTCTGTACAAGGACAAATGTAAACAGTCACAAACATTGCCTCTTAAGGAGGACTTCAGACAGTTGCCTGGCCAAGTAACAGGCCAGGTCTTCCAGACTATATGAAGATGAGAAATATACCTCAATGCAAATTGCTATTAAAGCAAAGCAAAGCAAGTTCAAAGAACTAAGCAACTAATGGTACCTGAAATAGTCAAACAGATCAGTACACAATTCAAAAGCTAAAGCAAAGGAGGTAGGAATCAACAGTCAATACAATTAACAAATGTGCAAAGCACAATGCTCAAGGCATGTGAGCCAAGCCACCTACAAAACACACAAGTTAGTCAATGATATTTAAGCAAGCTCAATCAAAAAGAAATGGTCTCATTGGTCATTTGTTGGTCAACCTGAAAACATGAACTCAAAGGTGAGTAACAGGACCACTAGGGCAAGCCTAGGGTCAAAAATGAATGAGAAAGTCAAAACAGCAAGCAATGTCCAATCAAAATCAAATTCAAACATTTAGGAAGCAAACCCAATTGGTTTCATGTTCATATCATGCATCATCATCATTTCATAAGCAAAAGAAGTCAAAGCATGGCAAATGAGAGCTCATAGGAGTCAACAGAAAGACTTGCATCAAAAGCAAACTCAAACATTTTCAAAAATCACTAAATAAATAATGATCAATCCTAACACATAGCATGGTAAGCATGTCAAATTTCATCTCATTTGGACAAGTGGAAGGCAGTCAATGAAAATCAGAAAGTCAAAACAATTTTGAACATGCTCAAGGAAGTCAACCAAACATGCATCAACTTGAAAAATTCATAAATCAGGGATGGCATATGATAAATGAATGGGACTAAAACCATGGCAAAGCTTAGGATGTCTAGTTATCTCATGTAAAATTTCATGTCCATCTAATAAAGTATGAGCATTTCACAAATGAAATGGCAACATGTATCACACAAAGTCAACATTTTGGTCAAACAGGGGAGAAAATCTCAAACAAATGGAAAATACCAGGAACAATTCCACAAAAAATCACATACAAACTAGACATATAAGAGTAGGTTCATGCAAAAAATCAATCCATTTGGAGGTCAATAGGCATGGCTATAAAAATCAACAAGTTGAACATCAATGGTGTGACACAAATTGTCACACCCTACTTCAAAAATTCACAACTCACAATCCAGATAAGATAAATTCACAAACTCTACATCAAAATAAACATGAATGTGTCTAGTTTGTGCACAAAAATTTTCAGGTCCATAGGATAAGTCATGACTATTTCACAAAGGTTTTGGTAAAGGGTACAAAAAAGGGATACATGTTACAAACCCTAGTACCATTAAAAATCCACTCATCCAAAAAATCAGAAAAAATCATGATAAAAAAGTAGAGATCAAACAGAGCATAGTGCAAAAAATTTCATGAAATTTGGATCACAAATGGATGAGATATGATTTTTGAAAGTTGTTGCATCAAGTTGAAATAAAAATTGAAGAAAAAAAGAATTAAATAAGATTTAATAAGGACCGGATGGCGTTTTTGTAATAATCCAAACCACTTATCAATGCGCAGTCGTTTTGCTCGCTGAAACGAAATAATTTCATTGGTTCATGGCAAACAGTACCATGCACGCACGTGGGACAGAAGGAAATCTAGGCAAGGCAATGTTCTAGGGTTTTATGAAGAACAGCATAACAACATTCATCCCCAAAATCGATTCACACAATTTTTTTCCAGAAATCACAATTGGATATACAAAAATGATCAGCAAGGCATAACTAACATGAATCCAACATTGATTTTCACTAAAACACAACACAACTCATGAATCGAGCAAGAATAGAATTCATCATCAAACTTCATTTCAGCATATCTCCTAAACTACTCAACCAAATCATGTGATTCGAAGCTTAATGTGCTCAGGGACAAGAGATCTACAAAGTGCATACCATGGTTTTAGAAAAGGTGAGAGTCGAAAATTTACCAAGAGTGAAGAGCAGCTGAGATTTTGATGTTGTTTGCTTACAAATGCTCAAAACAGGTGAAGGTCCAAGCTCCACAAGGTGAATGGTGAAGTTGGCTTGGCTTGAAACAACTTGAAACAGCTTCAACCACACTTTGCCATTGATGATGCTTTGGAAAAACAGTCGGGCAAATGAGCTTACAGTTGGTGAAACAATGTTGCAATGAGCTCAAGATGCTGTTTGGATGATGAAACAACAAAGGCAAGGTCGAGTTCTCTTGAAGTTTTTTGCAGATTTCTCGAGATGGGGGAAAAATGGATTTTGAGAGCAAGTGATATTTTCTGTGTTTGTGTGGCTGCTAGGGTTTCTTTCAGAGAGAAAATGATGAATATATACTCTGTTCAATGGTACTTAATCAAGGTTCATGAAAAAGTGGAATGGAGTTGGTGAAAAGTGTCCTTTTTGCCAATTTTCAAGCAAGTTGGTAATGGGTGTATGTACTGCACGAAAATGGGCCTTGAACATGTCCAAAATATGATTTCTGAACATATTTGATTGGTAGAATTGGTTGGAAGTGGTTAATTTTGAAACTCATTTTTCAACCTCACTTGAAATTAATTCATGCAAGTCCAAAAATGCCATTTTGATTGGTAATGTTTTGGTGAATGATGGTTGCATATTTGGAAAGAGGGGATCAAATGTGACTTGTTGCAAAAAACCCCACCCAATTTGGCCAAATGGTTTGAGAGATATGGCCTTTTGAAGTTCAAAAATTTCTGAAAATGATTTGATCATAACTTGCCAACCATACATGGGAATTGAGTGTTCTTGGACTTTTTGGAAATGGGAGAACAATATCTTCAACTTTCATGTTGGGCAAAAATTCATTTGAAGCTTGTATCATGATGTAAGTTTGAGGATCAAGACTTTCCATTTTTGGCAGTTAAAAATTACAGGTCACCTGCCATTTTTAGAAACTTTTTGCCTGACTTCAAATTCTTCCATGATGGTGTTTGACATGTTATATGAGGCCTATATGGACATGAATGAACCCTCTCAAACCAAATCCCACCATCAAAATCATAAAATCAAGCCCAGTTGACCAAGGTTGACTTTTTAGGGTTTCTGGTAAACTGTGCATTGACTGATGACTTCTGAACATCCAATCTTTGGCCAAACTACTTCAAAATGGATCCCCAAGGTCGTGTGAACATGTTGGATCAACCCTAGGGCCTTGGCTCAATGAAAATTGCACTTGCTTGCTTGATTGACTGATCTCCTGACCAGTTTGACCTAATTCTTCTGACTGGCTTGCACTTGAGGCAAAGGGACAATGCAATGTTATGCAGTGGACCATGTTATGTTATGACCTAATATGAGAATGTATGTACAAGAAGTAGGTGCAAATTTGAGGTGCTACACCAAGTTCCCTTAAAAAGAATGCCTTTACGTGGTTCACCACGCTGCTAGCAAATTTAATCCATGATTGGACTCGACTGGAAAGGTTGTTCTATGAACAATTCTACATGGAACAGTCCGACATCAGTTTGAAGAAATTGGCCAGTGTTAAATGAAAATTATTTGAGCCAATAGATGATTATTTGAATAAAATCCATTTTCTTAAGGCCAGATGTTTTACACAAGTGCCTGAGCATGAATTCATCGAAATGGTCGCTGGTGGCCTTGATTATTCTATTAGGAAGAAACTGGATACTCAATATCTAAGGGACATGGTCTAGTTGGCTGATAGAGTTTGACAGGTAAAGCGCCTGAAGACTGAAAAAGGCAGGGCAAATAAGAATAACAGGAGGGAAAGGGTAGCCTATGTTGAATTGGATGAAAATGATCCAAAAATGTATAGTCGTCCTTTAAATTTCGACGAAAGTGAAGTTGACCTCGCTGAACTGAAGCAAGGACCACCTTACTCCTACAAAGTCCTAGCGCCTTCGAATGGAAAAGACCCAGTCGAACCAGAAAAGAGTGATGTTTTCCCTAAGAAAACATACACCTTCGACGTCACCAAATGTGACGAGATTTTCTATTTATTAGTTAAAGATGACCAGATGATAGTGTCTATTGGTGACAAAATATCTCCTTTAGAACAAATAAAAAAGAGGGGGTTTTGTAAGTATCATAATTTTTTGGGCCATAAAACTTCGCGATGTTTTCTCTTCAGGGGTCTTGTGCAGAAGGCTATCAAATACAAAAGGCTAAAGTTCGGAGACATGTCGAACTCTCAAATGAAGGGGTTCGACTAGCCAAGATAGGAGAAACTGGAGAGACACCAACAATCGTTTTGCCTTCGACAATAGGGGGTACCCAGGAAGCAATAGCAAGGAAGATCAGGCCCCCGTGGCTACAAACTATCCACCTTCAAGCCTACGATCGATGCCCCTGAGGGTAAGTGGGTGAAGCTTGTCGAAAGAGGGGAGCAATGCCATAAGAAGTGGCAAAACTTTGAAGTAGAGAGAGGTTCCTCACTGGCATACCGTAAGTAATTCCAAACCTTAAAGCAACTAGCATATCACTCCGAAAACTACAGAGGGAAAAACCTTATGTCAAGGTCTTAGTTGAGGATACAGCAGATGAGAAGAAAGGTTGAGCGAGAGGCTGGAGAAATGGCAAAGGCATAATCAAGTAGTAATGTCCCCCTTAAACTGGACATGAATGAAGAGAAGAAGTTTGTCGAAAGGAAGCTCTTTTCCTCTCAAAAGGTGGAATCTGCAAAGAAGTCTGACCAAGCAGCAAAAAAAGATGATATGCTGACGGATAATTTCGACGCAGATTCAGAGCCATCATTGGATATCACGTGTAACATGGTATTTGTGTTGCCCAGGGAATACAACCAAGTTACGGAGATAGAATAACCTAAGGATGCAATTGATTAGGAAATGGCCAAGCATATGCCAGTTTGCTACTACGTAATGAATATTTGATGCGTGGAAGAGCAAAAGACCTTTTTTTAAAGTCCTGACGAAGGAATGAAGAACCACTTAAAACCTTTATTTATTAGAGGCAAAATGGAAAACATCATAGTGAATAAAATCTTATTGGATGGTGGAGCGGTTATGAATTTAATGTCGCATTACATGTTGAAAAGAGTAGGAAAGGATGATACTGACACTAAACTCCACAATATGGTTCTATCGAACTATGAGGGGAAGGTTAGTACTACAATGGGGGTAATTCAAGTGGACCTCACAGTTGGCATCATCACAAGGCTGACTATGTTTATGGTCATAGCATCAAATGCCAATTATAATCTACTTTTAGGTCAAGAAAGGATCCGTGGTATCGGTGCAGTCCTTTCTTCACTACATCGACGAATTTCAGTCTGGCGAAACGATGGAATAATGGATAATATAGAAGCAGACCAAAGTTATTACATGAAGAAAGTCAACCAGGTGGATAGAAGGCACTTTGACAAACACCTGGCACACATTGCACCTTGCAATCCTACAGTGTTCGACTTTACGCCAATTGATAACACGTTTTGTTCCCTTTATCTATACATAACCCATGGTTTCCAATGGGATAGTGAGGTAGTAGGTGAGGAAGATTTGGGATTCGAAGGAACATAATGAATCCAACCAACTGGTTAGGGAAGTGAATTTGATGACGATGTCTGAATCAAAGACATTGAAAAAGATTTCGGCTTATATAGTCAAAAACAAATTAAAAGAGACCTTAAAGGCTGAAGTCAAATACATGTTTGTTGAATCCAAAAGGAATGAAGTGCACTTAGAAGGTCCTGGTAAGGACTTCAAGCCAAAACCACCTGATAAGGTTCAAGACGAAGTGCAAGGCCAAAGGCTCGATGCAATTTATAATGATGAGCCTTTGGGTTTCAAAAAGGATCTGATGGCAAATGAAATAAAGATGCTAGAAGAAATCAATATGGGAGATGGGGCAACCAAAAGGCTAACATACATAAGTGCCAACGTCAGCCCAAAACTCAAGGTCGAAGTAATCCGGTTGTTGGAGGAGTACAAAGACTATTTTGCCTAGGATTACGATGAGATGTCGGGTCTAAGTATGGAACTGGTCAAATTAAAGTTTCCTATAAAGCTTAGGAAGAAGCCAATCAAACAAACTCCAAGGGGTTTCGCACCTGAAATTCTTTTGAAAATCAAGGAAGAAGTCGAGAGGCTTCTCAACTGCAGTTTCATTCGTACGACCAGGTATGTCGAATGGACTGCTAACATTATACCAGTCATTAAGAAAAATAACACTCTGACGGTTTGCATTGACATCAGAGATTTGAATGTTGTAACCCTAAAGGATGGATATCCAATGCCCGTAGCAGAAATGCTTGTTAATTCGGCCTCAATGCACAAATATCTTAGTATGCTTGACGAATATTCTGGGTATAACCATATTTTCATTGCTGACGAAGATGTGCCAAAAATGGCATTTCGATGCCCCAACGCCTTAGGCACCTATAAATGGGTGATTATGCCCTTTGGCCTAAAAAATGTTAGGGCAACTTATCAAAGAGCAATGAACTCTATATTTCATGACTTCATTGAAACTTTCATGCAAATTTATATTTATGATATTGTGGTCAAGTCTATTTCAGAAAGAAGTCATATAGACCATCTTCGATAATCATTCGAAAGAATGAGGAAACATGGTCTAAAGATGAATCCTCTTAAATATGCTTTTTGTGTGCAGACTGGGGATTTTCTAGGCTTTATGGTCTATAAGAAAGGAATCGAAATTAATCAAAACAAGACTAAGTCCATAATGGAAGCGAAAGCGTCATCAACGAAGAAGGAACCACAATCGTTGTTAGGAAAGATCAACTTCCTTAGGAGGTTCATCTCAAACTTAAGTGGCAAGACTTAAGCCTTATCATCTCTACCTCGACTCAAGAAGGAAGGTTTTGAACAGGGGCAAGTGCAACAATAGGCTTTCATCAAGATCAAAGACTACCTTGTTCATCCTCTAATTCTGGCGCCTCCTTGTATGAATAGAAGTATGAGATTGTACATATTTGCATATGATATGACTTTAGGGAGCATGTTGGCTCAAGAGGATGCAAATGACCTTGAAAGAGCCATTTACTACCTCAGTAGAGTCTTAAATGATGCAGAAACTAGATATAGTACCGTCAAAAAGTTATGTCTATGTCTATATTGCTCATTTACAAAATTGAAGCATTATATAAAGCCATTTGATGTTTATGTTTCATCTCACTCCGACACTATTAAACATATGTTATCGAAACCAATTTTACATAGTTGAATCGGTAAATGGACATTGGCCTTAACTGAGTATTCTTCAACTTACATGCCTTTAAAGGCTGTTAAGGGACAAGTGATAACAGACTTTATAATCGACCACTCTATAGTCGAAAACTCCCTAAATTATCTCAAGCTTGAACCTTGGAAATTATACTTTGATGGTTCTAGTCATAAAGATGAAAGGGGTGTGGGGGTATTGATTATTTCTCCTAACAAAATCCCAATAAAATTCAAGTACAGGGTCAAAGGCCTTTATTCAAACAACGAGGCTGAATATGAGGCTTTGATAGTCGGACTTGAGATCTTGTTGGAATTGGGGGAAACTCGAGTCGAAATAATGGGTGACTCAAAGTTATTCATAAAAGAAATAACAAAGGAGTATACGTGTGTTAAAGAAAATCTTATAATGTACTCTGTAATAGGTAAAGACTATTATGAAGGTCCAAAATGATAAGCATTCGACACATACCTCGACTTGAGAACCAAGAGGCCAATGACTTGGCCCAAATTGCTTTAGGATACATAATTTCAAAAGAAAAACTGTAAGATGCAATCGAAGTCAGAGGAAGAGTTGTATCAACTAGATTATTCCCAACAGATTTGGAAACAACAAAGTTATGGTATGTTGACGAAGAGAATTTTGAGATACTAGTCATAGACAGTTTGGCAGACGAAGATTGGAGAAAGCCAATAGTGGAATACTTAGAAAATCCAAGAACATCTGCTGAATGAAAAGTCAGGTATCGCGCTTTAAGTTATATTTTATGGGGAACAAATTATTTTAAAAAATGCCTAAAGGAGTTTTACTCGAGTGCCTTAGCAAATCAAAAGCATGTTTAGCTCTCTCTATTGTCCATAGTGGGGCACGTCAGATATGCCATGAGATGAAATGGTTATTGTTTCGACAATGGATGTATTGGCCTACCATGCTTAAGGATTGTATTGAGTTATCTAAAGGGAGCCAAGAGTGCCAGACACATGCAGGCATATAACATGTCCCTGCAAATGAACTACACTCCATTGTGAAGCCTTGGCCTTTTAGAGGTTGGGCGTTGGATCTAGTTGGAGAAATTCGACCAGCATCATCTAAGATTCAAAGGTACATTATAGTGGGTATATATTATTTCACTAAATGGATTGAAGTTATACCTTTGGCGAATGTTAATCAAGAGGCATTTACCGAATTCATCCAAAGGCACATCATTTATTGGTTTGGAATCCTATAAACTATTACAACTGATCAAGGATCAGTTTTCACTAGTCGAAAGGTTCAGGAGTTTGCGAAAGAAATGAGGTTCAAGCTATTGACATCTACACCTTATTATCCTCAGGTAAATGGTCAAGTCGAAGCAACAAATAAGGTAGTTATTGGATTAATTAAGAAACACATGGGGAAAAGCCAAGGAATTGGCATAAGGCATTGGACCATATTTTATGGGCATGTTAAACCTCCCTTAAAGAGGCTACAAATAATAAGCCTTTTTCGACTGATATATGGTCATGACGCAGTGTTACCAGTCAAAATCTATCTTCAATCAACAAGAGTCCAAAGGCAAAATGAGATGCCATCTTAATCTTATTGGAACATGATGTTGGACGAGTTAGTTGATTTAGACGAAGAATGGTTAAAAGCCTTCCATTTATTAAAGAGGCAGAAAAAGAGAGTAGAGAAAGCATACAATAAAAGGGTGAAACTTAAAACATTTTCGCTTGAAGACTTAGTTTGGAAAGTAATCCTACCCATGGATCCAAACGACATAGCATTGCGTAAATGGTCCCCTAAGTGGGTAAATTATCCAAGTATTTTCTAACGGCGCATACAAGATTGAAAAATTAAATGAAGAACGAATAGTCCTAAGAGTAAACAGGAAATATTTGGAAAATTATAGGTCGGTGCTTCGACTTTTAAAGTCTCAAGCGTCGTTCATAAACAAATTTGTTTGAAATGAGGTCGGCAAATTCCTTTTCCAATTTTTGAGACCTTTCGACGTGATGCATGCCAACTTGGATTTCCTTGGTCAGTTCATCTTGATCAAGCTTTTGAAGTTCATCTTTGCACTCTTTGGTCTTGGTAGTCTTGGCTTGCAATTTCTTTATATGTTTCTCCCAAGCTTCTATATTTTTGTCACAAGCTTCAACCTCCTTTTGGTTCTGCTCAGAACCCTTCTCCAATTCTGTAACTTTTGTAGTAGATTCGATGGCGGTGTCCCATTCGGCTGCTTGGGTCTCTAATTTATTTTGGATTTTGTTCGAAGCTTCCCTTATACGATTAATTTTTGCAACAACTTGATCGATTAACAACCCTAAATCCATGATAACATTTTCAACTTCTAGGGAAGCATTCAAGACGTACACTTATTTTAAAAGATCTTTGATCCCAAAGCAAGCAGTAGTGTCTTTCTCCAAGAGTTGGAACAGATCAATGTCAAAGGCTTTTTCTTTGATTTTGAGGAATAATTAATCACCATATTTGCTTATAGATTGGCCACCTGACATTGTTGAAGTACTAGGGCTTTTCTTAGTCGAGCTACCCCTTACATTGATAATGGCTTTCAGGTATTCCACTGGTTTTCTCTTTTTCAGCGCTTGGAACTCTTCTAGAGAGAGGGCAGCAGTGTTTCTGGTCGAAGGTGTTATGGTCCTTTTGGCAGCATCAGAAGTTGGGTTGGTCTTGGGCATGTCTTTGTTTTGCTCATTCTCTGGTTCATTATCTTGTTCCTCATCTTCATCCTCAGCAGGCTTCGTGTGAAGGTTGGACATATAATGATCCTCTTCTTCTTCGTCATCTGGACCATCAGTTCCTGGGTTTGTAATTGTTGAATAGTCATCTTCAGATATGTCTTTGACACATCGTCAACATTCTGCATCTCCTCATTCACTCCCCCCTCAACATGGGCATTTTTCTCCTTTTCATCCTCATGCTCATAATCATTGGTATGATCCTTTTGCATTTCTTAAATAAGCTTGTCCACTTCATCTGTAGACTCTTTTGTCGAATCTTTGGGATATGTTGGATGATTAAAGGGAGTGATAGTGGGGTGATAAGAGGGAGTGTTGGTGGGGTGATAAGAATGATCACTACTGCTTACTGGGATTACTTGTTTGGTGTTTGGTTGCTTTGTGCCATTTGCGACCCCCTGAAAAAATAAATCAAACATGGATGAGTCGGAAACCAAAAGAAATAATTAATAACTTAAGAAATTAAGGTAAAGTTTTTTTTACCTTAGGACCTTCAGCCCCAAGGCTGGAATTGTCGCTTTCAAGTTGTTCCAGAGTCCTTTTTTATTGTGGTTCAGGGTCAGGGAAAGATACCCTTGGAGTAGAAGTTATCTTCGTTGGGGTCTTGGCAACTTTTATTTTTTGTTGGGAAAGAGCATCAAAGGTCTTTATTGGCTTCTTTTTCTTCTTGGTTGGTTTTGTGGTATCCGGTGAGAGATCATCATCGTCTAATTTGGTCATTTGAACTTGGGGTTCCCTTTGCTTTCGTTTTTGGGCGTTGGTGGTGGTTTTCGACTTGCCTGATAGAAAAGACGTCTCAAAACAATAAAAAGACATGAAGGCAATGCACAAAAAACAATATATTGAGTGTATCTTTGTTGTTATTATTTTGTTGGTGTTTCCTTCATCTTTCTCTTTGACGACATCTTTGTTTGTGGAAGTAACTTTCTTGGCAGGTATTTTCACAGTTGAAATAAAACCAAGATAACTATCACAAATAAGAGAAAATTAAGGAATTGAGAAATAAAGTCGAAGAACCTCCCACTCCACACTTTCGTATATTGGAGACTCTATGCAAACATGTTATATGCCAATATGAAGATGTCCTTTGAAACTTTCCAGAGTATGCTTAGTCGGAACCACTCGTTGGACACGTTTTTGTGATTCTTGTCGAATGATTTTTACAAAATCCCCATAGATGAACTAGTTTGGGAACAAATGGATAAAAGCCACACCGAAGTCAGCACCGGGAAGTCAAGTAAATTCTAGGGGATGCATGTTAAAAGCTAGTTCATACCATTATTCAAGTTTAACAAGCGAATGCAGTTTTAAATTCTCCATTTTCTTTGAAATTTTCTCTTTTATAGTAACTGCTGCTTCAAGAATGGTTCGACTAAGATCATCAAGTATATATGCAGTTTCAAAGTACCTTAGTAATGCTTGGATTTCTTTGACATGAGTTGAAGTACCTTTCTTGGCGTTATCCTTTACAGAGGTAAAAGCTTTAGTCAAATGTTGAGTAAAAGCAAAAACATCGAAAACTTCTTCAGTGTAATAATTTCTCCACCAAGTATCAAACTATTGGGTGCAAAGAAAGTATGGCTTGAATGCAACATGAGTAATTTGTGTTTTCCTGAGTATCAAGCTATTAGCTTGTCACTTTGGGCTTATGTATGTATCATATTGTAGAGGATGAGGGAGTTCTTTTTGGCGAATAATGGTTCTGGCATAATTTGAATAAGTCTAAATTATCGAGAGACAAGATTGGGTTGGTAGCTCACGAGGGTGAATTGGTTCCTCGATTGCCTGAACCTGGTTAGTAGTAACCTAGGGGTGAGAGATGCCTCCCAGATGACAAGGGATTCCACTTCTTGGTCTTTCGATGAAGCAAGTAACTTTCTTATGAACCACTCAGGGCCATGCATCCTGTGGGTGAAATGAGTCATGGATGGAGTGAAGTTATAGCGTTTAGCGAACATTATTACATAGCCAGTGAATGTTTGTTGCATATTCATTCCTTCGTCATTGGGAGTCAGCAGACCAAGGCGCGTTCCTTCGACCCTTATATTTCTAATCTCTTCAGCCTCTGCATTTATGGGATTTCGAATTGGCAAAGATGCTTTGGAGGTAGCATTCAACCATAGTTGTAGCAGCCATAAAGGACCAGAAAATAGTAGGTTTCCTTTGGGTTAAATGTTCTTGAGAGTTGTTGCACCTTCCCCTAGGGACTCATACAGGTTGCCCAAGATCATTTTGTTGAGACAAAGGTTATGTCCATCATGAAGTTGGTTCGCCATAGTTAGGAATTTCTTTTCTACTTGAAGAGACTTTGAGCAAAATACGAAGCGAGACAGCCAGAGGGTGAGAAAAGAAATGTGTTTTTGGTCAGATACTTCGAAAAAGTTTTTATCATGGTAGCATGTTATGTAAGTGGTGAAAGAAACTTTAGTAGTGTCGAAAAAATGGTATCTTCAGCCATAAGGTTTGGATCATAAGTTTCCCCAGTTGGTTTGAGCCTAATGATAGTAGCGATGTCGAAAAGTGTGGGTGTCATCATACCACAAGGAAAATGAAAATTGTTGTGGGTGTTATCCCAAAAATACAAAGAAGAAACTAACATAGTCTGGAAATACCCAGGTCCAACCTTCGACAATTGAATCATGTCGAAGATACCCATGTTTATCCAGACTTGGGATTTCTTATTTTCTATATTTCTTAACCAGCCTAGATAATATGAGGGATCCTTGAATAAAGGTCAAGATCGAAATACCCTAAAACCATTGTTCATATAGTCTTGGTCTATGGGTTTTTCTATCGAAGGCGTACTTTGGTTGTCAGGATGTGGGTTTTCAGCAGTTTCAATTTCATCGCTAGCCCTAGGTTTCTTCCCATTATCTATGGGTTTGTAACGATGGTATGTTGGGAAAAATTACATGAGGCTATCAAGATTTGCAGTTGTATATGATAAGGGTCCTAACATAGCATGCGTTTTACCAGAAATAGAAATAGGAATTAATACCTGCAATTGGTAGATTATTCTTTTTTCTTCAGCAAGTGGAGGCTCGGGTATGTATTGTTGGTTACCCACAGTGTTTGGTCCTAATACTTTGTGAACTGGAGCAAGACCAGATGATTTCTTTGACTCTTTTGTGGCCTTTGTTGAATCTTTATTAGTTTTGGTAGAAGACGCCATTGATGTAGTGGATTTGAAGAGAGAAAAACTAGGTTTTGTTTTGTGGAATATGAAGAGTTTAAGAGGAACTTTTTCTTTGTTAAGAGAAGTTTTAGAGTGGAAAAAGTTGAAGAAATGTGGTATTCTATATTTATAGATGAGCAAAGTGGAAGCGGTTCACTTCAAACATTAATGGTTGAAAGGATAACCAGACACGTGCCAATCGGAGAGCAAGTGATGGAACAATGGCAGTTGAGGTAGCCCGGTCTCCTAGTAGCTAGAAGCGTGATGATTGTAAAAAAGATTCTCACATGCTTTTAAAAGGACGTTTGAGGAAAGGTGTCATGATGATCATGACGTCATAGCAGATGGAAAGTCCGTGGCGTCGTAAGAGACTTTAAAAAATATATTTTTCTCCATTTGGTCGAAAATAACATTTTAGGGAGGTAATTTGTTAGCTGAGATTTTAAGATGTTTTGACTTTGATAGGAAGTATGTTTGGGAGATCCTGTCGAAGAGGTTCTTCGTATAAGAGGGAAATGCTGGTTTTAAGACGTAAAGGTATTTATGACTTTAGACCGTAATTTCGATAGAAGCAATACTGAAATTGCGTTCGACAAAAAGTTTTGAATTTTGAATAGGGATGATAAGTGTCTTTTTCCCTTATCCATTTTTCTAAGATGACGCGTGTAAAGCTATGGCGAAGTGAAGGTATGCAAGCGAAACATGTCATTTTCTGGAGAAAAGACCATTGATAGCGGTTATTTTCGACTTAGTATAAATAAGGGTTTGAGTGTATAGGATTTTTGTGTGTTCAATAATTGTACAAATACTCACAAATTACTCTAAGTATCTAAGTGTGTTTGAGAAACGAGATTGTTCAGAATGTACGTATGAATCACCACATCTTTATTTCAATTAAAGTCAATTCGCAGTTTATCAATTATTCTTTCTTATTGCAATTCACTTTGAAGTTCTTTTATTGCAATTACTTTACGAATTTTACATTCTATTTTTAAAATTTAAACAACATTCTCAAATCACGAGCATTGTTGAAATGTTCATAGACTTTCAAATATAATTTAACAATAACACATGTCATAGAATTCACTGGTTGATCCTGTAAGGTAAACCATTTTTGGAGACCAGAGATTGTTTACCAAATTTCACGGTAAACAATAGGCTTCATACAAATTCCAGCATTTCTATTTTTCCTCTGATATTTACTCTGCATGACTTCGTTCCACAATCTGCAGCCATTTGTTTACTGATGCCAACCTAGTTTAAGAAGACAAGATTTGTTCATATCATTAAGTCTCCTTAATACCAGGCCACAAATATCTTTTGGTTTTACAATATTACTTCACTTAACAACATGATGTTTCTTGTCATTTATTCCATCACCCCATATAAAACCATGTAGCAGACGATGAATTTATTTGATACATGATATAGGGATGTTGTTTGTCATCATTGGATAAATTGGAATAACTTCAATCACACTTTTTGCAAGTGTCACTCTGTCGACGAAGGCTAAATAATTTCCTTTCCACAAAGTGAGCCTCACCTTTACTTTATCAATGACATAACAATAGTCTTCCTTCTTCGATGTTTTTCTTGTTAAAGGGACCCCTAGATACTTACCAATGGATGTTGTTGCATTAAATTCAGAAGTATTCACTGATAACATGAAATAGTATCACATTCTAGGACTCAATTTAATTAAATTATATTATTATTTACTTCAATTTATCTCATTTTATTAGATATTACGCGGTATTTTCTTTCTATTTATCTCAGGTGGTTTATTTGAAGCACAAGTAAAAAAGGAAGAAAAGGAGGTGCAAAAAGGAATGAAAATAAGCAAATATCGAAAGCCAAAGCCCAGCCCAAAAAGCACAGGCGTTGTGCCTGTGACGAGCGTCACAAAGGCTGTGACGAGCGTCACGCTTTACACACTTGTGTGACGAGCGTCACACATGGTGTGACGGACGTCACACCATTCCCCTATATTTTTGGCACCAGGAACGCAACAGACCACGTTGAAGCTACTTTCACGCTTAACCCTTGGAACGTGAAGACCATGTACACGGAAAACCCTTGGAAGCAGTTACAAAAAGTAGCAGTATAAATAGTAGCTTTTTGGAAAGCTCTCGGTTCCAGACTTCTTCGCCGTTTTCTCTTTTTCGCAATTTTTCTCTTTCAGCAGTACAAGCACATTTTTACAGCATTACTTTTACAACTTTTATATTGTTTCCTTCGCAGTTTCTATTTTCTTTTTCAGCACTTAGTTAATTCTTTTTTGCACAATAGTTTCTACACCGGAAACTATTGTGTACCTTTCACCGGATCTAACCTTACGTTAGAATCTAGTTTTTTTTTATTCCTTCGCTTTTATTTTTCTGTTTGATTGAAGAATTCAAGAACAAATCCAATCGGCCTGTGGTGGAGTGTTCAAGACCGCTATTTAATTTCTCAGGTTCTTTAATTATTGTTTGAATTTATATATGCCCTGCTTTACTGTTTATTTATATTACTTGCCTGAGATGAATCTGTTTATGCATGATAATTATTTAAGTCTGTTTAGCATATCTGGCTAATTTATTTAGGTATCGGTATGTAAAGTAAGCGGAATGAAGGAATCAAAACCAAATTGGTTTAATTAATTTAAAATTAAAATCACTCTTTTTACGGTCTCAATTTACAGGTTTAATAACAAGGTTTTTGTACGAAAGTAAAAGACATAAAGAAGTTAAAAGCAATAGAACGAGAGTTTGAGTTTTTGACTGGACAGTGTAAATTGGACATTAATTCTAGATCAAGGCGAGAGCAATTTTTAGAGTTAATTAAATTCTAATCTTTTTCAAAAAGTATTTTTAAAGATTGAATGTGAGGACGAGAGTTAAGCATTTGAATTTAATTATATAACTTAAGTCAACAGAGCGAGAGTTTGAGATAAGGGTGTTTAAACGATTAGTGTTTTCTTAAAAAGAGTTTCTACGGATTCTATTGTTTTCAAAAAGTGGTTTTTGACTTAACTAATAAGTGACAGCTACGTTAATATAAAATCATAGTTTATTCAACAGAGCGAGAGTTTGAGATAAGACTTTTAATCAATAGTGTCAACTGAAAGGATTTATTTTAAAACCAAGAAACCAACAAAGAATTGATTCCCTAATTACGACGAACTACATACCGATATCCGCTTATTAGATATTTATTTTAGATCTTATTTTAGTTTTAGCTTTTCCCCCAAACAATCAAAGTATTACCTGCCTTAGCTTTACGAAGTAACCTTAGATAACGGTATATTGATTCATAAGTCCCTGTGGGATCGATATCTTTTAAAACTACGCGATAGAACTGCGCACTTGCAGTTTGTACCCCAAATTCGACTCATAAAGTCGCGATCAAGTTTTTGGCGCCGTTGCCGGGGACTTTTATTTAGTCGATATCGTAACTCTTCTGTTACACTGTAGAGACTAAGGTTTTTCTTTTCTTTTCTTTCTTTCGCTGATTTGTATGCCACACACTCGCTCACAAGGCGAGTCGTTCTACTTACGAATCAACGATATCGAACTATATCTCCGAGTCTTACGACGAATTCGGGAATATCGTGCTGCAAACAATCTCCCTCCTGTTGAACTCCCCGATTTCAAAAATATTTTCCCTTCGATACCCGAGATGGCCGAACCAGCTCGTGCTCTTCGAGATTACGCCGCTCCATCGCAAGATGAGCCGCATTCGAGTATTGCTCCACCCGCAATCGAAGCAAACAACTTTGAACTTAAACCTTCACTGTTGCAGGCAGTGCAACAGAACCAATTTTCTGGAAATCCTACCGAGGATCCAAACCTTCATTTATCCGTATTCGTCCAATACGCTGATACTGTTAAAGCTAACGGTGTCACTTCAGAGGCAATTCGACTTCGTCTTTTTCCTTTCTCGTTGAGAGATAGCGTTAGAAGATGGCTTCAATCTCTTCCTTCCAACTCAGTCACCACATGGAACGAGTTGAAGAAAGTTTTTCTTGCTCGATATTTTCCGCCAAGCAAAACAGCTATGTTAAGAGCCCAGATAAATGGATTTAAACAGAAAGATAATGAGTCTCTTTTCGAAGCATGGGAAAGATATAAAGACATGATGAGACTTTGTCCACACCATGGTTTAGAAGACTGGTTAGTAATTCACACCTTCTATAATGGTCTCCTGTACAACACGAGGTTAACAATAGACACCGCCGCAGGTGGTGCACTGATGAACAAACCTTATGCTGACGCTTACCAACTTATCGAAAGCATGGCTCAAAACCACTATTAGTGGGGAAGCGAACGAGCAATGGTAGAAAAACCTCAAACGAAAACTGGCATGTACGAGATAAGTAACCTTGATCATGTTAATGCAAAAGTGGATGCTCTGGTCCAGAAAATTGAAAGTTTAAATGTATCACCTCCAGCCACCGTGGTAGCCTTAACTCAAAATTGCGAAGTCTGTGGAATCCAAGGTCACACTCCTGCAGATTGTCAACTCCTAACAGGAATCCAAGCGGAGCAAGTAAACTATGCTCAAGGAAGCCCCTACTCGCACACCTATAACTCAAATTGGAAGAATCATCCCAATTTTTCATATAAGAGTAATAATGCTTTATACGCACCTGGACAATCTCCAAATCAAGCCCCAGCTATACCTCTGAGATATCAGAAGCCGATCCCATCTACACCTAACAATAACGCCCCTAGGAAATCCAACTTGGAAATCATGATGGAAAACTTTATAGCTTCTCAACAGCAAACCAATAAAGATTTCCTAAACCAGAATGTACACACTGGCGAACAAATTAAACAACTAGCAAGTAAAGTAGATGCCCTGGCTACCCATAACAAAATGCTGGAAACGCAAATGTCACAAGTAGCTCAACAACAAGCGCCTACTGCTGCCCCAACTGGTACATTTTCTGGCCAACCCCAACCTAACCCAAGAAGCCACGCTCATGCAATTATACTGAGAAGTGGAACGGAAGTGGAAGGACCGTCTGACCCAAGGATAGAAAACCAAAACTCTAAAAAGTCAACTGAGGAGGAAAGTGAACCTAAGGAAAAGGAAGAGAGTAATAAGGAAACCGTAGAAAAGAAGGAACCTTATGTACCTCCACCACCTTATAAACCACCTATCCCTTACCCTTAAAGGCTTATTAAAACCAAAGGTGCGGGCCAATTCAAAAAATTTGTTGACATACTAAAACAATTAAACGTCACAATTCCGTTTACAGAAGCTATTACGCAGATGCCCTCATATGCCAAGTTTTTAAAAGAAATTCTTTCTAATAAAAGGAAACTTGAAGATAGCGAAACCGTTACACTCACCGCTGAATGTAGCGCTATAATCCAGAATATGCCTCCTAAACTTAAAGACCCAGGTAGTTTCTCTATACCCTGTCACATAGGAAAATTTGTCATTGACAAAGCCTTATGCGATTTAGGAGCTGGTATTAGTGTTATGCCTTTAACCATATGCAAGAGACTTGAAATGGGAGAATTAAGACCAACTAAAATGTCTGTGCAACTAGCAGATCGTTACGTCAAATATCCTGTAGGAATTCTTGAAAACGTTCCAGTGCGCATAGGTCAATTCTATATTCCAACTGATTTTATAATTATGGATATTAGAGAAGATGAAGTTACACCCATTATACTGGGAAGACCGTTCTTAGCAACTGCCGGTGCGATCATAGACGTAAAACGAGGACGACTCACTTTTGAAGTAGGAGAAGAGAAAATTGAGTTCATTCTTTCCCAATTTTTGAAAGCACCTGCAATAGAAGATACATGTTACTTCATGGATATCATCGATGAATGCATAAAAGAAACGGAGTTAGAAAAAGACAAATCATCTGACTATCTTGTAGAAGACAAACTTAACCAATGTTTAGCAATAACACCGGACCCTACGCAATGCCTTAAGAAACCAACCCTAGACCTGAAAACACTTCCCAAAAATCTGAGATATGAATTCCTAGACTTAGAACTTGAACGACAAGTGATAGTTAATGCTGACCTAGGAAGACTCGAAACAGAAAAACTCCTGCATATCTTAAGAAAATACCCAATCGCACTAGGTTACAACATCACCGATCTTAAAGGAATAAGTCCCTCTATTTGTATGCACCGCATCATGCTAGAAGAAGACTGTAAAACTTCTAGGGAACACCAGAGGAGACTAAACCCGATCCTGAGTGAGGTAGTGAAGAAGGAAATAACCAAGTTATTAGAGGCAGGTATCATATATCCTATATCTGATAGCAAATGGGTTAGTCCTGTACACGTAGTACTAAAGAAGGGAGGTGTAACAATCATTGAAAATGAAAAAGGAGAAACTATAACCAAACGAATCGAATCGGGATGGAGAATGTGCATTGACTATAGGAAACTAAACAAAGCAACCCGAAAATATCATTTCCCTTTACCATTCATTGACCAGATGTTAGAACGATTAGCAAAACATTCTCATTTCTGCTATCTAGACGGTTACTTAGGTTTCTTTCAAATACCAATTCACCCTGATGACCAAGAAAAGACAACGTTCACGTGTCCTTTTGGTACCTTCGCTTATAGACGAATGCCGTTTGGCTTGTGTAATGCTCCTGCAACCTTCCAAAGGTGCATGATGGCAATATTCGCCGATTTTCTAGAAAAATCATGGAAGTATTTATGGATGACTTTTCCGTATGCGGACAAAGCTTTGAAGAATGCCTTGAAAACCTAGAAAGAGTTCTAGAGCAATGTGTAAAAGTAAACCTAGTACTTAATTGAGAAAAATGTCACTTTATGGTACAAGAAGGAATTGTTTTAGGACACATCATCTCGAACAGAGGAATTGAAGTAGACAAAGCCAAAATAGAGGTAATCGAAAATCTTCAACCCCCGAAAACTGTGAGAGAAGTACGAAGCTTCTTAGGACATGCCGGCTTTCACCGACGATTCATTAAAGACTTCTCTAAAATAACTAAACCTTTAACCGGGCTATTAATGAAAGATGCTGAATTCATATTCGATAATAGATGTTTAGAAGCATTTCAAACGCTTAAACAAGCACTGATCTCCGCACCCATAATGCAGACACCAGATTGGAATGAACCACTCGAAATAATGTGTGATGCCAGTGATTACGCTGTAGGTGCTATTTTAGGGCAACGAAAGGATAAAAAGCTTCACGTTATATATTACGCAAGTAGAACTCTAGATGAAGCACAAATGAATTACGCCACAACCGAGAAAGAACTTCTAACAGCAGTGTTTGCGCTAGACAAATTTCGTTCTTACTTGGTCGGAGCCAAAATAATCATCTACACTGACCACGCTGCTATCAAATACCTCTTAACAAAAAAGGATGCTAAACCTAAACTCCTAAGGTGGATCCTGTTGCTACAAGAGTTCGATTTGGAAATCAAAGACAAGAAAGGAACTGAAAACGTAGTAGCAGATCACCTCTCGAGACTTGAGAACCTTGAACCGGAAAGAACATCAATTAACGATGATTTCTCGTACGATAAACTTATAACTACTTTGGAAGAAAATAAAGCTGATAAACAGGTAGAAACCACCTTAGCTATATGTATTACACCGTGGTACGCTGACCTCGTCAATTATTTAGCTGCCGGAATAGTTCCACCTACCTTATCCTACCAACAGAAGAAACGATTCTTCTATGACATAAAACACTATTACTGGGATGACCCCTTACTTTTTAAAAGAGGCCCCGATGGTATTTTCCGTAGGTGTATACCCGAAGAAGAGGTAGAAAATATAATCCAACACTGTCACTCCGCTCCTTATGGTGGACATGCAAGTACATCCAAGACCTGCTCTAAAATCCTACAAGCCGGTTTTTATTGGCCAAATATATGGAAGGATGTACGTGCAGCTATTAAAAAATGTGACAGATGTCAACGCACAGGAAAAATATCTAGACGTGACGAGATGCCACAAAAGGGCGTTTTGGAAGTAGAGATTTTCGACGTGTGGGGAATAGACTTCATGGGACCGTTTCCATCCTCTTTCGGTAACAAATACATACTCGTGGCAGTTGACTACGTATCAAAATGGATTGAAGCTATAGCTTCTCCAACAAACGACACACGAGTAGTAACTAGACTCTTTAAGAATATAATATTTCCAAGGTTTGGTGTCCCAAGAATAGTAGTCAGTGATGGTGGATCGCATTTCATATCCAAGGTACTGGAAAAACTACTGCTTAAGTATGGCGTAAGACATAGAGTAGCGACACCTTACCACCCTCAAACCAGTGGGCAAGTGGAAGTGTCTAACAAAGAGATTAAACAAATATTAGAAAAAACAGTCGCCACTTCAAGGAAAGACTGGTCATTGAAATTACCAGAAGCTTTATGGGCTTACCGAACTGCTTACAAAACTCCCATAGGGACAACCCCATTTAAGCTCATTTATGGAAAATCCTGTCACCTCCCGGTAGAATTAGAACATAAAGCCTATTGGGCTATTAAAAATCTAAATTTAAACTATAAAGCCGCCGGCGAAAAGAAAATCCTTGATATAAGCGAATTAGAGGAACTCAGAAGAGACGATTACGAAAATGCCAGAATCTACAAAGAAAGAACAAAACAATGGCATGACAAGCGCATATCAAGGAAAATCTTCAAACAAGGCGATACGGTCCTTTTATTTAACTCCAGGCTAAAGTTATTCCCGGGAAAACTACGATCTAGATGGTCAGGTCCTTTTCGAATCACCAATATTTTTCCCAGTGGAGCAGTAGAAATTAAAGGCAAATCTATGGAACCATTTACCGTAAACGGGCAACGTCTAAAACATTATCACTATGCAGAAAACAATGAAGATTCGCAAGTCTTGCACTTAGACGAAATGCCTCCAGAACTTATAGATTATAATTGATAGTTTTTATGTCGAGCTTGCGACATTAAACAAAGCGCTTAGTGGGAGACAACCCACAAATATTTTATTTTTTTTCTATTATTATTTCTTCCTTAATTATTCTTTTAATTTTTGTTTAGTATTCATTCTTAATTTATTTTTATTTATTAAAAACTTTTCTCTTCTTCCTTCGGCATTTGGCCAAATCCTGACTAAAACTCTTGTTTTTCTTTTCTCTAGCTAACACTAACCTGATGGGACAAATTGATCGTATGGGTATCAAATTCAGAGGAACAGTCCAGAAACAAAAGTTTGAGGAACTAGCCACGAGAGAGATGCTACCTAGTCTGTATGCTGATGACTGGGCAATGACTGCCTTTGGACTAAGACAAAGTGTCCTGTATTTGTTGAATCAGATTGGGTGGGAAACCGCTCCTATCCGTAGACAATTTGCCACTTACCGGAGACTGACTCTAGAATTCCTTAGTTCTCTGATCTATCTACCCAGCCATGGGAAAGGAATAAGCAGAGGTTTCATCCAGTTCAAAATGTTTAACATGGAGTACCAATTTAATATTCAAGACTTTACCAACCTTTTAGGTTTCCCTACATCCTTTGACACATTCACAGTGAGCCAAGAAGAACTTTTCGAATATAGAGAACTTGAACACTTTTGGGGAAGCTTGACTGGAAATGACGATCCCGAGGAACAGGAGTTTCTCTCTGGAAACATACATAATCCGGCCTTCCGTTATTTCCATAAGATCCTGACCCACACCTTATTTGGGAAGAAGCCAAACAGTACCACAGTTTCACGTGATGAACTCTTCATCATATTTTGTGCTTCCCATAATCGTCCAGTAAACGATGCCACTTTTATGTTGGCAAATTTAGACCACCTTATCCAAGATGAACGAGCACCAATTCGAATAGGCGGTTTGATAACCATGATTGGTAATGCTATCGGATTACGTAAGCCTATGCTTGACTTAAGCCCTTTTTGTGGCATTACTACTATGAGTATACCCTTCCTCTTCAACACTATGTTTATAGCAAACCTAGGGTCTGACGAGTTTGAGCTTATAATTAATAACCAAGTTCTTTGCCTATTCACCATGCCCGATCCTAGGACTAGTGTTCATAACCGTAATAACTGGCTCTACAATCTGAACGAAACCCCCTCTCCTGCTAGATCCACTGAATCCATCCAGGACTATGAGATTTGTGATGACCAGATTCCTTATGCTGAATCAGACCCTCAGACACCATCTGGTTATTATGATATTGATCCTCCTCCTCAACCTGTTCAGACCGAAGAATCGGCAATACCCGACCTTAGACATCATATGCCTGGAACTGATTATAACACTGCCATTGAAGCTTTGATATCAGAACAAGACGCCCTCAGAGAAGAGTTCGCTAACATGAGACACGAATTTCTGGGATGCATGAACAGTATGACCAATCAGTTTCACGAGTTGCTATACCGTGTTAACTCCTTTGCTCCTCCGGCCAGAGATCGTGCAGATGGATAGAAGTCGTTTTTCTTAGTTATTTAGTTTTAGTTAGTTTTATTATTTAATGTTATTTCAAATTATGTTCGTATTTGTTTCTCTTTCGCATTTTTGTTTTTTTTCCCAATGTTACATTATGGTTATTTTATGAAGCTATTGAATTATCCTATTTTATTATGAATTATGCAATATCTATCAAAAAAAATGCTCTCTAGTGTTGCTGCCTACATAACTTATTAAAGAAAAATATAATTATGCACTATTATACAAAGTAGAATAACATGCAGGGAAATTTAAATAGCAAAATAAAATAATCTGAAGCAAAACAAAATAAATAATAAAAATAAATTACCAAAATCATTATGAAGAACACGCTAGCAGAAACCTTGCCAAAAAGACTGTGTGACGAGCGTCACACAATCTATCACGGACGTCACGCCAAGTGCTTGTGACGCCCGTCATGCCCCTGTAACGACCGTAACACCTTGCTGGCTAGGTGAACGTTACAAAGCCGTTGGAGACGACCGTTACACCTCTTCACCTTTTTACCTTCCCCATTCATTCACATTTACCCACATTTATTTACTTTTCAACCACTCCCTTTCCAACTTCAAATTTTTTCCTATAAATACCCACCATACCTTTCTTCCTACATCACAACTATTCTATACAATCAAATATATTTCTTTTCTTTCCTAATTACTTCTTCCAACTCATTCATCAGTATGGCGGGAAATCAAAATTTTGGAAACATCATCTTCCGATCTGAAGATGATAACTATCAAAGAGAGCAATTCGAGCGTTTCCAACACCGAGGTGTCACCTCTACCAGGTATCCTGATTTAACTTGTTTACAACAATTAGGATTACTTCAAGGTATCGAGTGGATGCTCTGCCTTGCTGATTTAACCTTTCTATGCACGCATAATCAACCCACATACCCATCCCTAACCTTAGAATTTTTAAGTTCCTATGCGTACAACACTCCCACCGGTGAAGACGAATTCTTAACCGGTACCGCAACCTTCCGTATGTTCAACACCGAGTACTCCCTATCCTAAAACCAATTGAGTACCATGCTACAATTCCCCATAGAAGGTCAAGTCTACCCCAGAATCCCTCCAAACCTAAACTGGAACACAGTTGCCGCTTTCGACCTCTTTAGGAAAATATCCGGTGTAGATGCCAACAACTGGGAAGAGCTCCTTGTTTCCCATATACATAACCCAACTATCCGGTACTTTATCCGCATCCTACAAAACACAGTTTTTGGAAGACCGAACAATAGCAAGGTCAATGCAAAGGAACTATTCTTCCTCGAATGCGTCTTCGAACCGAATGCTAAGGTAAACGCCGCCTCCTTCCTATTTCATCACATCCGCACCTTATGTGCTAGAGGCCGTCAACCTTTTGTAATCGGTGGACTAATCACCACCATAGCACTTGGCTTAAACCTAGGGGACCGACTCCAAACTTTAGAATCTTTACCTCCCCTATTTATGGATATAAGCTACTGTCGGTCCAGCCGCCTAATAAAGAGCAGAGTAGGCGGAAAATATTACCTTATGGTGAATAACCAGGCAGTCCCAAGCGTTGTTCTACCCAACATTGCCTTAACCGATGTGACCAATCCCAACCGCCACCTCTATGATCTGAATGCTCCCGAAGCTACCGAGCCTTCACATACAAACCCGTCTACCGACGAGTTCGAAGAAATGGAGCAAGGTGATAACGCTCCTGCATAACAATCAGTCCCGCTCAACCCTTCCGATAATGCAGCTGGCCCATCCTCACGACGTCGTCGACGAAGAAGGCCTGCAACCAACGACGACATCATGAATGCTATTGATGGTATGCAAGCACAGAATCTCGAAATGATGCAAATGATGCGCCAAATGCAACAACAACAGGAAGAGAGGAATGCCATAACCGACCAGCGGTTCACTGATCTGCTTAGCAGGTTCGACAACTTAGAAGTACATCAACGATCACCAGGTCCAAGAACACGAGGCGGCAGGCAGAATTAACTTTAGTTTCCTTTTCCTTTCTTTTTGTAATTCATTTCTTTTCCTTAAAACATTGGGGACAATGTTTCATTCAAGTATGGGGGGGAAAACCGTGTTCTTTCTATCCTCCTTTTTTCTTTTTCAAGTATGTATCTTTCTTTTCATTGTTATTTCCCTTATATATATATATATATATATATATATATATATATATATATATATATATATATATATATATATATAATATATATATATATATATATATATATATATATATATATATATATATATATATATATATATATATAATATATATATATATATATATATATATATATATATATATCTTATAATATAGATTTATTTTAAGTTAAGTCCCAAGTGTGAAAAATTCCTATTATCTATTCCCTCAAAATTTCCATGAGTCATAACAAAAATTCAACACACCCAATAAGTATAAAGGTCGCTTATTTTATAAAACTTGAGTGAAATCAAGACAAAAATTATTACCATAACAACGCTCTAAGAATCTCAACATGTTAGATTAGGATAAGTACCTATTATACCAATCCCTTGAACTTTTAGTTTTATAGTAACCCCGAGTAGTTTATACGAGAAGTCAGCACCATCTTAATAGCAAACTACGTGGAGAGCCGATGAATATAAGTGAATGATTCCCAAAGTAACATAAATATATATATATATATATATATATATATATATATATATATATATATATATATATATATATATATATATATATATATATATATATATTATATATATATATATATATATATATATATATATATATATATATATATATATATCAGGAAATGCACTAATTAAGTTAGGTGATCCTTACCAGATCATTTAATCTAAAGGTTGCAGATCATACAAAAGCATAATATGAAAGATCCATTATGAGTTGGTTCAGCAGGTATCTGGTGCTGAACTTGGTAGGGCGGACTACGGTCCAATCCCCCGCAATTTTCAATGGACTGAATAACGAAGTTATCCGACTTATGTACCAGAACTTCTAGAAAAAAGGGGATCAGAATCACTAACCGGTTACTCCACTATGTGCGCGAAAAGATAAAGGGCTTAATGTGATTTCGCTAGAATGAAAACGGGTGAAATAAGAGTAAAGGAACTAGGATGGCTATAATGGCATTACTCGAACTGGTTTGCATAAGGTGGGGTTATCTGAGATTGTGACGGTGGTTGTTGATGTCAAGATTAAACTCAAGTTACTTCTAAACAAGGTTTACATGCAACCTAGTACGAATTGATGTGTGTTTTGAAATTTCATCTGGCTAAAATTTTTAAAACAAGTTCTATACTGTATTTTGCTTGAGGACAAGCAAAGATCTAAGTATGGGGGAGTTTGATAACATGAAATAGTATCACATTCTAGGACTCAATTTAATTAAATTATATTATTATTTACTTTAATTTATCTCATTTTATTAGATATTACGCGGTATTTTCTTTCTATTTATCTCAGGTGGTTTATTTGAAGCACAAGTAAAAAAGGAAGAAAAGGAGGTGCAAAAAGGAATGAAAATAAGCAAATATCGAAAGCCAAAGCCCAGCCCAAAAAGCACAGGCGTTGTGCCTGTGACGAGCATCACAAAGGCTGTGACGAGCGTCACGCTTTACACACTTGTGTGACGAGCGTCACACATGGTGTGACGGACGTCACACCATTCCCCTATATTTTTGGCACCAGGAACGCAACAGACCACGTTGAAGCTACTTTCACGCTTGACCCTTGGAACGTGAAGACCATGTACACGAAAAACCCTTGGAAGCAGTTACAAAAAGTAGCAGTATAAATAGTAGCTTTTTGGAAAGCTCTCGGTTCCAGACTTCTTCGTTGTTTTCTCTTTTTCGCAATTTTTCTCTTTCAGCAGTACAAGCACATTTTTACAGCATTACTTTTACAACTTTTATATTGTTTCCTTCGCAGTTTCTATTTTCTTTTTCAGCACTTAGTTAATTCTTTTTCGCATAATAGTTTCTACACCGGAAACTATTGTGTACCTTTCACCGGATCTAACCTTACGTTAGAATCTAGTTTTTTTTTATTCTTTCGCTTTTATTTTTCTGTTTGATTGAAGAATTCAAGAACAAATCCAATCGGCCTGTGGTGGAGTGTTCATGACCGCTATTTAATTTCTCAGGTTCTTTAATTATTGTTTGAATTTATATATGCCCTGCTTTACTGTTTATTTATATTACTTGCCTGAGATGAATCTGTTTATGCATGATAATTATTTAAGTCTGTTTAGCATGTCTGGCTAATTTATTTAGGTATCGGTATGTAAAGTAAG
The DNA here is from genome assembly GCF_024323335.1 of Lathyrus oleraceus. Taxonomy (NCBI): domain Eukaryota; kingdom Viridiplantae; phylum Streptophyta; class Magnoliopsida; order Fabales; family Fabaceae; genus Lathyrus; species Lathyrus oleraceus. The sequence continues at coordinate 383,093,085 of NC_066579.1, read as the reverse complement.
CGGAATGAAGGAATCAAAACCAAATTGGTTTAATTAATTTAAAATTAAAATCACTCTTTTTACGGTCTCAATTTACAGGTTTAATAACAAGGTTTTTGTACGAAAGTAAAAGACATAAAGAAGTTAAAAGCAATAGAACGAGAGTTTGAGTTTTTGACTGGACAGTGTAAATTGGACATTAATTCTAGATCAGGGCGAGAGCAATTTTTAGAGTTAATTAAATTCTAATCTTTTTCAAAAAGTATTTTTAAAGATTGAATGTGAGGACGAGAGTTAAGCATTTGAATTTAATTATATAACCTAAGTCAACAGAGCGAGAGTTTGAGATAAGGGTGTTTAAACGATTAGTGTTTTCTTAAAAAGAGTTTCTACGGATTCTATTGTTTTCAAAAAGTGGTTTTTGACTTAACTAATAAGTGACAGCTACGTTAATATAAAATCATAGTTTATTCAACAGAGCGAGAGTTTGAGATAAGACTTTTAATCAATAGTGTCAACTGAAAGGATTTATTTTAAAACCAAGAAACCAACAAAGAATTGATTCCCTAATTACGACGAACTACATACCGATATCCTCTTATTAGATATTTATTTTAGATCTTATTTTAGTTTTAGCTTTTCCCCCAAACAATCAAAGTATTATCTGCCTTAGCTTTACGAAGTAACCTTAGATAACGGTATATCGATTCATAAGTCCCTGTGGGATTGATATCTTTTAAAACTACGCGATAGAACTGTGCACTTGCAGTTTGTACCCCAAATTCGACTCATAAAGTCGCGATCATTCACCAACTGATTTCACACACTATTATTAACATTCTTTGAAAAGTATATTCTCGTCTTATCTTGGCTCACTTGTTGCCTATACATAGTACATAATTTATTAAGAGTATTGAGAACACAATCAATTTGCTTGACAGTGTCTTCTCCAAACAAAAGGAGATCATCGGCCAACATAAGATGTGAAACTATTGGACCATGTCTTCCTACATTGAAGGCCTTCCACTCACCATTATCTACTGCACAAGACATGGGATGGGATAATTTATAAATACATAACACAAAAAGATAGGGGGAGATGGGATCACTCTGCCAAATTCCTCTACTACGACAAAAACAACCTGATTTGGATCCATTATATTTGATGTTAGTTTCCACACTTATGATCTCATGCATGATAATATTAACAAGGTTCGTTGGAAGTTTTGCTTCTTCCAAAACTCTCCAAATGAAATCCCAACTTAATTTATCATATGGCTTAATAGCCTTATATAGTTCCACTTTAACTATGAAGAAATATTTTTTACCTTTCATCTTGCTCATGTTATGCATCATCTCTTGAGCCACGATAATATTTTCTTGAATTTTGTTTGAAGAAAATAATAAACTATAACTTTTAATGTAAAATAAATTATGAAAATAAAATTAATCCTGTTTTAGAGGATTGAACATGTGAGCAACAATTTTACACTTTTGTTTCTTCTAAAAATAGAATTAAACATATACTTCATCCATGAAATAATGTAAATTATTATAAATAATTCAATATTTTTACTTTTTAATAAATTTTATCAATTATTTTTACTTTCAATTAAATCATGTAAGATTGTCTTCGTAATAAACTCTAATTTTAAAATTAACCAATTTAAGTCAATACTTGTGTTTGAATCGAATTTTTAAAAATTCAGAGACCTAGAATGACGTGGTGGCATGTTACTAAAGTTGATTATGAGTTTTTTTTTTGCAGCGGAGCTGCATGGTAGTAAGATGAAGTTGGCTCGAGAGGCTAAGCAAATAATATGGATGCATCCTCCTTCGAGTTGGGTGGGATTGAATATGAATGGAGTTGGTAAGAATGACTTGATAATTAGATGTGGTGGTTTTAAAAGGTTGTACAGGTGAGTGAGTTGAAGACTTCGCAAGGTATTTAGGTTGTTGTAGTGTATATATTGCTGAACTTTTGGGTGTGCTATAAGGATTAACATCGGCAAAAGAGTTTAGATTTTGAGTTATTGAGCTTCATATATATATATATATATATATATATATATATATATATATATATATATATATATATATATATATATATATATATATATATATATATATATATATATTCCAACATGGTTATTTAAAAGATTTTAGATTTTGGACACGGTAATATAATTGGAATTTTATTGGTACAATAAATTAAACAGTTGTTTAAACTAGATTGAGAGACATGAGTTTGCCATATTTACCGTGAGTCGAATACTTGTGCAGATTTAATTACCAATATGGTGTATGATCTAGATCCTAATTGTTGGACATGTGACTCCACACACGAGAGGGGAGTGAATTATGTGTTTCAGAAAAAAACTTGATTTTGAAAAACTTTTTAGATCATTATCAAAGTTGAAAACATTTTAGAAATGTTTTAGGAATAAGCAGCAGAAAATAAAATTCATAAAATAAAGTACGGAAAGTAAAAGTTAAGGGAAAAGAGAAAAACACTAGAAGTTATAGAGGTTCAGTCAAAAGAAAAAGACATAATCGTCCCCCTAATATTTGATCTCAAGGGCATCCAATAATCTTAAGAGCTTTTAATATGTCGAACTCTCAAACCCCTTTATACTAGAAAAAATGAAGTTTGTGGCTAACTTCCAACCAAACATCAAACACAAATAGAAGCGGCGAGTCTTCCTTCCAAACAGTAGATTAAAGTGGTTAGTCTATGTTCTACAATAAACTAGAACCAGTTAGTCTTCAAGCTTCAAACAAAGATTTTATACGGGTTGACCTTGAACCTGGGAGAGCTTTTAACATCAGGTTGAGCTCAAACCATATATTGATTTTATACCTGGCTAACCAATAACCTCTACGATTTTAATAATGGGTGAATATTGAATCGAAGAAAGCTTTTAACATTAGGCTGAACTTAAACCCAACCTTGGTTTTATACCTTACTAACCAAGAATCAATGAGATTTGAATATCGGGTTGATCTCGAACCTTTGAAAGCTTTTGAGTGGGTCGAACCTTCGAACATAAACAAATACTTGATCACACAATCCACAAACCAAAGCTTTTCACAGATTTAACTTCTAACCAAAATAAATAATCCTTAAATCATGTTCAACCAAGGTAAAATAGAAACAAAATTCATCGGTAAAAACAAATTTCCTTGGTGAACTTACAAATCTATCCTTCTAGAATTATAATTACCTCACTTCCAAACCGACTTTCTCAAAAGCGCTACGACTAAACTTTAGTGAGAGAAAGTAAACAAAAAATACTTTAAAGAGAAAGAGGGAGAAGTGATAAATGAATCTTATATTTTTGGATGTGAAAATATGTGGGAACGGACCTGTATTTATATACTAGAGGTTGGCACAAAAAATATTTTATTGGGGCCAAAATTGATGAGTTGATTAATTGGTTGACCTAAAAATAAATGTTTTGCTTGTTTTAAAAGGCATGTATAAATATATAGTCATTTGTGATTATTAAGATGTTGTCTTAATCGTTTAGGACGCACTTTTGAATTGTCTCAATTGATTGGAAAAAGTGGCAATCAATTGGTAAGAACAAAAAATTATTCAAAACTTTTCTGACAATTCCCAAATCATATGGCACGAATTCAAGACATTTTTAGAATATTTTCTTGAGAAAAATAGGTTTAAAATGTTATTTTCGTTTGTGTGTGATTAATCGCATAACTTTGTGATAAAACCCTTATGCTTTTACAATGTTATTCACTTAGACGTGTCAGGGCGAGATTTCACACACTTCAAGTCTCGTCACATACTTCATTATTGTATACACTTGCTTGAGTTTTAATTTGAGATGAGTCTTGAGTTATATTGCATATAGGTGTCATCATCAAATAGTCAAGTTTATCAAACCCTAATGATATTGTTGCATCTTTAATCACTCTATACTTGACTTTGGTTGTTGCCATTCTAAGTTATTTATCATCATTAAAAGCTAGATGTCATCATCAAAAGCATATTTGTCTTCAATGGATCCTCCTATATAAATAACCTATAAAACAAGGTTCCACATTCTCCCCATTTTTTATGATGATAACACATCTCTTATGAAGGTGGTAAAAGAAATAACACATGTTTGTTTGGAGTAATTACCCCCCCCCCCCCCCCCCCTCAATTAAGTAGAGAGTATGCGTTACTCCCCATGAAAATACTTTTAGATTAAAAATAAAATATTCAAGAAGACGTCACTTTTAATGAAACAAAACATAATTTGAAGTTGCTAGGATTCAAAGCATGTACACTGAATAAGTTTACCCATCGGTTTTCAAAATAACCAACATAATATATTATATATTTTTTATTTGAAAAAAACAGGGTGTGTCCAAGAATTTTACCATAGTTTTTCGATATGTGAGATGAAATCATTGTCGTGAAAAGTAGTTTTTCTAGTAGTGCATAGAAAAGGAAAACTATGAAGTTTAAATATTATGGAAAACAGGAAATAAAACAAAAGATTAAATATTCTAAAACACATAGATTAAATCATTCATTTACATAAGTATCATTATCCCTTATGGAGATTTTCTTGATCCTCTCCATATCCTTGGCTAAATTTTGACATATTTCCAACACCTTGTTGGTCTTGGTGTGTTCTACCTCTTATGACTCTCCTTCTTCTCCTTCCTTTATTGTTGGTTCATCATGCATTTCTCCATGTTTGACGATAACTTTTATTTCTCTAAGAGCAGTGTAAGTGATCATATGGTTGATCGAGTCTTCAATTTCATCCATGGTATCAACTTGTCTATTGGTTCTCTTTGGATCAAATAATATGGTTAAAGATTCCTTCTACCCAATTTGTTGGAATCTCTTGGTTTAATAGCCATAGGGGTACAACGTCTTCTATAATGACATGGTTATGGATCACATTCCTTGGAAAAGTAATCCTTGTTAGAAGGTAGTGAAGGATCCTAACCTTTGGTTTTAAGTGGATTGATTTGAAAGGTATTTTCCTTTTCTCCATAGGATTGATAACAAGTATATTTAGGATTGTGAAACATTTGTAGTTTCTAATCCTATGGGTCTATCATAGGTGTAGGATTTTCCTACAAAAGGTAGCTTGAAGGTTCTTCTAAAGTAACCTTTATGGATATCTATTTCCATTCCCCTTACCAACGATCATAGTGAGGTTTCTACAAGTATTACATTTAAATAGAATTCTATTATAAGATTTGGGAAAGATCCATCTGGTGCCTGTGTGAAAATATATTCTAAAAAGGCTTGATAAATTTGATGATATGATTTGTGACTTTTCAATAGCTTGGCTCCATGTACCAAGGTCTAATCACCTTTTTCCCTATGATCATCACCTTCTCTTCTTATCTTCTATTTATCAACCTAGCGGTGAACCAGAGCCGGCCTTGGGCAAGGGCAGGACGGTCCTTAGCTCAGGGCCTCCAAATTAAGAGGCCTCATTTTGTTTTAAGATAAGAAAAATATATAGTTAATATTATATTAAATAAATTATAAAATGAAAAATAAACATGAATTTATCAATGACCCCATTTTGAATGTTTTAAAACTTTATTTCATTGGCGCAAGTATTTGATATGTTATCAAGAAATGTTACAAAGTATGGTGACTTTTGCGGTATTCAGGTCGGAGGAGGAAATACTTATAGCCAATGTCGACACTTACGAATACAAGGATTTGGCAGATAATTGAGTGCAGCAAAATCTTTTTATTTGACAAATATAAAAATATTTTTTTAAATTGTATTTTTTATCAAGGGTCCATTTTTATCATTTGCCCCCGGCCGCGATGAATACATACCTTCTTGGTGCTTCTCTAGGTTTTTGGTTTGAGGAGGCCAATATCATGATCAGAACAATAGATCTCACAAGAAAGATGCTAGAATAAATGATTTTTGATATGTAATAAATAGTGAGAGAGTGTATCTATTTATAATGCATCTTCAGACACTTTTATTGTATATTTATGGCAAACAATTAATGGAGATTGTGTTGATTAAAAATCAAGACGAAAGCCTTCCGAATTGGGTGTGTCAATTGATTGGTTGATGACTCAAATCAATTGGTTAATCAAATATTTGTGGATTTTGAGCATTCATCATTGATGTTGGGGTTTGATTGTTTAGGAGCACACATTTAACTTGGATTTGATTTTAAAATATGCCCGCCAAGCTTCACGAATCAATTACCTCATGTGCAAATCAATTGGGCTTTCATTGGTCAACTTCCTAGTGTATTTTGGGCCTTGTGATGGATCTTATTACTTTTCTACACCCATATACAACCTTATTACAGCTCCTTTCTATAAAACACTTAAAAACTCGTCTTTTTGGTTAATAAAAATATTTTGTCGAGATGAGCAAAATTAAATCCACTATTTTAAAGGATTAATCAAAGTTTTCCAATCATTTTAACCTTAAAATTATGTACTACCTCTTTTATCAAGAGGCCTTGATAAAATTTCCCTTAAAGGGAACACCAATCATATTATGATGTATCCTTATCTTTGTATCATTGGATGCGAGAGTTATTATAAACAACTATATGGATAAGTTCATCATAAACATATTCACTCAACCCATTATGATGTTATCTGATCAATAAGGATTATAAACATTGATATATTCTCAAGAACTCTTACTTTATCATTGTCGTTAATATTCACAGTCATCATATATTCTTGGATCAGATGCTTCATAACTATTGTATACTTGAGGTATGCTCTTTGTTTTGTACAACTATATTAATAATCATTAGGGCTTAGAGCTGCAAAGCATACTTGCAAAAAATAGAGGTTTCACCTTTGATACCCCAATTTTCTTGGGTTCAGGTGCATTAGTTTTTCCGTAAGGTCTATGGTTATTACCTTTAGACCTTTTCAATATATCAAAACATAAAGGCTCTAAATGGTCTTTATATTGAAAACAACGTTCATTTCATAAATATCACAACATTCAGTTACAACAATTTAAAAACAACAATAAAACATTAAGTTTAAACAAACAAATACAAGGACTAAAGAACATAACAATGTGATTACAACCATCAAGATAATTTCCTGAGAACGGTACATCATCATGCGAACATCTCTGACAAATTCTAGTGAAAATAATGAGGTTCTTCTCTCCAAATTGTCTTGGTAGTGACTGTGTGGAAGGCTACAGATAAGGCAAAGTTCTTCTCAAAACTCCAAAAACCTAAGGCATTTTGACTTTTCACTAGGGGTTTGGGAGAACCTATAAAGGTGGGAAAAGAAATTCCAATTTCATATTATTAAGATATGACATTATTTTATTATTAGTATTTATTATTTTATTATTTTTATTCTTAGTATTATCTTTCACCTAATTAGTATGATTGGTTAGTATATCTTTACCTTAATTAGTGATATTAATCAGGAGAAATAGACACACATGTAAGTACGCACACACACACATGCATACACACACACATAGTAGTTGCATGATCCTAATACATTCAGAATGAGCACCCCAATACACTTATTTTGTTGTTTGTGTTATCGCTTTCATTTTGTTTTGCTTTCGATTATCGAGTCTCCTTCATGATTGCACCTCTCTGGATCAAGTTTTGAAACGATTCATTTTTAGCATGTATAAACCATTGGTTAAGTTTGTACTTGATCATGATTTTTTTAATTAATTGCATGAGTCTGTGGAATAAGAGTCATATATGTTATTGATTCAAGTTAGGTGGAAAGAAAAATCTCAAAGTCTTTTAAAAGTTATGAAAAATGGAGATTTTGGGTGTTTGTTTCGAATTAAGCAAATATCCTGATTTGAATCAATTTGGGCATATGCAAATTACAAATTTTCAAACAATTTGATTTGAATCAAAATTTATACATGTTTGAGTCAACCAATTCCGGGTCACCTTTGCTAGATTTGATTCAAATCATACTTTACACCTGATTCGAATCAGACAGTTTTTCCACATTTTTTTTGTTGCCTCAGCTTGATTGATTCGAATCAGAATTAACACTTGATTAGAATCACATGGTCTTTGATTTGAATCAAACTTTTCTCATGATTTGAATCAACTTAAAAATGGGTCAAAACTCTGATTTTTCTTTTATTCCACTTCACTTGTTCAATTTATTCAAATCATGAAATGCTCTTAATTCGAATCTAACAAACTTTTTCAACCATATTTTGTGCTTAATCTGAAGCACATATAAAACCTTTTTGTCATCATTTTTCATGTAGCAAATCAACAAATTCATAATCAAATTTGCATGATTATGTGAAAAATCAACACCCTCTGTTTTTTAAGTTCAATACTCTTGCAACAAACATCTTATATCCTACATCTTCAACTTCGGTTTGATTCCAGATATTGATAATGAGAAATTTATAATTTATTATAGGATACACACTCTTGAAACTAGCAGTTCTTGAAGATTTGGTTGAGATTTTCATGTAGCTTGCAAGATTGAGGTTGTTGTCAATGGCGCTGACAAATTCCAGTGAAAAAAAGAAGGTTCTTCTCACCAATTTGTCTTGGTAGTAACTGTGTGGAAGGCTACAGATAAGACATAGTTCTTCCTAAATCTTTGGACAATTCATCACTTAAGGGACCCGTAGGATCAAGGGGCTTATTGCTACACACGAAGGCTTGAAGCAGATTGGTGATATTGGAAGATTAAAGAAACGTTAATTGAGTAAAGATTATGCATAGAGTTTGGCATTGCACTGTATACAAATCAAGATCCTAATAGGATATTTTGTAATTTGGTCATTTTAAAACCAAATTTAAAGTTATTTAGTTATAATACATCGTCTCGTCTAAGGTGGACTATAAGATTGCGATAGACTACTATAGCGTGTTTGAGACATCTGTTGTATTTCATCCCTAGAACAAACCACCTAGAATAAAAAGATTAAAATTGTATTATTTACAGTTAGCTCCAGTACAAAGCCTAACAAATTCAAAGGTTTAGGATAAACTTACTTTGTTGCGAAGGCGAATGTGAATGGTTTCTCGTTGACTGGGGCAAGTGACAAAATTCTCGATCAACCTCATGCTTGTAGCAAAAAGGCGCAAGAATAAAATGAAAAAAATATCATTTTTTGCATTTTTACACAACGAACTATATAGATGAGACAAAACAATTTTACCCTAACTATATGTTCTTACTTTATTTATGTTTCATAACAACGACAAATACATAATATTTATCGTATTACCAGTAGTTTCAGAAAATAAAAAATTACCAAATAAAATCATAATATAACACATATATTTTTCATACTAAGTCAAATCTTTGCTTAATGTTATACTTGAATAGTATTTTTTAATATATTTTAGATTAATACCTTGACTCCTACGTTGACCTGAAGCTTGTCCCGTAGTTGTGTCTTCACACAAAGGGGCATCCAACAATTCTTCACATATAAATATATTTTGATTAACTCTACCATTAATGGCCTTACCATCGATAGATGAATCCAATATCATGTACACGTCCTCTAGTGTGATAGTACATTCACCGAATGGAAGGTGAAATGTGTGGGTCTCGAGTCTCCATCTTTCTACCAAAGCAAGGATACATTTATAATCAATAGAGTATGATATTGTGTTGAGTACATTACCAAAACCGCCTAGTCCTAAGTATAGTTATATCAATGGGTCGTGTGGTACATATTCATGTACACGGCATCAAAATCTCTTTGGTTTCTAACAAAATATAATTAAGGAAATAAGTAAGGGAAATAAATAAACTATAATGTTAAGGAAATTAAATAAGCTATAATATTAAGGAAAATAGTAACTTACAAACTACACAATGTTGTTGATAGTTCCTTGATGTTCGTCACCTATGGTTAGTAGAGACGTTTTTTGGAATGCGTTTGAGTATTTGTTGCTGACAAAGTGGGTAAATTGAGTGTTTGTTACTGACAAAATGGATAAATTAAGTGTGTTTGATGGAAATGCTGAGAGATATAACAATATTTATAAATGGGAGATAACATTCACACGAAGCTTTGTTGCATGTGACCTTCAATGTATGCACCATTGGGTATGACACAAATGTTGTTTTTTTTAGAGCATGCGCTGGTCAAGATGGGGCCTCATAGGGTAAAGATTCAGGGGAGGGAATCGTGGCAGAGATTCCTGGAAGAGATTCGTTATAAGTTGTGTTACTGAGCTCATGCATGCAAGATTCGTGGTAGGCTAATCATCAGGATCATGCATGCAAACAAAAGTATAAGCCCATGTAAATGGCGCACGGGTTAAGACAAAAGAGCATGTACCATACCCTATGGTGCATGGGTTGCATTTTGTCAATCCAACATCATCCTTATTTAAGTGCATGGTACATCATTTCAGAAGCAACTTACACTCTATTGTCACAACCAATACACTAAAATACATTGCATTTCATATAAATGACCACATCACCACAATACATGATCAATGCTCACATCAATCATGAGATATTTGAATGTGACTTATCCGATTTTAATTTTCGTAATATCGAAGTTACTCAATTTACAATAAATAGATGATCAAAACTTTTAGATTTAAAAGAGAGAATAGAAAAGAAGTTACATTGTAGTCCGGTGGCACAAATCATCTACAAAAATCTAGTGTTTTTACCGACAACCAAGTCATGTTTTATCAGCTAAAGATCTGAGATGGTGAAGATGTTCATAATATGTTTCTCAGTCATGAATCTTTGGGGTTCAACGATATTGACTTATATATATTTTAAAACAACAAAATCAGTTGTCTCAGATCGTTGATTCCTCACAAGTTTTTTGTGAAACTGAAGATGATAAACAAGCCGAATTTGACGCTATTGACGAGGATGAAGAAGAAGATGAGATATTGGTTGATTAAATTATGAACGATGACACTGTCGACCACGAGCAAAAGCCATTACCTGCTAGTCATGTTTATTGTCCACCTCAACACATGACAAGCTTGAACTTGGGTGCAAATGAACCATCGTCAGATATATTTAACAATCCGTATATGCAAACACAAGGATCATTAAAAGTGGGAGACAAATTTCACACAAAAGAAGATTGTGCCAAAGCTATTAAAAAGCATCACATGGAATTATTAGAGTGCCTATAAAAAACTTGATAACGACTGACAGAATCCTCATGCAACACATGTCTACTACATTAGACACATCGCTTAAAATGCCATGAGGGAGATCAAAGACAAGACACTAGGGAAGAAGGTTGTGAATGCAAAGTATGCATTAACAGATCCTTGCTTCAAACACTACCACGAAGACATCAGATTGACAAATGCAAATGCAGTAAGGTGGATCGACAATATTCCATTGGAGAATTGGATCAGGACATACAACAATGGTCAATGATAGAGACAACAAATCTCGTGGAATCAATGAACTATGTCTTCAAAGGCATCCGAAACCTACCGATAACCGTTTTAGTGAGAGCAACTTATTTTAGGTTAGGGTCACTGTTTGAGATCAGACGTTCAAATGTTATAATCGGGGCAACTATTCATTGACACTTAAGTGAAATTCATTAAGGAGAAAGCTATCAAAGCTAACACATATGTGGTCACAATGTTTAATAAGGGTTGGTTCAGTGTTGCTGAGTCAATGGATCATAATGAAGGGAGTCCGAGGGGATAATATCAAGTGGAACTAGATAGAGGTTGGTGCGACTGCGTAAAGTTCCAAGCCTCTCACATGTCTTACTCCCATGTCATACGACCTGTTCAAAGGTTCGACAAGACCCTTCCAACTTACTATTTGTCGTTTACAAAGCCATAAACCTATATAATATTTACAACAATATCTTTTCGGTGGTAGCAAAATATGATTATTGGCCTGCATACCAGGGGGAGACAGTCTGATACAATGAAAAAATGCGAAGAAAGAAAAAAGGTCGCCCTAACAGCACGCGTATTCGAATTGAAATGGATATGACGAACAAATTGGTGATATTACGCAGTTCATATCGTTAGTCTGAACACAGTCGTACAAACTGTCCCGATATTGGACCAAACACATCAACATAATTTAAAATGTAATCATTTTACTTTATATTGAAAACAATTTTCGTTTCATAAATATTATAACATTCGATTACAATAATTTAAAAACAACAATTAAACAATAATTTAAACAATAATTAAACAACAAAACAAACAAATACAAGGACTAAATAACATAACTATGCGATTACAACCATCATGACAATTTCATGAGAATTGTACATCATCATGTGTACATCTTTGTCAGTTTTAAGATTGTCTCAAAAACGACTTTCTCCATTGTCGTTGAACACGGTAACAAGCCATTGAAATCTTCCGATCTTTTCATCTTCTATAATGTCTCCATCTAACTAACGAATCAAGCTCATGTTAAGATGTCCGAACGTCTATGTATTCCAAAGTCGAATCTTCATCAGAGGCTTTACTGCCGAATAAATTAAATCGACATTTTTCTTGTGAATATAAAAACACATATATGGAGACATTTTGAAGAAAAATGAAAGAAAAATGGAAGAAAACGATAAGAAGATGCGTGAAAAATGATGGGGAGGGGATACAATATTTATAGAATTTCACAAACAAAACAATAACTACTGTCTATAGCGCATGTTCCTATTGGATGCATGTATGCGCTAGACATCACATAGATGCATGCGCCAACTCTAATGACGTCTATGTTTAATAAAACAAGGGTAATGATAACTTGTACTTTAAGGACACAAGTTAAGAGATAAATATAGAAATAAATTCTTGGAAGTTGTGTATTGAATTTATTAAAAATTTACAATTAATAATATTTTTTTTAAAAATAAAATTTCTATTTGTGGATTTCTTAACATGTGCCATTGAGGCACAAATTAGTATTACCCATAAAACAACGCATGAACCAACCCTATTCTCGAAAATCTGAAAAATAATTAGTTTAATAAATAAATTGAAATCTTAATTATTTTAATATATAATTTAAAAAATGTGCTTATTTTAAAAAAAATCTTAAAAATAAATCACATTGACTATTATTATTATTATTATTATTATTATTATTATTATTATTATTATTATTATTATATCGTAATAAGTATCTCATAATATCTTATTAAAAAAAGTAAAATTTAAAAACGAAAATAATTATAATAGTTTGTAAATTTTTTATTATAACCTAATAAATGATAATTTAATAACATGATTGAAAATTGTTAAAAATAAAAAAAACAAATAATAATGAATCAATACTCGATACCAAAGCCCAACCATTATTTGCTGTGACATGCGCACATCAAAATAGAGAGAGCGAAAGCGAAGTGAAAATCTTTGGAATCCGTTTTGAACTCGCCGTCATAACTCATTCCAGTGCTCACTGATCGGTTTCATCGATCTCCACCGCTTCATCCTGTTCATCAAATTCTCGGGTTTCAACCCATAAATTCATTTTTTAATTCAAGTAAAGTAATGATTTTTATTTTGGTTTATATGCTCCATCATCCATGAATGATTCTCCTATGGCATGATCATCGTGCGTTTTTGCGGATTTCTCTTCTGGGTTTTTCAGGGTTTCGTCTTTTCTTTTGTGGGTCGGTGTTTTTTTTCTCGAAATAAAAATATAATTTTTTAATTTGGGTTTTTGGGGTTTTTTTAACCAATTTTATTGGGGGTTTCATTGAACTGATGCTGGACTTCAGAGAAGGTTCCAATGTGTAAGGGCTACTATTTGGATTCTGGAGTTTGGTCTAGGGTTTGAAAATTGTTGGTGTGTGTGGGTGAACATGGAAGATAATACCGAGCTTGAAGAAGGAGAGGCTTGCTATTATAAGGACGATGATGAAGACAACACTGACCTTGATTCCCTCTCTTACATTGTAAGGGCTTACTCTAATATAGTTTTAAACAAGTTCTATCTTTTTTCACTTTTGAATTTGCTCTGGTTTAGTACTTTGGATGATGATAATGATGACGATGGATACAATTTCAATCATTGTATTGTCATTGACTATGGTCTTTCAATGTATCAGTGTATTTGTATCACAGGGAAATGATATGGATTGGAAATGTTATAGAATTTCTCATAATTAAACTTCTGTTTAAAGGGAGTAAAATCGTCTAATCGTTGTAATTCAATCTGAAGACAACTTTTGACTACTGGCCTTAATGGTCATACCCACATTGTTTGTCATTGGCTTGTAAGTTCAGCATTGGTCTAATGCTTTGGAAACATAGTAGGATGTCTTCACTTTCTTGTCAAACTGACAAAAGGCGAATCAGTATTTCGAAACTAACCCCAAAGGGTTGACGTGTGTGAAGACTTGAGTCCTTAGAGTATGCGTCCTTCAAGGTCTTAGGTTCGAATCCCACTAGGTGCTAACAATTCCTTGTTGGGTCTGTCCATACAGAGCTTAGCTCTGACTTTAAATGCCACCCCCGCAAGTGGACAGTGGGATTGATCCCCTTGAATTAGTCGGTTGCAAGGCCGGATAACAAACTTTAAAAAAAAAAGTCTTTGGAAACTGCCAACACAGATTATGAATCGGTTTTGTTGGCCTTTTAAAACTGTAATGCTTTAGATGCTTATTCTCTGCCACATCACGAGTATAAGCATAGTTTATTGGTTACCAAGTAACTGTATCTACCAACTATCGTCGTTATAAGTTTTTGTGCTACACCCTTCGCTCTTGTTTATAAGGGTCTTGATGCATGTTAATCTTGTAGATGATTCTCTGATTGTTTATAATATGCTACTGTTCATTTGTATTTAGGCCCTCTGAGTAGGTTTGTGCCAACAAATAGATAATAGAACACTTAGTAATCCTTACGTACTTGTTGATCTTTACGATGTCTTTTATTTTTATGGTTAATATTCCTGTGATTATGATGTTCATTGGAGGTCCTATTGGTTAAATTCTATCACGAAAATATTAGGACTAATATGATGTTTCCTGATCCATGAAGGACGAGAGGATTCAACATGTTTTGGGCCATTTTCAAAAGGATTTTGAAGGTGGTGTTTCTGCTGAAAATTTGGGTAAGTGGCATACTAAAAGTCATAACTTGTAGTGAGAAATGAAAGATCCGTCTTTGCGTCCACAAGGCGAAGTTATCAGAAATGAATGATATTTTTCAGGTTCCAAATTTGGTGGCTATGGTTCCTTTCTACCTACCTATGAACGCTCTCATCCAAAGACTCCACTAGGAAACCAAAGCTCGCCACAATCTCCTATTGTTCTCCACAAGGAGGTGGGACTATATTTTAGTTTACTATTTTGCTGTTTGTTAGAGATAGTTTACTGATTCAAGAAATTACAGACGAATTCAAAATTTTCTCTCTATCTTTTTTAAGGCTGTTGTTTTATAGAAATGTATTAAATGCTGCCAACATAGATGGCATAGAGGGAATGCAGTTTAATTGAGTATATTATGGGGTTATATTGTTGTTCAGGCTGTGCCTGATAACAGAAAAGCGCCCTCAAATATGGCTCCTGCTGCGAGGATTGGAAATGCTTCTCATAGTTCAAATTCGTTTCGTGATGTAAGGGCAGCTTCGATAGATGTCTCAGTGAAGAAAGACAGTGGAATTTCTTCCAATGATGTAGCTGGAAGGTGCACTTTGAAAGATGACACTCCAATTAAGAAGGGAAATTCAACTGACCATAGAACGCTGAAGTTTAGACTCAAAATGAATTCCAACTTCTTAGCGCAAACGACTGCAGAAATTTATAGTGGCCTTGGGCTTGATGACTCCCCGTCTTCCTCAATGGAGAACAGCCCTGTGGAAAGTGAAGGCACTCCTCCACCCCCACCTCCACCTGTATCTAAAGCCAAAGCCGAAGATTCTGCAATTGAAATTATTCAGGTAGAAGACCTTTTCTATTTTTCTACACTATATAGTTCTGTTTAGAAAAATTAAATATTTTACTTTTTATTAAATGATGATGTAGGCTATGACTTCCTGTGCGATCCCTGGTGGTATCTTACTATCACCTCTACCTGAAAGTTTGCTCTTCTCAGTGAAAAATGAAAAAGTTCACGGAGACGTCAGATATATGTCTTCTCGTGAACCTCGTTCCATGTCTACTGATGAGTCAGATTCTTTTGTTGCGGACGGGCATTTGAAGAAGAGGATAGTGAGAATAGTTAGACAAAAGGAAAAGAAGTTGGAAGCGAAGCAAATAAATGACACCCTTTCTGTGAGTGATATGGCATTGCATGTGAAGAAAAGGTTGGGAAATAGGACACCAGATTGCAATGAACTTCTCTCTATTGACATGAAATCAACACCTCTGTCAAGTTCAATTTGTGATGCTGGTGAAACTGCAGTAGCCACTGCTAAAGCCTCTAATGTTGCCAAAAAGTTTAGTGAGAATGGTGTTCAAGGCAGAATTGTGTCTGTGGAACCATTGAAGGAGGAGTCATTGGAGTCTATATCTGGTCAGGATTTTAAAAAGATTGAAAAGCAAAGTGTGGGAAATGGTTTTAGGAAAAATGTTTTAGAAGAAAAACTGGAAAATTCCCTAAAGGATAGTTCTGCTGATCCTAAGAATGACAGCAAGTGTAATACTTACATGATTTCCAAAAATGTTGAACGCGATGGAGGCAAACGTAAGATTGACCAAAGGTATGAGACCCCTCAGAGGGTGAAGGTTGTATCTGAAAGGAGGAACAAGTCAAAGGGTGATGAAAGTCCTGGGAAACCTGAGTCTGTTGGCAGAAAAGATACCTTTGGTGGTGCTAATAATGCAATGGTAAGTGATAAAGGGAGTGCTGGATTTGGCACGGTTAGTAGAAATAAAATGAGCAAAACAAAGGTACAGAAGGATAGTAAGGTCAGAGACAGTACCAAAGTATCATTGAAAGAAAAAAACTCAGATCAGAAAGTCGATGATTTTCCTGGTAATAGTGCTGTTAAGACTTCTAAGTCTAACAATAATAATGAAAAACAGACTGCATTTGGCGCTAAACTAAAGGAAAGATTAAGTGACAATAAAGTGGTTAACCACTCGCTAGCTGGGCCGCGCAAAACAGATGATCTGGGTTCATTTCCAATGGCTGTAAATAATGCTGCTCTGGAGATGATTCCAACAGCAGTAGCAGCACCTCAACTTATTGCAGAAGATTGGGTAGCTTGTGACAGTTGCCAGAAATGGCGGCTTCTACCTACTGGCTTAAAGCCAGAGCAACTTCCAGAGAAATGGTTGTGTGTCATGCTTAATTGGCTGTAAGTTGCTTGTTCATATTGGTTGTAAGTTGCTTGTTCATATTGGCTGTAAGTTGCTTGTTCATATTGGCTGTAAGTTACTTGTTCATATTGGCTGTAAGTTACTTGTTCATATGCACGATCATATTATGCTAGTTGTAGACTTAGTTTGTGCATACTTTTTTGTGCGCCGTGTTTTATTGCCTCATTGCTCTGCTAAATTTGTTGTTAGGCCTGGGATGAATTCTTGTGACTTTAGTGAGGATGAGACAACAAAGGCATTGTATGCTTCATATCAAATGCCGATTTCTGAGGGTCAAAATAACTTGCAAACGCATGCCTCTGAAACTGCATTTGGAGTGAGCTCTGCTGATGCTTCACAGTTTGGTCTGAATCACAAAAAGTCCAATTCTAGCGTGTTGCATGACCAAGGAAAGAAGAAACCTTTTTTTAAGGAAAGGATAGTGTCAAAGCTCAGTGCTCAAGCATCAGGAAAAAATAGAAACTTGAATCAACATCCTACAGATTCAAAACCAATGAAGATGAAACATCCCAGCAGGTCTAACAACACGATAGAAGAGAAATGTGCGTCTGAAGAGAGAGAAAAGCAAACAAGTGAAGGTACCTCATTCTGATATATTGCTATTAGAGATTATTTTTATTTGCAAATTGAAATTCATAATTAAATATGTCGGTGTTTTGTTTACACATGTGCAGGTACCAGAAAGTATATTAAGTTAAAACGCAAGGTGGATGCTGATCAATCTAGTTCAGGAACTCCTAAGAAATCAAAAACTGAACATGTTCCCTATGCTGATAAACAACTGAATCCTGGCATGGGCCTTGGGAAGGTTGTTCTAAATGCAAGAGGCAGTTTACCAACAAAAGCTAGCAGAAAGGAGGTGAGGAAGTATGATGAGTTTGGTTTACCCGAAGATGATGAGGATAGCTTACTAGTCCCAGAAAAGAAGGAGGGAGATCAGGCTGAAGTCACTTCTGGTGTTGGCTCCTTGAATGTGAAGAGTAGCAGCAAAAATGGCAGTTTAAGGAAGAAACAGAAATTCAATGACTGGCCAGATGATGAGACTGAGAAGCATAACAGCTCATCCTCTTTGCATGGTAATAAACAGTGTGGCGAGCAGGGAAGCACAAGTAAACTTTGGAAGGAAAATCAGTATAAAATTTTGAATAAAGAGGAAAATTTCGTTGCTGCTGATGATGATAAATTGAGGAAAGGTAGGGTGAGGCGAGTTTCCTTACCAGGAAGTCGGGACCAAACGACTGTTGAGACAGAAGGAAGATATGTTGATAAAGACTATCAGCCAATGAAGCGCAGAAAAAGTATTGCATCTCATCAAGCTTTGGATGTTATTGCTCCATTGGGCTCTGGACGACAACTAGCATTTGCAGCAACTTCAAGCTCTTCAAAGGTTTCAGGCTCTCATAAAGTTAGAACCAACTTTGATGACGTGAAAGGTTCTCCTGTGGAATCTGTTACTTCATCACCTTTGAGGTCGTCTAACCTCGATAAACATGTTTTGACAGCAAGGCACATTTCAGTGAAGGATGATGCTGTAAAAGTCAGCCTTTCTTCAAGAAAAGGCGCGAACAATGGGAAGGGGAAGTTATCATTAAAATTGAAGGGGGACAAGATTTCATATAATGCACATCCTGCACCCAACAAAATAACTTCAACAGAGTACCAAGTTAAGGAAGCTAAAGACAAAGTCAGGGTCCAAGCAAAAACTTCTGAAATTAAGAGTAATCGTTTGCTTGGGGTTCCCGTTGAAGAACATGACAATAGTGGCATGCGTCACGAGGAGAAAGTGAACAGGAACAAACAGGACGAACTGTCTGGGAAGAAACCCAACAAGGTGACATCATTGCAAAGCATGGAAAAGAACAGAAGGCCTGGTTCTCAGGTTGGTACAGATAAGACGAAGGTTTTGACTTCAGAGAGTTGTTTTTCTAAAAATGGGGAAAGGCATGATTCACAAGTCGACCCTATTGGTACCGACACAAGTTATGATGCTAAGTACCGTTCTCTTATGTCTAAATGTGAGATTGACAGTGTTAGTCACAAGAGTGCTTTAAGACACGGGCCAACTGAAACTGGAAAGCAAACTGAGCTGAAACAAAATGACTTTGAGAAATCTGTTATGAAGATGGATACTCAACGTTCTACTGGTAGTAAGAGAAAGGGTACATTCCAGCAAAACACGACTCAGGATGCCGAGGAAGAAAACAAAGCTAATCACGAATGCACGGAATCAAGAGATAGGAAATCCAAAGTTCTCTTATCTGCTGATGGTGAAATAAAAAGGGAAACATTTGCTGTACCACGGTATCAAAAGGGAGATATCTCTAATGAACATCCAGCTTCTGCAGGCAACAGTGGTTTGACCAAGTTAGTGAGAAATTCTGCTGATTCTAGCGGCAATGTCTTAGTTAATTGTAGTTCTGGAAGTGTTGCACCTGGCCAACAACTCACCGTGTCAAGTCCTGTGAGAACAAGTGCTGAGCAAACTGCCGTTGGCACCCTGGAAGATGCCGCAAGACTAAAAGAAAGTGCAGGTCACTATAAGGTTAGTTAATCATTTCAAGATTTTACTTCACTTCTTTGTTTGAAATTTTCATCTTTCTTTTTCTAACTGATGATGTAATACTGTTTATTTCATAGAATTCTGGATTTGATTTTGAAAGCAATGAGACCTACTTTCATGCTGGTTTGAAGTTTCTGCACGGAGGATCTCTCTTAGAAAGTTGTCACAATGAGATTAGCAAGTACGGGGAGATGAGTCAAATGCAAATTTATGCCACAGCAGCCAAACTTTTCAAGTATGTGAAAATATTATGAAGCTATAAGTGAATTTGATGGAGAGTGAAACTAGATTGTTTGCTTGTGCTTGTGCAGTTTTATTTAGTTATCATTTTCCTTGGGATGCACTTCTCATTTTTTTTTGAACTCTGATCAATTGTTTTATTTATTTATTTATTTATTTTCTTTCTGTTTTATACTTCTCGCTGTTATTTCATTTGTCTTTACAGCTTTTTGTATAGAATTGTTCCATTTATGATATAAAAGTTTGGTTGGAGTTGGAACTATTGTTTTAGCAAGCCTTCAATTGTAAAATACCTTGAAATGTTTTACAGGTCATGTGCCCATGAATATGAAAATCGTCAAGAAATGGCAGCAGCTGCTTTGGCATATAAATGCATGGAGGTGGCATACATGAGAGTGGTTTACTGTAAACATTCTAGTACAAACCGAGATCGGTGTGAGTTGCAATCAACTCTTCAAGTGGTTTCTCAAGGTAACAAAACACAGTTGATGTCAATATTTACATCTGGAGGCTTATCAGGCAGCATTGTGTTTGACCATCTTCTATATACTTGCACATTTCTTCAAGCAATGAATAAACAAAATTAGTGCACTGCTTTTTTTTTTATAGGTGAATCTCCTTCATCTTCAGCATCTGATGTTGATAACTTAAACAATCAAGTGGCAATGGATAAGGCTACTTTGCCCAAGGTTACTAATGCTCATGCTGCCGGTAACCACGTTATATCTGTTCGAACTCGTCCGAGTTTGGTCAGGCTTCTTGATTTTGTAAGTTTTAAGTGTTTATGAACCTTGTATTTAATTTGGAAGGTATCTAATTTTGTTGATCCTCTGAAGTTCTTGCTTCAGTTATCGAGTGTCATTATAGACACAGAACACTGAAGGCGAATCTTAAGGACTTAATGTGTATGTCTATTATTTTATGGAATTTTGGGTGATAGTTTCTGTGATATTGCAGACTCAGGATATAAATTTTGCTATGGAGGCTGCTACAAAATGTCACAGCACTTTCTCCGCAGCCCATGCGACAATGGAAGAAACACGGAATAGGGACTGTATAACTTCAATTAAGAGGGTTATTGATTTCAGTTTCCAGGATGTAGATGAGCTTGTACGCCTGGTTCGAAATGCAACAAAAGCAATAAGTGGTGCTGGTCTTGGTGGTGCTAGAGATTAACTCGTCGTCATCATGTATATATTGTATTTTCCGGAACTCCGGTTCTCCACTAAAGATAGCAGCATTCTGAAAGGAAGAAGATTGACACATGGAAATCTGCAAAGTTAGCATATGTTACTCTTGTGTACATTTGTACAAAAAATATGATTGCTCAGAAAATTTTGTAAGGAGATTTTAATTAAGGGTTCTTCTTAGTAGGGGCATAACACACACCCTTATTATATTATGAGTTAGAAAAGAGGGAAGGGATATTGCATTAGAGTTCAGTGCTACATTCTTTGCTCCACTTAATTGGAGCCCTAGAGAAAAAAAAAGAATAGGGTATGGAGATGTTAGGCAATAGCCATTTTTGAGGGCTTTGAATACTGATATAGTTATAGTTGCTCCATTTTTTTATGACATAAGATTCTCTTTGGTGTTACCTTATCTCAAATTTTGAATCAAATTTACATGTCTTCTCTCTACATGTTCAAATTATTAAATTTATTTTTCACAATCTTTTATATTATAGGTGCTATTCCAATGCTTTTTAATGTCATTTTTAATCTTATCATACTTAGTCTTACTACACATTTTAGGAGATATTTTTATCTATGTTACACTTATTTTATTATTGTGTGATTTCTTAATCGTCTAACATTCTGTTCCGTAAAATATTTGATATCTTACCACATTTTGATAAACTTTTCCTTTTTTATTTAAACACTTTTAATTTAAAATCTGTAAAGTGTAAATTTGAATATGCAATATCTCTTTTCAGATATTATCAAATATTTATTGTGTGAAGAAAAAATGTATTCAAACTCTAGACTGTTAAAAGTCT
Source organism: Lathyrus oleraceus (assembly GCF_024323335.1). NCBI lineage: Eukaryota > Viridiplantae > Streptophyta > Magnoliopsida > Fabales > Fabaceae > Lathyrus > Lathyrus oleraceus. The sequence goes on along the minus strand of NC_066579.1, from coordinate 383,071,055 downwards.
CTTTTTTGAATGCTTGCCGGACTCAAAAGATTTTATCATAGTAAAGCATTTGGTTATAATGAAGTTTAAACTAATAAGATTCCATAGCCAATAACACATGACTAAGAACCAATAGGCATTGTATGATTATAAAAAATGTATAAAACTAGTATGATTTTTCTATAAATCCCAATGCGGTGGGAATTTCATGACATGATGGTGTTATCTTCTTTTTTCCTTCTCTTTTGGAGGTCAACACTCTGCTACAATTAGTCTAGTTAAAAACAAAAGGTACATATTCCATGATCTTAGCACTAAATTATTTTTGACTTAATTGATATTCTCTTTAACTAAATTATTATGTATATGTAAATTTGTCATTCTCTATGCAATAAGATCCTTATGGCTGTGGTTGAATTATTCCAATTTATAACAATTTATCATAATCAATTATCATATCGAATCCATATAACTGGTAACATATGTATATCATATTCACGATGGATGAATTCAGTTTAAATGTTACTTTTATATATATATATATATATATATATATATATATATATATATATATATATATATATATATATATATATATATATATATATATATATATATATATATATATATATATATATATATATATATATATATATATATATATATATAAAGACTCAATATATCGTATTCATGATCGATAATATATGATCAACCGACTACTCACAGTATTTTTTAAACATTGCTATTGTCATGTTTGATAATAAGGATGTGTGATAACAACCTCCACAACTAGATATTGTAAAATTGAATGATGACGAGAGTTACAACTCTTATGGGGGAATTGATGCTGATGATCTTATTTGAAATGAAAATGATAAATGACTTTTGTGTTTTTCCTCCAAAGATGGTCAAGGTGATATGCTATTCGCCAATATTTTTTTTTCTCCATTTTTTATAGTATCATTTTCCTACTCCAACATGATCATTTAAGAGCCATCCTATAATCGAATAACATATATATTATTCGATTGTTGACTCATAGAAATAGGTTCACGATCATGTCTACCATCTAACTTCTTAAATCAGGTGTGTGAGGGGTGTTTTGGTATTTAATATGAGAATTTCTTTTTTTAATGTGTGGCTCACACCTCTGAAAATTCGAAATTGTTCTCAGGTATTTTTAGAGATGTATTTCCGGATGCATTTTAAATTATCTATCTCCGTTTTTGCTAAAAAATAGTTTCGAAAGACATATGTGAAAATGTTATAGAATGTACTCGAAGATACATCTCCAAGAAAACCACCAAATGCATTTTACTTAGGCATACATTGCAGTTAAAACATGAGTACATTTGACTTATTTTGACCTACATTCCTTAGACATTCAATAAACAACACGGTCAATTTAACTTTCTGTGCATATCCATTAGGGAAACACAACAATACAAAGACATACATTATAGTTAAGTCCTCACCCCAAAAACTACGTTCCTTAATTCTGACAAGCTAAATATCTCTAAATATGTAAATATATCATGCGAAAGGGATGGGAGGTGCGCTTTTGGAGTAAATGAAAAAAAGAAACATTTAAACAAAAGATATACATATGTTCTAAGACATCGACATCACACTGAATTGCTTGACCACTAGTAGCATCCATTGCACATATCTCACGCTTCATAACTGTTATTGTCGCCATTGTTCAATCCATATTGCAAACATGAAATAATAATAAACAAGTCCAGAAATGCATCTTCGAAAAATCTCCTGAATTTGAAAATATGTGTTACTTCAGAGATGCATCTGTAGACACATCCTAAAACACATACGGAGACGCATCTCCGAATTAAATTTTAATAAAATGAGAGACACACCCATTTGCGCTTATTTGTGTGGGAAAACAGTGCGTCCGGAGACGCATCTCCGAAAACTAAAGACATTTTGACTTTTCGCTAGGGGTTTGGGAGAACCTATAGAGGTGAGAAAAGAAACTCTCATTTAATATTGTTAAGATATGACATTGTTTTACTATTAGTATTTATGTTTTATTGTTTTTATTCTTAGTAGTATCTTTCACCTAATTAGTAGGATTGCTTAGTATATCTTTTTCTTAATTAGTGATATTAGTTAGGAGGCTTAAATACACACGCACGCGCACACACACACACATATGCGCACACACAAACATGTATGCGTGCACATACTCACCCACACCCACATAGTGGTTGCATGATCCTAATACATTCAGGGGAAACACTCTAATACACTTATTTTCTATTTGTCTTATCGCTTTCATTTTGATTTACTTTCGATTATTGAGTCTCCTTCATGATTGCACCGCTATGGATTAAGTTTTGAAATGATTCATTTTTAGCATGCATACACCATTGATTATGTTTGAACTTGATCATGATCTTTTTAAGAAATTGTACGAGTTAGTGGAATAAGATCCATATATGTCATTGATTCAAGTTATATGGAAAGAAAAATCTCAAAGTCTTTTGAAAGTTATGAGAAATTGAGATTTTGGGTGTTTGTTTCGAATCAAGCAAATATCCTGATTCAAATCACTTTGGGCAGAGGCAAATAAGAAATTTCTAAACAATTTGATTCAAATCAAAATTTACACATGATTCGAATCAACCAATTCTGGGTCACCTCAGCTAAAATTGATTCAAATCAGACTTTACACCTAATTCGAATCATACAATTTTTCCACATTTTTCTATTGGCTCGACTTGATTGATTCAAATCAAAATTAACACTTGATTCGAATCATATGCTCTTTGATTTGAATTAGACTTTTCTCTTGATTCGAATCAACTGAAAAGTGGGCAAAAACTCTGTTTTTCTTTTATTGCACTTCACTTGTTCAGTTGATTCAAATAATAAAATGCTCTTGATTCGAATCTAACTAGCCTTTTCAACCATATTTTGTGCTTAATATGAAGCACATATAAAACTTTTTTGTCTTAATTTTTCATGTAACAAATCAACAAATTCATAACCATTTTTGTGTGATTATGTGAAAAATCAACACCATCTTTAACTTTAGTTTAATTCAATATATTGATAACAAGAGATTTATAATTGATTGAAGGAGACACACTCTTGAAACTAGCCGTTCTTGAAGATTTGGTTGAGATTTTCTGGTAGCTTGCAAGATTGTGGTTGTTGTCAATGTTGTTGACAAATTCCAATGAAAAGAAGGAGGTTCTTCTCTCCAGATTGCCTTGGTAGTGAATGCGTGAAAGACTACAGATAAGGCAAAGTTCTTCTCAAATCTTTGAACAATTCATCGCTCAAGGAATCAGTAAGATCAAAAGGTTGATTGCTACACATCAAGTCTTGGAGCAGGTTGGTGATATTGGAAGATTTAAGAAGCATTAATCGAGTAAATATTACGTAGAAGAGTTTGGCAGTGCCATGTATACAAGTCAAAATCTTAATAGGAAATTTTATAATTCTCATCATTATTGTTGATTGGTGATTGTATGAACTCTTGCAAATATTTATCAAATAAAAAGGAATAATGCAGGTTCCAATGAGAATCCATTGAAGAGTGTACATAGGCAAAACGAGGACGAACGTCAAAGCACTATAAACCCCAATGTCATCTCTCTCCTTACTCTTGCATTTAATTTTTGTAGGATTTGAATGCTTAGGTATTTCAATTCTAGCGTAGTTTATCGTTTATTCAATTGATAGTAATTTATTGCGTAAGATAATGTTTTGTTAGAATTGGTGCCTAATATAGCTGCATTGGTGATTAAAATTTGAGAAACAATTGAAGTTAGAATTTTTTGTTATTGAATCATTATATAATCACATCTTGTGAAGTGTACATTTGAATCAATAGTATATGTTATGTGTCATCATAAAACTATCGTCTGATATTTGGAAATTGATTAAGAGTTGATGTGATCAAGTTTCAATAAACTTATAATTTTCACATTCTTGTTTCAAACCTTCCGCTCACATCTTTTGAAAAAATATGGTAATCTTTTTGAAAAATCAGTTGAATTTTTAATAAGAGTCTATTCACCCCCTTTAGATCGTTTTTCTAATTTCTTATTCACACCCAACATGTGTGTGTGTGTGTGTGTGTGCACGTGTCTTATCTCTTCATAATAATATAAGAAATTCATATTCAAGTTGGTATCAAAGCCCGATTCTGATCCAGGGACCTGTGAGTTATGAACCCACCACTCTTTAAATGAATGATCAAGACTAATCCAAATATTTGACTCGTGCTCAGTCCACTATTGATGACCTTAAACTTATGCCGATTAGTGATGGTATCACAAAGATATTGGAAAAGCTTGACAATATGTTCATAGTGTTTGTTCTTCATGGTCTCCCTAAAGAATATAGTTCGGTTAAATATCAGGCATTAACAAATACTACTTTTCCTACAGTAGAAGAGCTAATAATCCACCTTGTTCGGGTATCCTTACAAAGTGATAACACTCATATTGCTCTTGAGTCCTCTGCTTTTGTTTTTAACTTTAGTAGTGGATGATGTAGTGGACGTGGTCATGGACGAGGACGTGGTAGAGGTGAATTATATTGTACTCATTATAAGAAAGATGGGCACACTCAAGATCGATGTTTCCACTTACATGACCTCCCCAACAAAACTGCTAATGTTGCTCAAACCTTTAACAACCTTGAGTTAAAGCGTGAACTCAAAACTACTTTTTATGTCAATGAGTATAAGGAGTATTTGAAGTTTAAGGCAATATAACATGCCACCTCCTCAGCTATCACTGCTCATACTGGTAATTCTACAGTTTGTCTCTCTCACTCTACACCTATTGGATGGATTATGAATTATGGTGCTTCAAACCATGTGACTAGTAATGCCTCACTTTTCTCTAAATTATCACCACCAAAATATCCATATTATGATACTATTGTGGATGGATATAAAGTTGAGGCAAATGGTGTTGGACAAGTGTCACATATTCCATCTCTCTCTTTGAACTCTGTTTTATTTATTCCTAATTGTCCTTTTAATTTGATTTCTATAAGAAAATTAAACAAATCTTTAAATTGTGCGATAAACTTTACTTCTAATTACTTTTTGATACAAGACCAAAGTACGAGACAAACGATTAGAGTTAGAATTGAATTTGGTGGTCTTTACTATCTTCAACCTCCCACTTCCACTATATGTGCTACTATCAAATCTTCTGATCTTTTGCATCATCGCTTAGGTCATCCGAGTTTATCAAAATTGAAGAAAATGTTGTCCGACCTTCCTCATTTAGAGTCCTTATAGTGAGAATCTTGTCAGTTAGGAAAACATGCTCGAGTTTCTTTTTCCAGTCGTATTAATAACATAACCATGTCTTTATTTGATGTTGTTCATTTTGATGTTTGGGGTCCTAGTCAGATTCCTCCTATCTTAGGTATAGATATAATGTTACTTTTATTGATGATTTCTCAAGATGTACTTGGGTGTTTTTAATGAAAGATCGTTCTAAGTTGTTTAGTATTTTAAAGAATTTTTGTTCTGAAATCACAACATTGTTTGGCAAAACTATTCGTATTTTACGGAATGACAATGTAAAATAATATTTCTCTGATTGTTTTAACTCTTTCATGCACTCCACAGGAATTGTACATTAATCCATTTATCCTCATACACCTCAAAAAATGGTGTTGCTGAAAGAAAATACATACACATTGTTGACACACCTCGTACCCTGTTGCTAAATGCCAATGTACCTCTAAAATTTTGGGGTGATGATGTTCTTACTGCATGGTATTTAATTAATCATATGACATCCTATGTGTTGAATTATTGGGTTCCTAATTCTCTTTTCACCCTAAATATCCCTTATATATTGGATCCCCTTATGTATTTGGGTGTACTTGTTTTGTTCATGATTTATCCTCGGATCGTGATAAGATGCCCGCTCGTGCTATCAAATGTGTTTTCCTGGGTTACTCTCACGTTCAAAAGGGACGTTGATGTTATTCTCCTTCTAGACACCATTTCTACACGACAACATATGTTACATTTTTTTTGAGGATATACCATACTTTCCCAACTTGATAACACTGAAATTTACCGTATTTTCGACTCCGATTTCACATGCATTCTAGTTGTTTTATTGTTATTTTGTTGTGTTATTGCTATGTTTTCCTTTGTTTTCAGGTTTTTACTTTAATCGGAGCCCCGATCGAGAAAAGGAGTGAAAAAGAGCTAAAAACCCTAAAATTAAGCATTTTGTACTTGTGGCCTACCCCATGGCTGGCGCCATAGACCCTGCCATGACGTGTCCAAGCTCAACTTCCCTCAACTGCCACGTTCCCCACTACTTCCACTAAGGCGCCTCATTTTGTACTTGTGGCGGGCGCCATGGCCTTGTGGCGGGCGCCACAAGAGGAAAGTTTTTCCCTCCCATTTTCAAGTTGAAGGGCATCCTTGTCATTTCCATCTTTTTACTTGCTTATAAATAGAAACTCGAAATCACTTTTACAATCATCCAAACTTAGAACAGAGACAAACTCAGAGCAACTTTGTTTCACTTAGGCATATATTCAGTATTATAAAGTGGTAATCGCTTCGCATTGGAGTGTTACCACAATTGTGTAATCGAGTCTGTGATAGAGTCTGTAATCGAGTTTGGAGCACTTTGGAAGGAAGTTAATCCTGCCGCCATTTTCATTTCCGCTTTGCAATTTATTCAACCCTCCGATTGGAGCATGTTTTTATTACTTGTCTTTATCTTATTTATTTTCCGCACTCGCTTTACTTTATTTATTTCCTCGCACTCACTTTACTTTATTTATTTCCTCGCACTCGCTTTAAATTATTTATTTCCTCGCACTCGCTTTACTTTTATTTATTTCCTCGCACTCGCTTTACTTTTATTTATTTCCTCGCACTCGCTTTACTTTTATTTATTTTCCCGCACTCGCTTTAAATTATTTACTTTCCGCACTCGCTTTAAATTATTTATTTTCCGCACTCGCACTACTTTTATTTATTTTAATGCACTTTTACTTTACCATGTCTAACTAAATCTATAAGGTTAGAATGTAAGGATCGTAATTGAACCAGTAATCCGTACAATTGTTCGTAGAAACACTTAAGCGCTATTTTAACTTTCAACTTAAGTTTTCCCGCACTTAATTTCCGTTGGGTAAGATCGAAAGCCGTCCAACGTCTTTTTAAACTTAATTGTTTTTAACTATTTCAAAAACAGCGAAAGCGCTTTGTTTAGTTCATTAGGAGTTTTTAACTTAAGAAGAAAAGAGATTTTAAAACTATTTTCGGACGCGTTTATAAGTTTAGAGTCTGGTTCGTGAGAACCTCTTTTGGTTAAGAAATCCAAGTTATAATACTTTTCAACTTAGTCAAGATACTATATTTCTTAAAAATAGGTTTACTACTCTAACGCAATGCGCGCCTTTTTATAAGTGACAATAAGAGGGTTTGATTAGGGAGTACAACTCGGTTCTGAATACGCGAAAGCGACAGTTCCTGTTAAATTAGTTCTTTTCAAAGTAGGAAACACTGCCCATAAGTAGCTCTATTAGCAAGTACTTGGATTATTAATTGATTACGTGAATTACATTCGACCCTGTCTTTATTAATTAATCTTTATTCAACACTTTACTTTCCATTGCACACTCTAAAAAAACACCTATTTTGATTGCCTTTGATAAACACCATAACAATAGATAACGATAGATTGACACTTGGTCTCTGTGGATTCGACAATCTTTTATATTACTCTGACGCGTTCGTACACTTGGTTTGGAAGATTTATTAAAGTGTTGCAACAATTTTGGATGAACCGTTGTGAGTCAAGCTGTTTTAACCAAATTCTCCTCATCAAATAAATATAGTTATCTAGTGCTTTATGTGAACAACAATGTAATTACAGGTGATGATTTTGAGGGTATCGAGGCTTTAAAACAACACTTATTTTAGAGTTTTCAGACTAAGGACTTGGGTTATCTTCGTTACTTTTTGGGGATTGAGGTAGCTCAATCAAAGTCAGGTATTGTCATCTCACAAAAGAAGCATGCTCTTGATATTCTAGAAGAAACAGGTCTTACAGATTGCAAACCGGCTGACACTCCTATGGATCCTAATGTAAAGCTTCTTCCTAATTAGGAAGAGCCATATACTGATCCATGTAGATATTGAAGACTTCTAGGAAAGTTGAATTATATTACCTTGACTAGACCCGATATATCTTTTCTAATCAGCGTAGTAAGTCAGATCCTGACCTCTACTTGTGACAACCATTGGGATGCATTTATTCAAATCCTTAAGTATATCAAAGGATCATCTGGAAAATGGCTTGTTTTTTGTTATAGAGGAAACAATGATATCATTGGTTATTAAGATGCTGATTATGTAGGAGATGCAAGTGATAGACGTTCTACATTGGTTAATATATTTTTATTGGTGGAAATTTGATCTCATGGAAGAGCAAGAAGTAAACAGTTGTTTCTCGACCAAGTACAAAAGCTGAGTATCGAGCCATGAACCATGTCACTTGTGAGCTCTTGTGGTTTGACCATTTATTTTAGGAACTTCATTTTTGTGAAGTCAACCCTATGTAACTTGTATGTGATAACTAGTCAGCTTTGCACCTCTCCTCCAATCCAGTGTTTCACGAGAAGACCAAGCATATAAAAGTCGACTGTTAATTTCTTAGAGAGAAAATTACCACCGGGACCATCAAAACCTCCTTTGTTAATTCCAAGGATCATCTTGTTGGCCTCATTAAAAAGTTTATTCGGAGATCTCATATTACATACATATGTGACAAGATGAATGCTTATGATGTATATGCACCACCTTGAGGGGGAATGTTGAGATATGATATTGTTTTATTATTAGTTGTTTTATTTTTTTTATTCTTAATATCATCTTTCCCCTAATTTTATAGGATTGATTAGTATATCTTTTCCTTAATTAGTGGGATTAGTTAGGAGGCTTATACACACACGCGCGTGCGCATACAAATACACACACACACACACACACACACACACACACGAGCGCACACATGTACGCACGTAAACACACACACGCAAACACACACACACATACGCTCGCCCGCGTGCACACTCGTCCGCCCGCCCGCACACGTGTGTGTGCACACCCACACATATGTTGGTGTAAGCCCTAGAGGCCAATACTTTTGGTACTTGTATCGAATTATTTATTAATAATAAAAGGCATTTTCTTTATTATGGTTGATTAATAAAGTCCCTGGAATAGATAGTCCGTTTAATGTATTAAGTGTGACTTAATCATGAGAACACGTTAAACATAAGGGCACTATTCTTAAAGTATCCGTAGTCGAGCTTTAATATGAAGTGGGATAACATTAAAGCATTAAGACTATTATGTTTGTAGACTGATGATCACATCTCATGGATCATGGATAAAGAGTTATCAAGTCTTAAACATAGGTATGAATATTAGGAGTAATATTTATACCGGATTGACCCGCTATGAGAATACTATATAGAAAGTTATGCAAAGTGTCATAAGTTATTCTCATGGTGATAATAGTGTATACCACTCTTCGACCTGAAATCACTATGGATCCTAGATGTAGAGTTGAGTGCTTTATTACTGATCCAACGTTATCCGTAACTGGATGACCATAAAGACAGTTGATGAGTACTCCACGAAGCATGCTGAGGGACATGAGTGTCCTAGATGGAATTTGCCAATCCTGCGTAACAGGATAAATGTCTATGGGCCCAATATTGAACTGGACAAGGGTGACACGGTCTATACCTTGTGTTCAATATAGATATAAGGGCAAAGGGGTAATTATACACATAATTATTATCACAGGAGGTTTTGTCAGATCACATGACATTTTCGTGACTTGGATAGCAGTGATGTGTTGCTAGATACCGCTCACTGTTTATTATGTTAAATGCGTGATTTAATATAATTGCCAACGCCGCGAAAACCTATAGGGTCACACACAAAGGACGGATTGATGAGAGATAGAATAATTAAGGAACATCGTAAGGTACAGTGTACTTAAGCAGAATACGAAATATGGTAATGTACCAAATACTTAAGTGATTTTGGCATATTATGAGATATAGGCCAAAATGCACTTAAGTGGGCTTTTTGGCTTGAAGCCCACACACGTGGTTCTATAAATAGAGCTCTTGTGCAGAAGCTTTGTATGGGAATACAACACAACTGAAGAGTTGGAATTTCGTATCTCTCTCTCACTCAAAGCCTTCATTCATAACAACTAGCACTGCGATTGAAGGAATCCGTTCGTGTGGACTGAGTAGAGACGTTGTCATCGTTCAACGTTCGTGATCGCCCCGTAGATCTGTATCAAAGGTTTTGATCATTATCAGAGATCTGCACCAAAGGTTTGAATCGCCACAAGAGGTAACGATTCTATCACTGATCATGCCCATTCGTAAGGATCACTAAATGGAGAATTTTTTAAATTCCGCTGCGCCTTGGATGGCTATTCTCCAACAGTGGTATCAGAGCCACTTACGAAACCATGAATCTGATAGCTGTTTTTGTTCTGTAATAATATGATTAAAACAGAATGAATCAAAGGTTAAATTGAGATCGATCAAGTTACATATATGTGATATATGTAACCCTGATGCAAAATACATTATATATGATATAATGTTCTTGTTTCGTTCATTCAAAACCTCGATGATTGTTTTACTTTGAGCGATCAATGGTCGTTTGCTTCTTGATCCGACATTAGTATGGTGAAGCAATGACGTGTTGATCAATCATACTGAATTAACAATCGAGACGTGTTTGACGGTCTGAAATTGGTGCATTAGGGTTAGTGACGGCACAAAGGTTGTGTTGTCAGAGAGTTATGCGATTGGGGTTTGAACGCACAAGAGTTGTGCTTCCTAAACACTTTTTGGAACAGTGTTAACCGGTTAACGTGTATGGTTAACCGGTTAACGGAATGCGAAATAAAATTTTTGAGATTTTTTAACAGTGTTAACCGGTTAACGCATATGGTTAACCGGTTAACGCAAGGCGGAAAACAGTTTTCCAAGACATTTTCAAACAGTGTTAACCGGTTAACACATTTGGTTAACCGGTTAACGCAAGGCAGAAAACAATTTTTTTTTTCAGATTTCAAAACAGTGTTAACCGGTTAACGCATATGGTTAACCGGTTAACGCAAGGAAATTTTCACCCATTCGGCTAACTCAGTGCTTTAAAAGTGTCAAGTGTTGATACGAAAAGCGACATCGATTTTAAATGAATTGTTCATTAAAATGTGATGATCGGTCGTCGAAATTTAATTTGATTTTAATTAATTAAAGGAATTAATTATAATAATAATAAAGTGTTTATTATTGTCTTGTGGTGATCGGTTATGGCCCTAGTTTTCCTTTGTTTTGTTTTGGGTTTTTAAAATACGACCTGCGTGTCGTGCCTCTCTCTTAATCTCCCAAATGTAACTTCTTTTCTCATCTCACTCCCTCGTATGTAAAACGAGTTTCTTTCATGTAATGTAATGATATGAAGAAAGCAAAGAAGTCAGTGCCAAAGGAGGACAACCTTGAAGATCTTGCTTGGAGAAGCTTAGATCGTTGTAGGTTAGCTTAGGTTCTCTCATTGGCTTGGGAGAACAATTGCGCTAGGGGCCATAACTGTTTCATTTTGTTTGTATGTATGTTGATGCATGTGAATGTATGTTGATGCATGTGAGAGACGGTTTATATGATAAACAAGCCGGTGAGATCAGAAAATTGCAATTCCCTCAAAATTAAATATTAAGTTTATGCTTTCCAAGTTTTAACACTCATCAAGACTAGTAATGGATAATGTAGGTTTCGCCTACGCGAGGTGCATGATCTATATATTAGTAAGGTGCGATGGGATAATTGTAATATCCAACTGTTAAAACAATGGGTCAAACTTAACTAAACAAATTATAATAAGATTATATATATGTTTAGAAGCAAGAGTTGGGAATAATCCATATGATGGATTAGAATAAGGAGTTATTCACCCAACTGAAATTTTCGAGAGTTGTATGAGATACAATTGGAAGGAGTTCCTACCTAAAATAACCTAGTTTTGTGTAATCCGCCTACGCGGACTTAGAACGAAGTGAAATATGGATCTCGACCCACTAGAAAATCTTCCAACGGGATTTTCCGAATCAGATGATGAGGGTCATTTGTTTTGAGTAAAATAGTGGGAGCATGTTTAATTAAAGGCCTAATTAAATATGTCAATGATACTTATATTTTCATTAATCCTTGTGTAGATTACCATGACAACAAACACCTCTAACAACATATTGCGATCAAACCTTGAAAAAGAAAAATTGTCTGGGACAAATTTTCTGGATTGGTACCGAGACATGAGGATTGTCCTCAAACATAATAAAGGGAAAGGCAAGGAAGTTGCCAAACCCAAACCCACTAGTGCTGCTTTGAAGCCTAGTGGAAGCATAGAAAAGGAAGGCACCTGCTTCCATTGCGGTAAGACCGCACACTGGAAGAGGAACTGCCCAAAGTACCTGGAAGATAGGAAGAATGGAGTAGAGACTCCAACTTCAGGTATTTTTGTTATTGAAATTAATTTATCTACTTCTGCATCGTGGGTATTAGATACTGGATGCGATTCTCACATTTGTACAAATGTACAAGAACTAAAAAGGAGTAGAAAATTGGCAAAAGGTGAAGTCGACCTACGAGTTGGTAATGGAGCAAAGGTTGCTGCCTTAGCCGTAGGAACTTATGAATTGACTTTACCTAGTGGTTTAATAATTCAGTTAGAGAACTGTTATTATGTACCAGCAATTAGCAGGAATATTATTTCCGTTTCTTGTTTGGACAAGTTCGGTTTTTCGTTCATAATAAAGAACAATTGTTGTTCAATTTATTTGAATGATATATTCTATGCAACTGCACAAATGAACAATGGACTATATGTCATTGATCTTGAAATGCCTATTTATAACATTAATACCAAAAGGATGAAACCTAATGAGTTAAATCCAACTTACCTTTGGCATTGTCGATTAGGCCACATAAATGAGAGACGCATTTCCAAACTCCATAAAGATGGACTGTTGGACTCTTTTGATTATGAATCATATGAGACATGCAGATCTTGTTTAATTGGAAAGATGACAAAGTCTCCATTCACAGGAAAAGGTGAAAGAGCTAATGATCTTTTGGCCCTCATACATACTGATGTATGTGGTCCACTGAACATATAAGCCAGAGGAGGTTTTCAGTACTTCATCACATTCACTGATGATTTCAGTAGATATGGTTATGTGTATTTAATGAAACACAAATCAGAGTCTTTTGAAAAGTTCAAAGAATTCAAGAATGAAGTACAAAACCAACTAGGTAAGAATATTAAAGCTCTTCGATCAGATCGAGGTGGTGAATATTTAAGCCTAGAGTTTGATGACCATCTGAAAGAGTGTGGGATCATATCCCAACTCACTCCTCCTGGAACACCCCAATGGAATGGTGTGTCTGAGAGAAGAAATCGAACCCTGTTGGACATGGTCCGATCCATGATGAGTCAAGCCGATCTTCCAAACTCCTTTTGGGGACATGCGCTGTTGACCGCAGCTTACACACTTAACCGTGTTCCATCCAAAAAGGTTGATAAGACACCATATGAGATATGGAGTGGTAAGAGACCACATATGTCTTACATGAAGATTTGGGGTTGCGAAGTTTATGTGAAACGACAAATTTCAACTAAGCTTGAGCCCAAATCTGACCAATGCTTATTTGTGGGATATCCTAAAGAAACAAGAGGGTATTACTTCTACAATCCTTCTGAGGGAAAAGTGTTTGTCGCTCGAACTGGAGTTTTCCTAGAAAAGGATTTTATTTCCAAAGGAACCAGTGGGAGGAAAATAGAGCTTGAAGAAATTCAAGAATCACAAAGCATCGATACACCTATGGAGGAATTAGAGCAGGAAACACAAATGGTTGTGGAAGAGCAACCTGCTCAAGTAGAACAAGACCAGCGTAGGTCAGGCAGGATACGTCACCTACCTGAGAGATATGGATATCTCATAACAGATCAAGGTGATGTATTACTCATGGATCAAGATGAGCCTGTGACCTACCAAGAGGCCATAACTGGTCCCGAGTCTGAGAAGTGGCTAGAGGCCATGAAATCCGAAATAGATTCCATGTACACGAACCAAGTTTGGAACTTGGTAGAGCCTCCTGTAGGAGTTAATCCTATAGGATGCAAGTGGGTCTTCAAAAAGAAGACTGACATGGATGGTAAGGTACATACCTATAAAGCAAGACTGGTTGCAAAAGGATATAAACAAATTCATGGGGTTGACTATGATGAAACCTTTTCACCAGTTGCAATGCTTAAATCTGTTCGGATTTTACTTGCTATTGCTGCATATCATGATTATGAAATATGGCAGATGGATGTCAAAACTTCTTTCCTTAACGAGAATCTTCTTGAGGATGTGTACATGACACAGCCTGAAGGATTTGACATACCAGAAGAAGCCCATAAGATATGTAAGCTACAAAGATCAATCTATGGATTGAAGCAAGCTTCCAGAAGCTGGAATCTTCGTTTTGATGAAACGGTAAAACAATATGGATTCATCAAGAACGAAGATGAGCCTTGTGTCTACAAGAAGGTTAATGGGAGCATGATCGTGTTCCTGGTGTTATATGTAGATGACATATTACTCATTGGAAACGATATCCCTACCCTGCGACAAGTAAAGACTTGGTTGGGGAAATGCTTTTCTATGAAGGACCTAGGTGAAGCAGCCTATATATTAGGAATCAGAATCTATAGAGATAGATCACAAAAACTGCTTGGCCTAAGTCAGAGTACATACATAGACAAAGTGCTGAGACGCTTTCATATGCATGATTCCAAGAAAGGATTCATACCTATGCAACATGGCCTGTGTCTGTCAAAAACACAATTCCCTTCAACTAAGGAAGAAAGGGAACACATGAATAAGATTCCATATGCATCTGCAATAGGATCTATCATGTATGCCATGTTATGTACTCGACCAGATGTCTCGTATGCTTTAAGTGCAACGAGTAGGTACCAATCTGATCCTGGTGATGCCCATTGGGTAGCTGTTAAAAACATCCTTAAGTACTTGAGAAGGACTAAGGAATCATTCTTGATATATGGAGGTCAGGAAGAGTTGGCTGTAATTGGTTACACTGATGCTAGCTTCCAGACAGATAAGGATGACTTTAGATCGCAATCTGGTTATGTGTTTTGCTTGAACGGTGGCGCTGTGAGCTGGAAAAGTTCAAAGCAAGATACAATTGCTGATTCTACGACCGAGGCCGAGTATATTGCTGCCTCAAGTGCAGCAAAGGAAGCTGTTTGGATCAGGAAGTTCATTAGTGAACTTGGCATAGTCCCTAGCATTGTGGATCCCATTGGTCTCTATTGTGATAACAATGGTGCTATCGCACAAGCTAAGGAGCCTAGATCTCACCAACGATCCAAACACATACTTAGGCGTTATCATCTCATTCGAGAGATAATAGATAGAGGAGATGTGAAAATATGTAAAGTACCTACACTAGACAATATAGCTGACCCACTGACAAAGCCTCTTGCGCAGCAGAAGCATGATGGCCATACTAGATCAATGGGCATACGGGGTATGTCTGATTGGCTCTAGTGCTAGTGGGAGATTGTTGGTGTAAGCCCTAGAGGCCAATACTTTTGGTACTTGTATCGAATTATTTATTAATAATAAAAGGCATTTTCTTTATTATGGTTGATTAATAAAGTCCCTGGAATAGATAGTCCGTTTAATGTATTAAGTGTGACTTAATCATGAGAACACGTTAAACATAAGGGCACTATTCTTAAAGTATCCGTAGTCGAGCTTTAATATGAAGTGGGATAACATTAAAGCATTAAGACTATTATGTTTGTAGACTGATGATCACATCTCATGGATCATGGATAAAGAGTTATCAAGTCTTAAACATAGGTATGAATATTAGGAGTAATATTTATACCGGATTGACCCGCTATGAGAATACTATATAGAAAGTTATGCAAAGTGTCATAAGTTATTCTCATGGTGATAATAGTGTATACCACTCTTCGACCTGAAACCACTATGGATCCTAGATGTAGAGTTGAGTGCTTTATTACTGATCCAACGTTATCCGTAACTGGATGACCATAAAGACAGTTGATGAGTACTCCACGAAGCATGCTGAGGGACATGAGTGTCCTAGATGGAATTTGCCAATCCTGCGTAACAGGATAAATGTCTATGGGCCCAATATTGAACTGGACAAGGGTGACACGGTCTATACCTTGTGTTCAATATAGACATAAGGGCAAAGGGGTAATTATACACATAATTATTATCACATGAGGTTTTGTCAGATCACATGACATTTTCGTGACTTGGGTAGCAGTGATGTGTTGCTAGATACCGCTCACTGTTTATTATGTTAAATACGTGATTTAATATAATTGTCAACGCCGCGAAAACCTATAGGGTCACACACAAAGGACGGATTGATGAGAGATAGAATAATTAAGGAACATCGTAAGGTACGGTGTACTTAAGCAGAATACGAAATATGGTAATGTACCAAATACTTAAGTGATTTTGGCATATTATGAGATATAGGCCAAAATGCACTTAAGTGGGCTTTTTGGCTTGAAGCCCAACAAGTGGTTCTATAAATAGAGCTCTTGTGCAGAAGCTTTGTATAGGAATACAACACAACTGAAGAGTTGGAATTTCGTATCTCTCTCTCACTCAAAGCCTTCATTCATAACAGCTAGCACTGCGATTGAAGGAATCCGTTCGTGTGGACTGAGTAGAGACGTTGTCATCATTCAACGTTCGTGATCGTCCCGTAGATCTGTATCAAAGGTTTTGATCATTATCAGAGATATGCACCAAAGGTTTGAATCGCCACAAGAGGTAACGATTCTATCACTGATCATGCCCATTCGTAAGGATCACTAAATGGAGAATTTTTTAAATTCCGCTGCGCCTTGGATGGCTATTCTCCAACAACATACACATACATACACACACACACATATTGTACATCTTGATATCACATTACAAAGTGAGGCGATTTGCATACCCAATCTTTATAAATTGGAAAGATCGAGAAGAAATCTATACGGGTACGAGGCGGTAAAGGTACATACACACACTCATGGACATTTATAAAGATATCCATACATGTCCCTATGTGACAAATGCTTAACCAAAAGTTATAAATGCACATTATATTGATTTATGGCATTAGCGATCCTTATCTCCCAAAGATCACTACAAAAGGAAGACATCAACAAAAGAAATAAAGGAAAAAACAAAAAAATTGAAAATGCATCGCGACTTCTCCCGACCAACTTAGGAGAAGTCATCAAATATATATATATATATATATATATATATATATATATATATATATATATATATATATATATATATATATTCAAAATATAAAAAAAATCATAGTCAACTAATATAATATGTCCAATTTTCTTTTCTGCTTATTTATTTATTTATTGTATTGATTAAAAAAAACACTTGAAAATTGAATACTTCCAATTAGTCACTCAACTTACATTGGAGAAAATGTGAGTAGATGGATGGATTCATTTTGAGTAAGAAGAGTAAACTCACAAACTAAGATTTAAAAAAAGATTGTTTAGTCCAATTATTTCTTTAAAGGAGAAGAAAAAATAAAAACAAGCTAGGACAAGTAGTGAACCAATGATATTAGAGAGTACTATAGTAAGTAGCATGCATGTGCTAGGTACTTTATATAATCAGAGGCAGAGACCACACAATACTTTGTTTGTTTCCATTTGTCCCATTGCCAAGATTTGAAAAAAAATCTCTGTAGGGTTCCTACAAGTTAAGTATGTGTGTTTTTGACATATGCATGCTACAATAAAGTGATGCCAGACTTAACAGTAAACATTTAAACATGGGAGGGTGGACAACAACATCATGACAAATAACACTAAATTTGGTTTGTAATTTGGTGGCATTTTTTTTTGGACCCTACTTTACCACTCACATTGCATATACCTTCTTAGCAACTATGGCAGAATAATATCTACCGTTAGTTATTTATTATTATTAAGATGTTTTTAATAAACTATAATACAATATACAATTACATGACACTGATTTTTTTACAAGTTCTTTTTCATACTATGGATGGTGATGTAATGCATATTATAGTAACAAAGTAAACACAAGTTGGGGGAAAAAGAAAGCAAAGGTGATGCAATGTTTTTGGGTCTATGGTTTTGCACATAGATGGTTTTGTGTTAATGCATTTGATTAGTAAATTATTTGGTTTAAATATGTGAATTCTTAGTTTTTCATGCGATTTTGACCCCAAAACATTAATGTTCGTTCGGTCATCAAGTTAAATTTTAATCATATTTAACTGACGTGACCGAACATATCACATGACACCGTACATGAGAGCTAAAATTCTATACATTGTCACGTGATTTGTTATGTTACATGAGTGATTTGTTATGTTACATGAGTCAAATGTGATTAAATTTAAATGAGAGTCAAAATCTCACGCAAATCTATTCTCTAACTAAAATGTTTAAATAAAAAGATTAAATTTTGTTAAGACAGTTTAGACAATAACTCTTGCAATAACATGCAATTTGCGGAGCGCGTGTTCGAATCTACGCCGCTCCACCTATTTATATTTTTATGTGTGCCTATTATTATGCACAATTGTAATTCATAGTATTGCATATGTAACATTATTCTTTTGAATATTTTACTCTAAACGTCACAAGAGCCTAATATTCAGTTCCACTATAAATACAACCTTAGTTGAGAGGGTGAGGATATATAACAATCGGTTCAAAGGAAAACCTTAGTTCAAAACCAACCTGTTTCCATGGCTCCTGTACCAATTTCCACCATCAACGTAGGACACATTGATGATGTACAAGAACTAAGAAGAACAAAACCAAAGACAGTTCCTCAAAGATTTGTAAGAGACATGACAGAAAGACCAACACTTCAAACATCTCTTTCAGCACAAAATAGTGACATGCCTGTCATTGATTTCTCTAAGCTTAGTAAAGGGAGCAAAGAGGATTTGCTCAATGAACTTTGCAAGCTTTCGGTCGCTTGTCAAGAGTGGGGATTTTTTCAGGTAAATAAATGCTTATTATGTATAAGTTATTTGAGGACATACTTGTTAATTGAAACTAATAATGTTGAGTGTTGTGATTAGGTGATTAATCATGAGGTTGACATCAATCTAATGGAGAACATAGAGGATATGAGTAAGGAGTTTTTCATGCTACCTTTGGAAGAGAAACAGAAGTACCCTATGGCACCAGGAACAGTCCAAGGATATGGACAAGCTTTTGTTTTCTCAGAGGACCAGAAACTTGATTGGTGCAACATGTTTGCTTTAGGAATTGCACCTCTCTATGTTAGGGACCCAAATCTTTGGCCAAAGAAACCAGCAAAACTCAGGTAATATATATTTTATACATAGTCGTCTTAAATTTTTGAAGATCCTCGGCAAATTAGCCACGGTTCAACCATGACAAAAGATACAAAAATCTTATTTAACTACTTTTTAACAATGACAAAGATTTTATGAGGTCCTATTTAAGTACAGTTTAACTGTGACAAATTTAGACTCTTTACAGTAGTCTGTCTTACACGTCTTATAGGAAACAAAAAATATATATTTTTTATTTAGTAAAATGATTTTTTTCTCTTCATATTCATGCAGTGAAACAATAGAATTGTACTCAAGAAAAATCAAGAAACTTTGTCAAAATTTGCTGAGATACATAGCATTAGGCCTGAGTTTGGAAGAAGATGTTTTTGAGGAGATGTTTGGTGAAGCAGTACAAGCCATAAGGATGAATTACTATCCAACATGTTCAAGGCCTGACCTTGTTTTGGGCCTGAGTCCTCATTCAGATGGAAGTGCTCTTACTGTGCTGCAGCAAGCAAAGGGAAGCCCGGTGGGCCTTCAAATACTTAAAGACAGCAGATGGGTCCCTGTTCAACCAATTCCAAATGCTCTTGTCATCAACATTGGTGACACAATAGAAGTAAGACTATTTCACTTTTCAAAGTTCACTGTTTACGAATAACATACCGTCTTAAATTTTTGGAGGTTCACATTTTTTACTGTTTAACTGTGACAAATATATTTTGAGAATATATTTAATTCTGGTTTAATCGTGACACATTTTAAATCATATATGATAGCCTATCTTTCACGTTCTTTCTCAAAGATGAACATAGTAAATAGTTATTATATTGTTCATTTTGTTATGGACTTCGGATTTTAATTTGCATTTTGCAGGTTCTTACAAATGGAAAATACAAGAGTGTGGAGCATAGGGCTGTGGCTCATGAGGAAAAAGATAGGCTTTCAATTGTGACATTTTATGCTCCTAGTTATGAAGTAGAGCTTGGACCAATGCAAGAATTTGTGGATGAAAATCACCCATGCAAGTATAGGAGATACAATCATGGAGAGTATAGTAAACATTATGTGACAAATAAATTACAAGGAAAGAGGACTTTGGACTTTGCAAAAGTGGAAAAAAGTGAATAATACTACAAACTAGGAAGTCCTGGCCAGTTCTCCAACTAGCTAGGATCACTTATTGAAAATATATAAAATCTACCATATGAAAGTATGAAGGAATTCAAGCATCTTAATTTTTATTTTATTGGTAAATAGGTAGAAGAATTAGTTTGGCAATTAGAAGAGTGATTGATTGTTGATTCATAAAAAAAGAAGTGTGATTGTGGCCACATACAAAAGACAAGAGTCACTATTCTTATATCAAATTTGTATTATGTATATGCTAGCTTTCAATGGAAACTAATGACATCTAATGTGTGATTGTTGTAAACTGAAAATTTGGTTCATTTTCTCATACTAGGGAAAAGCCATATTAAGTTCAATTCCTTTCCTCCCAAAGTTCTTTATGGTTGACAAAATGCTTGGGAATTGCTCTTAGCCTCCCACACTTTTGAAAACTTGAAAATACCCTTTGCATATCCGAACACATTCAAAATCACACTAAAATATGTTTTTATAAGATTCACCCAATTTTTAAAATAATCCTTACATTCTATTATTGTTTGCAGTTATTCACGCAACTGATTTAAATAACAAGTCAGTGATATTTCCGAACATGCATCTCCAAAAATGCCCGGTCTAATTTGATAAAACACCCCCTTACATGAGCTTCTTCCTCATGCTAAAAACGAAACTCCATACTCTTAAAAAACTTTCTCTCATTCTCAATCAACTTTTTAACACCAAAACACCATTCTTGTATTTCACCACTTCAAAGGGAGCAAAACAAACTGAAATTATAGGTAAAGATCATCCATTTCATCCCTAATTCCTTGCATTTATCTTGAATATGTGTTGAAAAATGGACGTTGAATCCTTTTATAATTGTATCTCTGTGTGTTTAATATGATCACACATGCTGTATATTTATATGCAAAAGAGGTACACACAATAAATAATAATATAATTTACATTTATGACTAATTGAATATCAATCAATACTAATTGATTGATAACAGGTTCTCAACACTCTCCCTTAAGTCGGATCGTATATATTGTATGATCCAAGCTTGTTACAAATATAATTCACTCGAGAACCCTTGAGAGACTTGGTAAACATATCATCCAGTTGATCTTCAGATTTGACAGATTCTGTGGTTATTTCTCCTGACAGTACCTTGTCTCTTACATAGTGACAATCTATTTCTATGTGTTTGGTTTATTCATGAAAAACCAGATTAGATGCAATGTGAAGTACCACTTGATTGTCGCATATGAGTTTTGTGGCCTGAAGGTCTCCCAACCTAAGTTCTGAGAGAAAATTCTTAAGCCACGCAAGTTCCTTCGATGCTGCTGTCATAGCATAATATTCAGCTTCAACACTAGATAGTGCAACTATGTTTTATTTCTTGCTCCTTCATGAGATCATATTTACTCCAATAATAACACAATATCTAGAAGTGGATCTCCTATCCGACGGTGATCCTGCCCAGTCTACATCTGAGTAACATGTGATTTTAGCATCACCCTTATCTTCATATAATATGCCTCTTTCTGGTGCATTCTTTATATATATATATATATATATATATATATATATATATATATACACACACACACACACGAGAATCTGAATAACTGTATTCCAATGAGTATCACAAGAAGCGCTCAGGAACTGACTCATAATGCTCACTGCAAAAGTAATATCCAGTATGATGTCGGTAAGATAATTGAGTCTACCCACTAAACGTCGATATCTTTCTGGGTCTTTCAACAGGCCCCCCTGACCCGGAAGAAGCTTGATATTGGGATTCATAAGAGTATCAATCGGACGATAGTCAAGCATACCGGTTTCAGTTAGGATGTCTAATGCATACCTACGTTGGTTAATTACAATTCCTGATGAGGACTGAGAAACTCCAATACCTTAGAAGTATCTGAGTGGACCCAAATATTTTGTTTGGAAGTTTTTGAAAAGATGAATTTTGAGTCGCTGATACCCTCTACATCGTCTCCAGTGATAACAATGTCATCAACATAAACCACAAGAAAGATGCGCCGACCAGTGGAGGAGTGAAGGAAGAAAACATAGTGATCTACTTCACATCTAGTCATACCAAATTGTATTAAGACAGAACTAAATCGACCAAATCAAGCACGTGGAGACTATAAAGAGAACGATGAAACCGACAAACAAGTCTTGAATTTCCAGGAACTATAAAACCTGGAGGTTTATCCATATACACTTCCTCCTCTAATTCTCCGTGTAAAAAGGCTTTTTTAATGTCCAATAGATGAAGCGACCAATGATTAATTGCGGCCATTGCAAGGAGGAGACAAACTGAACTAATCTTGGCCACTAGAGAAAAAGTCTCACCATAATCAAGGCCAAACATCTCTGTTTATCCCTTGACTACCAAACGAGCTTTAAAATGATCAATCTGACCATCTGGTCCAACATCAACTGTATAAACTCATTGACATTCCACTGTAGTTTTGTCAGAAGGTAAAGTAATAGTGTCCCAAGTATCATTTGAATGCAATGTAGCCATTTCTTCCACCATCACCTAACGCCAATTGGGATCAGTCATAGCTTCACCAGTAGACTTAGGAATAGACACGAAATCCAAAGCAGACACAAATGAAACATAGGAAGTAGATAAACTATCATAATTTAAAACACAAGCATATCTAGTATTTGGGTTATGAGATCGAATACCTTTTCGTAATGATATTGGAAGGTCAAGTTCAGGTGACGTAGCTGGAGGAACAGTTGGAGCAGGAGGTGTTGCTGGTGGATTAATATCATCTCTATTTTTCGATGGACGGGGTGTCCGTCGCTAGTAGAACTGCAATGGAGGTTTAATGGGTGTAATGATGACATAAGGGATATCTCGAACATCTGAATTACAAATCTCATCGGGTGACACCAAGGTAGAGAAAAAAGGGAAACCTTCAAAGAATGTAACATCGGAGGAAACAATGTATCGTTGAAGTCGAGGACAAAAACAACGATATCCCTGTTGTATATGTGAGTAGATTAGAAAAATACATTTGAGATATTTTGCAGAAAGTTTGTCTTTACCTGGACTAAGATCATGAACAAAGCACGTGCAACCAAAAACGTGAAGAGGAATGGGGTAGAGATCATATTGCATATTCAAGATAGAGTATGGAATCTGATCTTGAAGGATCGATGAAGAAATTAAGTTGATAATGTGACATGCTGTGAGGAGAGCATCACCCAAAAAACGAGAAGGTACATTACGGTGAACTAAAAGAGTTTGTGCAGTTTCATCTAAATGACGATTCTTCCTTTCAACAACACTATTCTATTGTGGTGTATCAACACATAATGATTGATGAATAATTCCATGTGATGTTAAAAAGGATTGAAACTGGGATGACATGTATTCAAGGGTGTTATCAATGCATAAAATTTAATGAAAGTGTTAAACTGGTTTTTAATTTCAGCACAAAACTCTTGAAATATACGAAAAACATCTGAACGATTTTTCATTAGAAATAACCAAGTGCATCGAGAGAAATCATTGATGAAAGTTATAAAGTAATAATATCCTAAAGTAGACTTCACATGACTAGGACCTCAAATATAAGAATTTACCATCTTAAGAATGTGTGGTTGAGCCTAACTCAACCCTACAAAACCGACTTGTAGGGTGAGGATTGAATCCAATTATAAACACATGTTCATGCCATAGACTATCCGATGTGGGACTCTTAACACCCCTTCTCACATCCAGGATTTATGTCTGAGGCGTGGAACTAAATGGTGGGTGGCCCAATTGATCTTATACCAGGCTCTGGTGCCATCTTAAGAATGTGCGGTTGGGCCTAACTCAATCCTACAAAAATAAATTATAGGATGAGGATTGCCATCACTTATAAATACATGTCCAGACCATAGATTTTACGATGTGAGACTCTTAACAAATCTGAATTTGCATCTCCAGATTGTCCCGTTAGTATGAATTTTAACATTATTTTTTTGTTATTAGTGGTAATAGATATAGTGCACTCGAATATGTTTTCCAAAACTATTGTGAGTGTGGATGTTAAACCGGTCGAAGTGAAGCATGATATTAAACCAGATGAAGTGAATGATGATGTTCAACCAGATAAAGCAAATGATGATGTTAAACTGGGTGATCGACCGGTTGTTGTCGAGGTACATATTCGTGCATAATTTATAAATAAATAAATAAATGTTTATTGTTCATGAACATATGCTACATTGGGTCCTTAGGGAGGCTGGAAAAATAGGGTTTGGCGTTGTAATTGGAAGTACGATAATGGTTCGAATATAAGACAAACATTTGTAACAATGATATGCGAAAGAAGTGGCACGTACTAGCTAAAAATTAGGCAGTTGAAATAAGATGACATTGGATCGAGGAAATTTGAGTGTCCGTTTAAATTAAACGGATACCGTATGGCGGATGAGACATGGAATTTTAATGTGATATCCAGTATACATAATAATGCCTTGTATGACAAGCTAGTCTTTCATCCCATTGTATGTCGCCTTGTGCTGGAGGTAAGGGAACTTGTTTCAGACATGACATTAAACACGGTGACATCGAAAAACATACTTGCATCTTTGAAATGGAAAAGACCTCTAAATGTATGAATATAAACCTAATATACAATGTGCATGATCGAGACAACAATGCCGTAAGAGGACCAAGATCTGAGATGCAACAATTGTTGAAGATTTTGGATGCTGATCGTTATGTTTCGAGGTACAAAGTTTATGAGGATAAAGTCACCGTTTGAGATATATTTTGGAGTCATCCTGATTCTGTAAAGTTGTTCAACACCTTTCCCTCTGTGCTCATAATTAAATCAACATACAAAACAAAAAAGAATTGGCTTTAACTCCTAGAAATTATTGGTGTTACTTTTACGGAGATAACTTATTCAGTCGGTTTTGCATTTTTGGAATCCGAAAAAGAGGAAACCATTATACGGGCTTTGGAAACATGCAAGACTATGTTGAAAGACCAAGAAAACATGACACAAGTCATAGTCACTCATTGCGACACTACATTGATGAATTCGATTGCAACAGTGTTTCCTACATCGTCCATATTACTTTGTAAGTATCACATAACAAAAAATGTGAAAAGTAGAGTAAAACCTGCGGTTGGCATGAAACAAGTCAAACGTGAAGATGCAAAACTTGTCAAACCTGGTGTGTGTAAGAACAAGATTTGGTTATGCATATGGCCTTTAATTTTGATGATAACAATGCATTGTTTCTTAGAGAACAATTTTATACACTAATGGTTTTTGTCTAGTGTGTAGATTTTGCTAATAGGTTCTGAGTCTGAAGAATTGACGAGTGACATCATCAGATTCCGAAATCAACACACTCTGACTCTAACGAGATACAAGTGCTTTACAAGATGCTGTCAAGTTCTAGAAAGCTCTTAGACAATGGTTCTGATGAACGTTTGTACTAAAGCATCTATGATACGATGAACTGACTTTGTGTTTTTGCTTTGAAAAGCTATGTTGCGGATAGCAAGAGTCGCCACCGACTTTTCTTTTATCCGATAAGGAAAGGCGGAAAAGAACAGGAAAGACCTTGATTAGATTTTGAGTTCGGGAGGTACATTATACAAAGGGAATGTGTTAGCACCCTTTGTATCCATGGTTATCCATGGGCTCTTAATTGCTTAACTCACTTATGTTTTCCTTGTTTGAGAAAGTGTTTGAGAAATGTGGTGTGTTTAGAAAATATTTTGAAAGGAGAGTTTAACTTTGTAATGATTCTTGTACGAATGTATACAAAGTGTTTATCTCGTTTGATTTTGAAAGATGTTTAGAAAAATATAACTCGGCGATGATTCTGGTGCGAATGTATGCAAAGTGGTGATTTTCTAAAAGATGTTTTGAAAAGTGTGAGGTGTGAAAAGTATTTTAATATGTGAGCAAGCATTTAAGAGTTATACCTAACCAAGGTCTTTATAGGTATTTCCTATCCTTAGGAGGGTAAAACTGTCCTTACTATTGAGAAGTAAGTAGTCTTATCCTTTGGATGTAAAGGGATATCGTGGGGTCGTCGATTGGTCATTGAAGGCAACATTTGTAAGGATACCTTAGCATTCGAAGGGACGATCATCATTTAATCGTAGGCTACAACGAAGGGTCATCGAGGGACAAAGTCATTTATTCGAAGGCAACGTTCGAGGGACAAGGTCATATATTCGAAGGCAACGTTCGAGGGACTATGATTTATCTTGTAGGGACATTGACATTTTGATCGAAGGGACTATGACTTATCTGTTTAGGGATGATGATGATTTAATCGAAAGGGTCTTTGCAAAGGGTATCCCCACATTTGCGGGACATGACCGTAATATCGTAAGGCAACAAAGAGAGGGTTACCCTAGAGGTGCAAGTGTGGAAATGATTGGATTCAGATATATTATCTTGAATTAATTTATCTAAGTTCGATTATTTATCTTTCCATGCAATCCTATTAGCATACATCTAGACAGTTATATTCACAGTATGGAAAAATTAAAGTGCACAGGACCTCTACGTTGCAGTGAGGGGAGAGCTACCAACGAGCCATGTTGGTCCTTTCGTTATTTATTCGCCTTCATTAAAATATATATTAATTCTACATGGATTTTTCCATTTTGACACAACACCACCATGCATGTTACAACTTTCTCTCTTACGGCAAGCTACTTTATTTTTTCTCATGCTGTTTCTTTCATGTGAATATAACAAACCTGTAACTTCATCTTATATCAAACCACACACATAAAATAAGATCAGATTTAATCATTATGCAATAATAAAGATAGCCATGCACAAATCAAGAAGCTTATATTATTTTACTCATGTATTAGTTCTCTTTACTGCAAGTGATAATGATAAAATAAACCTTACACATACATGTTAAAGACAACCAAGGATTTATATTATCACCATTATATCATCATCATCATTATTATATAATAACAACATGTGAAATAAACATAATCATGCTAGAAACAACACTCATATAATAATAATAATAATTAAATGACAGGTATAATTCTTTAATCATGCAAACAAAATTTCTCCAACATGCTATGACATATCAAGAACAGATGCATACTTGAATAAAGCAATATCAACATCCACCAAACCATGAATACATCATCTCAATATATATATTAAACCAATATTATTCATGCATGAATTAAGGAGTATTGCAAGGTAATCATGCTGGATGCAAATTCCCTAATGAACATTTACTGGGGTATCTTCTTCTGATGTATCTCCTCTTTTCCGTCTTCCCCCTCTCGCTGTAGCCATATGAAGTATTTATAATGGTGTGAATTAGGGTTTAACCTTGCTAAATATTTGGATCCCTTCCTATACTTTAGGGTTTAACCTTGCTAAATATTTGGATCCCTTCCTATACTTTAGGAGAGTTAGGGTTTAACCTTGCTAAATATTTGGATCCCTTCCTATACTTTAGGAGAGTTAAGGTTTAACCTTGCTAAATATTTATTAAATACAAATATTATTATAAATAATGAATAATTTAAATGACTTTTAACAAATAAAAATTAATTTAAATTTTAGTTACATAATTGAATTAAAATTTAAACCTATTTCTATTTTTACTTTCATCATTAAAAAAAATCAAAATTATTCTTACTTATATCAACCAAAATTATTTTATAATTTATGGGCTTTTTTAAAAAAAAATGTTACTCTTATAAATAAATTTTATTAAGTAAAAAACGTGAACTACTAAATAAATACTATTTATAAATAATAAATAAATGGAACATGAGTCACTAAATTATAAAAAATAGTTATTATAATTTAATGAGCTTTAACAAATAAAATTAATTTAAAATTTTAATTATACAATTAAAATTCAAATCTATTTTTATTTATCATTAAATTAAAACTATTTTATTTATATATATATAATTTATTTATATCATAGAGATAACCAAATTTTTTTTTTTTATCTGTATCACATAATAAATAAATTAAAATTTATAATTTATATGAGAATGTATGCTAATGAATGAATGCAAATGTGAAATGAATGCCATGAATGAATCAATTTATCATAAAAATTAACAGGCAAATTTTGGGGTATGACAGCTGCCCCTGTTCAATATTCTTAAACCAAGAGAATTAGAATGGTATGTACGTCATTCGTGATCTGGAGGTGGAAGATTATTGAACACTTAGAATGCCCCAACAATTTGCACTTGTTAATTAAAAGATAGTCTTGATGGAGATGGGCTTAAAGATGCCATCCAGAAAGTTTGATGATGAGAGCTTCAGAGTGCGTCGTACATTAGACCATATCTGAAGACATGGGTGTCACACTGGGTCGTACGCTAGACCGTATAATGAGTCATCCATTAGGTGATATTAGGGTGAGCTGAACCTGATGAGATAAGGATCAGAATGGGTCATACGCTAGACCGTATCTGAGTAGCAGAGTGAGCCGTCCGTTAGGCTGTATCTGGAGAAATAAAGATCAGAATGGATCGTACGCTAGATCGTATCTGAGTAGTAGAATGAGCCGTCCGTTAGGCTGTATCTGGCGATAAAAGTGGTCGTACGCTAGACTACATTTCAGAATATACCGTATGCTAGGTAGTATCTGATGAGAAGAGCCAGACTGGGTCGTACACTAGACCGTATCTGAGTTGCAGAATGAGCCGTCCATTAGGCTGTATCTGAGGATAAAAGATCAGAATGGATCATACGCTAGATCGTATCTGAGTAGCAGAATGAGCCGTCCATTAGGCTGTATCTGATGAAAAAAGGGGTAGTCATACGCTAAACTACATTTCAGAATGTACCGTACGCTAGGTAGTATCTGAGGGGATGCCTATCCAAATGGGTCGTACGCTAGACCGTATTGGAACAGTTGAAGGAACCATACGTTAGGCTGAACCAAAATGAGCCGTACTGTCATACCCCAAAATTTGCCCGTTGATATTACAAGGCATTTTTTAAGGCACTCCGACTTATTCTGCAAGGCACTGATCTTAAAGGAACAAAAGCCCAGCTCACAACGGACTCAATCCAAAATGGCCCAAACTAACTTGCTCGCTAGGCGAGCAATTCCTTCGCCTAGCGAACCCTTCGTCATGACACTCGCCCCAGCGAAGCACCAAATCCAGAAAAAGTCCAAACTAGCTTGCTCGCTAGGCGAGCAACTCCCTCGCCTAGCGAAGCTTGCGAACATCAGAATTTTCGGGCTTCACTCTGAGCCCATTAGGTCACAACAAGAGCATTATAAATAGCCAAGCTTCAGTCAGAAAAAGGGAGGAGGAAGACAGAGACGAAGACGGACAGAAACCCTGGCACAGAAACCCTGGAGGCTACCTTAGAGAGTTTCGAGTAAAGAAACCCTGAAGGCCGCTCCTCCGCTCCGAAGCTACCGCCGCCCAATTCCATCCGATACCAAGAGTGGTCAATCCCTTCAACATCGCAGCTCGGTTGCAAACAGGTTTGCGTATCTCTAATGTTTTATGCTTTTAATCGATAATCTCTACATACATAAGGCATCATGATTAAATTTGCGGATATGTAATTTGATTTCACATGCGAATTTAAATATGCTTGAATATCCTGAATGTTTGTCCATGCTATTCCTGTAATTCAATGCCACAAAGTTCAGGGTCCCGGAGATCATGCTGCTATCAAGCTCAAAACCAGCAGCCGCTCGCTAGCACATCGCTAAGCGAGCACGTAGCGAGCACTCGCTAAGCCTTCGCTAAGCGAAGCAGAAGCGAACGAGGCAGTGACTGTTTTGTTTCTTTGCTGTTCTACCTTATGTTTATCTAATCATAATTTATTATAATTCTGCATTATTTGGTCTGACTTTATGACTGTTGTGTTGTAGTGCAATTTTCAATTGTACTTTACCTCGATGCTCTAACCCGTGTGCTGAATTGTGTAAAGGTTTACATATTCCCGAGGAAATGGCCGGCTAGGTATTCCACTTTATGTGTGGGATACCCTTATGGAGATTCACCCTGAATTACTCAATTAATTTTAATGTGGAGATTCATCCTAAATTACCTAGCTGATTTTAATGTATTGATTTCATTAACTTTAATGCGGACCTAATTACCTAATTGATTACGGCTATATAATTAATTGTAAAACTTAGCCCTTTAATAAGTGATCTTGGACCTCTCTTTGTTACCCTCCGATTACGGTATTACGGTCATGCCCCGCGAATATGGGGATACACTTAGCAAAGACCCTTCGGTTAAATCATCATAGTCCCCCGAATGTTGCCTTCGTCCCTCGATGACCCTTCGGTGTAGCCTACGGTTAAATGATGATGGTCCCTTCGAATGCTAAGGTATCCTCACAACTATTGCCTTCAATGACCAATCGATGACCCTACGATGACCCTTTAACATCCAAAGGATAAAACTACTTACTTCTCAATAGTAAGGACAATTTTACCCTCATAAGGATAGGAAGTGCCCGTAAAGACCTCGGATAGGTTGCTTATTCATAACCTAAAATACTTTTCGCACCTCACACACTTCAAAACATCTTTTAGAAAATCACCACTTGGCATACATTCGTACTAGGATCCTTGCCGAGCTATATTTTTCTAAACTACTTTCAAAACTAAACGAGATAACCACTTCGTATACATTCATACACGAATCATTACAAAGTTAAATTCTCCTTTTCAAAACATTTCCTACACATTTCTCAACCACTTTTTCAAACTAGAAAAACATAAATGATTAAGCAATTAAGAG
This sequence comes from Lathyrus oleraceus, assembly GCF_024323335.1. Taxonomy (NCBI): domain Eukaryota; kingdom Viridiplantae; phylum Streptophyta; class Magnoliopsida; order Fabales; family Fabaceae; genus Lathyrus; species Lathyrus oleraceus. The sequence goes on along the minus strand of NC_066579.1, from coordinate 383,039,682 downwards.
CCCATGGATAACCATAGATACAAAGGGTGCTAACACCTTCCCTTTGTATAATGTACCTCCCGAACCTAAGAATCTAAATTAAGGTCTTTCCTGTTCTTTTCCACCTTTCCTTATTGGATAAAAGAAAAGTCGGTGGCGACTCTTGCTAACCGCGACATTGCGATTAAAAACACACAAAAAGTCAGTTCATCGTATGACACGTACGTTAGGCTATATCTGATAATATTTGTATATGTTGTATTTGCAATAAATGTCTGGGATGGGCTTAAAGATGCCATCATTAGGAGGATATCAGAATGCTTGTCAGAATGAATATTCATACGGATTATATCTGAAAGATGTATCTGGATCTTGAATGTAATCGATAAAGATATCCGTCTGAATGAATCTTTATTTTGACTGTATCAGGAGGATAATTAACCTGGAAAAAAAAGAGTTAGCCTCATGCCATGTCATGATGCATGAGATGTTTTATGCTCTTGAAAATAAATGCGAACATTGCATGCATGTATATGCTGTGAAATGATGCATGAATGAATTATGCGTCTGAAATTTTTTGCCATGGGAAAATAAATCCCGATATTCTGGTTGGAGATATTTGTATTGATGACCCTTTCTTAGCTGGGGATATTTGATTTCTGTCTGATGGTAGAAATATTCAACAGAACCTGACTGGGGATAAAAGAGATGACCAGTCTGTCTAGTAGTGCTAATTTCTTCTGGGAATAACTGGTTTTGCTGGGGAATAGGATTTGCAACCGGATTTGTTAGAATGCATGGTTAAACCTTATCCTTGATCCTAAAGTCTTTTAGTAATTGCTATTTCTATCTTATGCATGTATTTTCGGTAAACATCAATCATATTCAAATGCATATATTAATTCGAATTAAATCAATGGCCATTTATGCAAACAAAACGGAGAAAGTAAAACAAAAGTATCTTTTTGGAAATAAAATTGTATTGATTTTGAAAGAGGGCCTATAAACAAGCAATTTTAATACAAGGAGACAAAGATCCTAGTAAGAGGAAATTGTCAAGAAAGCAAAGAAAAAACAGCTATGAAAAAAAAGTCCTATTGATTTTAATTCTACTACTGCTATTATGTCTTCAAGCATCTCATCTCTTGCTGTCGGATAAAAGTGATTGGCTTGTTCAGTCTCTTTGACTTTGGTGAAGCTGACCGAGAACGGGACATAGTCATACGCTTTAATCCCTAATTTTTACCTGGACCGCCTTTTCAGGTTTTCTGTCCACCAGGATACCCTTTTTTGCCCAAGCCGCCTTTTCAGGTTTTCGACTTGTCGGGTGTACATTTTTATATGTTTATCCCTAATTTTTTCCCTAACCCTTTTGGTTCGCCGGGATGCCCTTACTTTTGCCCAGATATGTCGACCTAGCGGGTCTCTTTTATGCGTAGTATTTTTTAACTATGTCCGCGTTCACGGGATGCGGGAAATCTTCGCCATCCATTGTAGGAAGCTGTAGGTGTTTAATTGGCTGCATTGTATGGTAAAACACTAGCTGGATTCCAATGTCTTGACTGATGTCATGACATGATGTGGAGGTGTTTGTGTGACTGCATTATAGGTTAGAATACCTAGCTGTACTCTGAAGTCTTGACTGATTTCATGACACACTTGAGTAGTTTACTGCAGGATTAGCTAATACAGGATGTATTGAATGTCAAGTTGGATGTTGTGACATTCATCCCTGTCAGCAGATACTGAGGAATAGAACAGGTGGTGTTCTGTTAGAACTCAGTATTTATTTTCAGTCTGGTTATCAAGGAAATACCAGACCTGGCATAAGGCCTACTGTCTGAATGTCAAACTGGATGTTATGACATTCATCATTGACAGCATATACTGAACAATAGACAGAGTGGTGTTCTGCTACACTTCAGTATGTTTCTCAGTCTGTTCTTCAAGAGGATAACAGAACTGACTTAAGGCTAAATGTGTAAATGTCAAATTGGATGCTTTGACATTTATTAATGTAAGCTGTTACTGTAGAATGGACAGATTGGTCCTGTACAGTTCAGCAAATTTGTACAGTCTGTTTTCAGGAAAAACAAACTTAGCATATGGTCCTTGATGTCAAGCTGAATGTTGTGACATTCATTCCTGACAGCATATGCTAAATTGTAGGTTGTTCAGTTTTTCTGTTTCAGCATTTTTCTCAGGCTATTCTTCAGGGATTCAACAGCTGAGAGAAAATCCAGGAAACCAACAACCAAGCTACATTTAATGAACCTAACAAATAGCCTATTTGTTAGTAACCTAGATGTGGAATTTAGGGGAACTCGCGTGACCTTAAATACAGGAGAATACAAGTACAAGGCCCAAGTGCTGCAATATAAAAGGAAGTCATTCCTTCATTCAGAACTGGGGATTTTGAGGCGTGAAGATTTAGTGTGTCCATCATACTTCACTGCTGTATTTTTGTGAGTCTTGTATTAGACTTATCTTGTAAGCCAAGCTATTATCACGTAGATGATTGCATTGGTATAGGGTGTTCATTGAGTTGTAAGTGTTATGTCACTCTAAGCTTTTAAGCGTGAGTGCTGTGTATCTTGATTAAAGCTGTTAAGCACAATCAAGAGTTGTTTGAAGTGTGACTTCAAAATTGTCTTTAATATTGATTAAAGGTAGTAATCATTGAGGTGATTGAGGGGGAGTGAGTAGGAACTCTGATCTTAGTGTAAGATTGAAATTGCATTGGGTAGGGATTAAGTGAAGAGTTGTAAACGGGGGAGTTTAGCTTTGAATTAATACTACTAATAGTGGATTTCCTCCCTGACTTGGTAGCCCCCAGACGTAGGTCATGTTGGACTGAACTGGGTAAACAATTACTTGTGTTAGTTACTGCACTTACGTTTAAGTTCTGCATAATTCTTGTCTGTGCAGGATTGAATGTCATAACAACCCGTGTGACATCGAAAGTCTGATAACTAGAATTTCAATTGGCATCAGAGCAGGCACTCTGCCTGTTAATTTCTGGGTGAGATCTAGGGAAGTTACTTTCTAGTACCATGGGCAAGGATATAGGACACTCAAATAGACCACCCATGTTGGATGGTTCTAACTATGATGTCTGGAAGCCTCGTATGATAGCCTTCTTAAGATCTCTAGATAGCAAAGTCTGGATAGCTGTCAACAAAGGATGGGAACATCCAACGAAGACAGGTGAAGATAGAGTCAGTGTGCAAATTCCTGAAGAAGAGTGGGACAAGGAGCAAGAGGCATTAGCCCTTGGAAATTCTAAGGCCTTGAATGCATTGTTCAATGGAATCAGTAAGAACATCTTCAGGCTGGTGCACCACTGTGAGCTAGCTAAGGAAGTTTGGGATACCCTCAAGATAACTCATGAAGGTACCTCCAAGGTGAAGATGTCCAAACTTCAGATGCTGACCACCAAGTTTGAAAATCTGAGGATGAAAGAGGATGAGACTATTCATGAATTTCACATGAATATTCTTGAAATCGCAAACACCTCTGGTGGACTAGGTGAGAAAATGACTGAAGAGAAACTTGTAAGAAAGATTCTCAGGTCCTTGCCTAAGAGATTTGCTATGAAGGTCACAGCCATAGAGGAGGCTCAAGACATCTGCAATATGAAGGTGGATGAGCTCATTGGTTCTCTCCAAACCTTTGAAATGGGCTTGGGTGAGAATGCTGAAAAGAAGAACAAAAGCGTAGCTTTTGTATCTAATACTGAAGAGGAGTCAGAAGTAGGATATACTAGAGGTGATGAAAGCATATCAGAAGCCATAGCCATGCTTGGGAGACAGTTCAACAAGTTCGTGAAGAAGATTGATCAAAGAGGTAGACCTAATGTCAAGAACATCTCGTCTGACATCAGAAAAAGATCAACTTCTGAAGAAAAGTTCAACCAAGGCAAGGGAATCCAGTGTCATGGTTGTGAAGGTTATGGACACATTAGAGCCGAATGTCCGACTTACCTCAAGATGCAACAGAAGGGGCTAGCTATCACATGGTCTGAGGGAGATTCTGGAAGTGAATCTGAAGGAGAATCTGCTAAACATGTCACTGCACTAACGAGTGTTTGTGCCACTGATGATGATTCAAGTGCAGATGAACTGACCTTTGATGAACTGGCTGCAACTTATAAGAAGCTATGTGTCACCAGTGCAGAAGTGCGTGTACAAGGAGAAAAGCAGAAGAAGCTCATCAAGGAGCTGGAAGATGAGAGACAGAAGCATCTGACAGTCATAGAGGGTCTAAATGGTGAGACAACCCTGCTGACCTCCAAGCTGGATCAAATGACTAAATCCATCAGAATGTTGAATAAAGGAACTGACACCTTGGAAGAGATCCTAAAGGTGGGACAGAAGTCTGGAACCATATCTGGTTTAGGCTTTGTGAAAAAATCCTCAGCTGAACTCAAACGCCCAAAGGCTAAAGTTTAGAAATTCAAGCGGAGATCACATCCAATGTCTCAACATCAGGGAACCAGGATGAATAATCATTAGAAGAGGAAATTCCAGAAATAGAGATGTCACCACTGTGGTAGGCTTGGCCATATAAAAGCCTTCTGCTACAGGCTTCATGGTTACCCTAACCAAGCCCCTCATGTCAGGCCTAAGCATAAGACATACATGCACTATATCCCCATCAAGAAGCAACAATGGTATGCTAGGTTAGCTCACACAACTCTAAGGGCATCTACCAGAGAAGACTGGTACTTTGACAGTGGCTGTTCAAGACATATGACTGGTATGGAGAATATATTGGCGGATATACAACCTCACACTACCAGTTATGTGACCTTTGGTGATGGTGCTAAAGGAAAAATAAAAGGTGTGGGTAAACTGGACTGCTCTGGAGTCCCAGAACTGAATAATGTACTGTTAGTAAAAGGACTGACTGCCAACCTCATCAGCATAAGCCAGTTGTGTGATCAAGGATACTATGTTCGGTTCACTAAGGAGCTTTGTGTTGTGACAAACGGAGATAATCAAGAAGTTATGAGAGGATCCAGTTCCAAAGATAACTGCTATCTATGGGAACCTAAGCTATCAAACTTCTCCACAATGTGCTCCTCTGCCAAGGAAGAACAGGAGGTGAAGCTGTGGCATAGACGCCTTGGTCATCTACACTTAAGGGGAATGAAAAAGATCATATCCAAGGAAGAAGTTAGAGGAATCCCAAAGCTTCTTATTGATGAAGGAAGAGTCTGTGGAGAGTGCCAGGTGGGCAAGCAAACCAAGATGTCACATCCGAAGCTGGGACATCCTACAACTTCCAGAGTTCTGGAACTGTTGCACATGGACTTAGTGGGACCTATACAGGTTGAAAGTCTGGGTGGAAAGAGATATGCATATGTGGTGGTTGATGACCATTCTAGATACACATGGATAAGCTTCATCAGAGAGAAGTCAGATACATTTGATGTCTTCAAAGACCTGTGCATCAGACTTCAAAGGGAAAAGGACAGTTGTGTTGTCCGAATTAGGAGTGATCATGGTACGGAGTTCAAAAATTCCAAGTTTGATGAGTTTTGCTCGTCTGAAGGAATAAGTCATGAGTTCTCCTCTCCTATAACTCCTCAGCAGAATGGGATAGTTGAAAGAAAAAATAGAACTATTCAAGAATCTGCCAGAGCTATGATTCATGCAAAGAAGCTCCCTATGCACTTTTGGGCTGAAGTTATGAATACCGCCTGCTATGTTCACAATAGAGTCACCTTGAGAAAAGGAACCTCCTCCACTCTGTATGAAATATGGAAAGGCAGAAAACCCACTGTGAAGTACTTTCATATCTTTGGAAGTAAATGCTACATTCTCTCAGATCGTGAACAGAGAAGGAAAATGGATCCCAAAAGTGATGAGGGCATATTCCTAGGATACTCAACTAACAGCAGAGCTTACAGAGTGTTCAACTACAGGACCAATGTCCTGATGGAATCCATAAATGTTATTGTGGATGATAAAGAGGAAGGAATCGATGTCATAGAGGATGTTGGAACATTCCTTGAGACTACTACAGACATACCGGTCAAGTCTGAAGAAGTACAGGAGACTCCTCCTGAATGTGAGGTAGATGCACCCACCAAAATGCCATCTATCAGAATTCAGAAAGACCACCCTAAGGATCTTATCATAGGGGATCCCAATAGTGGTGTGACTACCAGGTCAAGAGGAATTAGCTCAAATTCCTGTTTTGTATCCAAGGTTGAACCAAAGAATGTGAAAGAAGCCCTGACTGACGAATATTGGATCAATGTCATGCAAGATGAACTTGAGCAGTTTAAAAGGAATGAAGTATGGGAGCTAGTTCCACGTCCTGAAGGGACCAACGTCATTGGTACCAAGTGGATCTACAAAAACAAGTCTGATGAGAAAGGAGTAATTACTAGGAATAAAGCAAGACTAGTAGCTCAAGGATATACTCAAGTTGAAGGGGTTGATTTTGATGAGACGTTTGCACCCGTTGCTAGGCTTGAGTCCATCAGATTGCTGTTAGGTGTAGCATGCATTCTGAAGTTTAAACTGTTCCAGATGGATGTGAAGAGTGCATTCTTGAATGGCTACTTAAATGAAGAAGTCTATGTTGAACAACCTAAAGGGTTCTGTGATCCTAACCAACCTAAGCATGTGTACAAGTTGAGGAAAGCCTTGTATGGGTTGAAGCAAGCACCTAGAGCGTGGTATGAAAGGTTGACTGAATTTCTGACCTCAAATGGATACAGAAAAGGTGGGATAGATAAGACCTTGTTTGTGAAGGATGAAGACGACAAAATCATGATTGCTCAAATCTATGTGGATGATATAGTTTTTGGTGGAATGTCAGAGCAAATGGTAAAACATTTTGTTCACCAAATGCAATCTGAGTTTGAAATGAGTCTGGTTGGGGAACTGACTTAGAGAGGGAATCTGATCGAGTCGAGTCTGAATCCATTCATCTTCATCTAAGCCTGCATCTTTCATAATTCTTAGAGAGGGAATCTGAACTTCCACTGGTAAAACGGCTTCCATTCCGTAGACTAAAGAGAAAGGAGTTGCCCCTGTCGAAGTGCGTACTGAAGTGCGATAACCATGAAGAGCAAATGGTAACATCTCATGCCAGTCTTTGTATGTTAATGTCATCTTTTGTATAATCTTCTTAATATTCTTATTAGCAGCTTCTACGGTGCCATTCATCTTTGGCCGGTACAGAGAAGAGTTATGGTGTTTTATTTTGAACTGCGTGCAGAGTTCAATAATTATCTTGTTGTTCAAATTAGTACCATTATCAGTGATAACTCTTTCAGGGATGCCATACCGACAAATAAGACTATTCTTGATGACCGTGCCACCACATTCTTGGTGACAGAAGCAAAAGAGGTTGCCTCTACCCACTTCGTAAAGTAATCAATAGCTACAAGAATGAAACGATGTCCATTAGAAGCAGTAGGTTTAATCTCTCTCATCATATCAATGCCCCATATTGCAAAGGGCCAAGGGGCTGTCAACACGTTCAATGGAGCAGGAGGTACATGTACTTTGTCCGCATAGATCTGGCACTTGTGACAAGTTCTGGAGTGATGGTGGCAACCAGCTTCCATGGTAGACCAATAATACCCTGATCTCAGAATCTTCTTGGCCATCGTATGTCCACTAGAATGAGTCCCAAAAATACCGTCATGCATGTCTTCCATAATCTTTTCTGCTTCCTTTTTATCCATACAACGAAGCAAAGTCGAATCATGATTACGTTTGTATAATACTCCATTACTCAAAAAGAATTTAGCGGAGAACTTCCTCAGAAATTTTCTGTCATTGATGGATGCCCCTTCAGGGTATTCCTGAGTTTCTAAATATCTTTTTACATTGTGGAACCAAGATTTCTCTTCTACTTCATCAACATTAAGTTCATAACAATATGCTGGTTCATCTAATCGTTCAATGGTGATCATGGGAGCTTCATTGTCTCATCTGACTCTGAACATAGATGACATGGTAGCCAATGCGTCTGCCAACTGATTCTCTTCTCGTGGAATATGTTCGGATGTAATCTCTTCAAAGTATGGGATTAATGTCAACACCCGCTCTCGATAAGGGATGAGATTCAAATGTTTAGTGTCCCATTCTCCTTTGATCTGACTGATTACTAAGGCTGAGTCTCCGTACACACTCAAAAACTTGATTCTCAGGTCTATAGCAGCTCTGAGTCCCAAAATACATGCTTCATACTCAGCCATATTGTTGGTACAATCAAAACATAGTCTAGCAGTGAAAGGCGTATGGTAACCCTTGGGAGAAATAATTACAACACCAACACCATTGCCCAATGCATTAGAAGATCCATCAAAAACCATAGTCTATCGGGATCCCAGTTCGGGTCCTTCATCCGGTCCAGGTTCTTCATAATCAGTAACAAGCATAACATCCTCATCAGGGAACTCAAAATTCATAGATTGGTAATCAATCATCCACTGCTTGATGAGCCAAATGATCAGCTAACACGCTTCCTTTGATTGCTTTCTGGGTAGTATACTGGATATCATACTCTGTTAAAATCATCTGCCATCTTGCTATTCTTCCGGAGAGAGCAGGTTTCTCAAATATATATTTGATAGGATCCATCTTAGAAATCAATAAAGTGGTATGATTCAACATATACTGTCTTAGTCGGCGAGCAGCCCAAGCCAAAGCACAACAAGTTTTCTCAAGCAGTGAGTATCTTGTTTCACAGTCGGTAAACTTTTTGCTAAGGTAGTATATTGCATGCTCTTTTCGACCAGACTCGTCATGTTGCCCCAACACACACCCCATTGAATTTTCTAACACGGTCAAATACATGATTAGAGGTCTTCCTTCAACTGGTGGCATCAGAATTGGAGATTCTTGGAGACACTTCTTGATTTTGTCAAAAGCTTCTTGACATTCATCATTCCATATTATCTCTTGATTTTTCCTCAGTAATTTGAAGATGGGTTTGCAAGTAGCAGTCAAATGGGAGATAAATCGGGAAATGTAATTCAAGCATCCCAAGAAACCTCTGACTTCTTTATTTGTACAGGAAACTGGCATTTCTTGAATAACTCTCACCTTAGCCGGGACAACCTCAATTCCTTTACCACTGACAACAAAGCCCAAGAGTTTACCGGATCTTACTCCAAAGGTGCATTTGTTCGGGTTCAATCTCAACTTGTATTTCTTTAACCTCTCAAACAGTTTGTATAAATGATCGAGATGTTCTTCTTCAGTATGAGATCTGGCTATCATGTCATCCACATATACCTCTATTTCATGATGGATCATATCATGGAACAAAACCACCATAGCACGCTGGTATGTTGCCCATGCATTCTTTAAACCGAATGACATTACTTTGTAACAGAAAGTGCCCCATTGCGTCACAAACGTAGTTTTCTCCATATCTTCAGGTGCCGTCTTAATCTGGTTATAACATGAGAATACATCCATGAATGAGAATACCTTGTGTTGAGCGGTGTTATCTACCAGACCATCAATGTGCGGAAGTGGAAAGTCATCTTTGGGACTTGCTTTATTCAAATCTCTGTAATCTACACACATTCGCACCTTACCATCCTTCTTTGGCACTAGTACCACATTAGCAACCCATTGAGGATAAGAAGTAACAGCTAGAAAACCTGCATTAAATTGTTTCATAACCTCGACTTTGATTTTCTCAGACATTTCAGGACGCATGCGACGAACCTTTTGCTTAACAGGATGACAATCTTCCTTCATCGGCAAACGATGTACTACTATATCAGTATCCAGTCCTGGCATGTCTTCATAAGACCAAGCAAAAATCTCTACATAGTCATGTAACATCTGAATCAATCTTTCTTTGACACTGTTTTCCAAGCCTGCTCCTATTTTGACTTCTTTCTTGTCTACTTCAGTACCCAGATTTACAATTTCAATTGATTCCTCATGCGACGGTATAGTCTTTTCTTCTTGCAGTAACAGTCTGGCAAGCTCTCCAGGCACTTCGCAATCTTCCTCACTTCCATCCTCGGCTTGGTAGATCGAATTTTTAAAGCCATAATTAACAGTAGCAAAATTATTATCAACAGGATCCAGAGTGGATATGGATCTGCAATTTGTTACGTGAGTGTGTGTAAGAAAACATAGCTTATTTGAAAGATGACAGGAAAGAAAAGAGCGCAATATTTGAATGCAAAAAGTCCATTGATTTATTGAATGTGAATATGCTTATGAAAATGACAAAACCCTTAACAAATTAGCTATTGTGCCCCGAGCATAGACACAATGCTTTAAGAAGTTCAATTGTTCATAATAAAAATTACAAAATTCGAAACACTAAAATAAGCAATAACAATTACTCCTGACTAAAGGAAATTGGGATAGTGTCTTCAGCCTTCCAATTATTGAGTCCATCACCAATTGTTGGGAAAATCCAGCTATCCAAGTCGCAATCGCTATCAGCATCTTCTACAGCATTAATCTGATCTTTGACTATCTTTTCAGAGCTAAACCCCAGGACACATTTATCAGACTTGTACGGTACCTCGATCAGTTGACCCCAGCCTGTACGACCACCATCTTCAACCACGGCTTAAGCATCTTTCAGAGAAATCATAGCAGGAGGAGCACGAATAACCTTGGGCACACGGGAAGTTGTCTTAAGGACAAGACTGGTCGGAGGAACTACTTCAAATGACTAAGAAGGAGTCTCAAAGAATTCACCATCCATCTCGACGTATCTGAAGGTATGCACACTACTGACAATATACTCTTCTTCTCCACACACAGTGACAATCTTGCCCTCTATTGGATACCTCAGCTTTTGATGGAGAGACGAAGCTACAACACTTGCCCCATGGATCCAAGGGCGTCCCAGCAAGCAGGTGTCGCATCCGCGAAAAAAACAACCGGTGGGACTCAAATAAAAACATTACACAGAGCCGCCACTGCGCGTTATTTATCCCAAGATAGGGAAAGGAAACGCTCAGAGAAACCTGGAAAGGAAATGGTCTTGCGACCAAAGAGAAAGGGTAAGGGAGTCGGTTACGCAAGGGGAAGGTACTAGCACCCCTCACGTCCGTCGTACTCGACGGGATCCACGTTCTAAAATAAAAAATAGGTTGCTAAACATCACACACACACACAGGGAACGCAGGTCGGGTTAGGAGAAGGGAGCTCGATAGGACGTCGCATCCTATGCCTACATATCTCGTCTGGAACGAGAATCAGAGCCACTGTAGTTCGGCTTACGCACGCCAAACAACACAAAACACACAAACAGATGGCAAACATGGAGCCCAACAACCACTTGATGGAATTACGTCAGCATCCGAACCAAAACACACTCAAAGGGGCAAACGTGGAGCCCGACAGCCAATCACTGGACTTACGTCGGCATCCGAACCAAAACACACAATCAGATAACAAGTAAACACACGCAAAAAAGAAAAAAAAATGCCCGGAGTGGTCTCGCACGACCACCTGCCTACATACCTCGTCTGGAACAAGGATCAGGGCGATGTAGTTCCCCCTCAAGGGAAAGAAAACCTAGCCAGAAACCGAGGGAAGACACACTACCAGGGAGCTGGACTCGAGCCTAGTGTTGTCATGCATCATTACCCTATTGTTGAGGTTTCTACCTACTTGCACAACTGCAAACTAATCCTATCCAGGAAAGAAGCAAGCATACAAGCATACAAGCAATTCAAGCATTTCAAATAAACATGTCAAACAAATATTCACATAGCACCCACTATAGCCAATCAAGAGGGCTCAAACAATGGGTTTGACTGCCTAGGCAAGTCATCTGTACAAGGGTTAATGGCGCTCTTAACCTTGCCATTACGAGGCTAAGGTGAAGCAGATGAAAAGGTGAAGTGAGGATGAGACCTCGCAGCTCTTATCTCTGACCAGGGAGAGCTTCAGACAAAGGAGCGTGGGTCCAGAATGGAGAGACCCTTCTACGCTCAAAGACTCTGACTCGATTGTGCAACAACACGAGATCTTGGGTTTGTGTCCCAATGCATCAACACACAGCAGTGTGAGCAAAGGGACGACACACAGAATAGTGGGGGATAAATTGCATATCCCTAACTTCCACCAATTGCCTCACAGAGGACTTCACCTGCTTAGGCACAATATTAAACAATCACAAGCATCGCCTCTTAAGGAGGACTTCAGACATTTTTCCCGGCCAAATAACAGACCGGGTCTCCAGACTACATGAAGTCAAGAGGACCTACCTCAAATGGTCTACACAACCAAGCAGCAGCTAGCAAGCAAGTTCTTAAAAGAACTAGAAGCGACTAAATGTACCTGAAAACAATCAAGTATCATCAGTGCTCAGACAGACAAACATAAACAGCAAATGTTAATCAGTCAGACTATACAGATTAATGCACACAAAGGCAAGCTATGAGCTCAAGCTCAAACTTCACAACCTACAAAACAAATCCCTGTTAGTTCTCAACATCAAACACATCCAATTTAATCAACTTGGCTCAATCCCTTTAGGCATTATGCATTTCATCCTGAAAAATCAAGCAAATGTGAGAAACTGGACCTCTAGGCCAAGCCTAGGGTCCAAAAGTGAGAAAAAAATCTAAACAGCAAGGGATTCTTAACCAAAATCAAATTAACACAAATAGAAAACCAAAGCAATTGATCCCATGATTATATCATTTACCATATTCATTTCATGACCAAAACAAGCCAAACTAGGTCAAATGTAACACCAAACATCCAAACAGAATGACTTCAACCAAATCCATATCAAAACAATTCCAAAAATCCTCAAATAATTCACACCTAAACAGGACATATTCAAGGTACAGCATGTCAATTTTCAGCTCAATTGGACAAAAGGAACTATGTCAATGAAAATCAAGAAAAACAGACACAAATATATGAGCCAAACCATAACATCAACACATGCATTCACTTCAAAAATTCATAAGTCAATGAAAACAATAAAGAAATGAATGGGACCAAAAGCATCATGTCCTATCATGTGTCTATAACCAGCATACCAAATTTCATCATCATCCAATATCATATGAGGATTTCACAAAGATAATGCCAACATGTATCACATGGACTTGCACATTTGACCAACAGAGATGAAAAATACCAATCAAATTGAAAATGCCACATAAAAATCCAGAAATATTCACATAGCATCTTAACATGTTAATGATCACACATATAAAATTTCAAGTCATTTCAACAAGCCTAGGTCATGAAAATAAATCCAGCAAGTTGACCTAGCTAGGTGTGACACAAATTGTCACACCCAGATTCAAAAATTCATAACTCAATCACCAGGTATCCAAAATTCACAAAATTTATATGTAAATCACCCTCAACATGTCTACAATCACCACAAAAAATTTCAGACATTTATTTTAAGACAGGAGAATTTCACAATGGAAATGGCAAAATGTGTCAAAATTGCATACAAGTCAAACATCCCTAAGTCAAACTAAATTTTCCCCAAGCACAACTTCTAAAAATATGTCCATAAAATTCTACAGGGAATTTGGAGATTATAGAAAAAATCCTCACATTTTTTGGATTATTAAAACATTTTTTATGAATTTTTTAAGGTTTGTATGAATTTTAGAATAATTATTGAATATATTATAATTAATTAAATTCATTAATAGCATTCTGGTAGATAAGCACACGCGGGCGCGGGAAACACTACTTTTAAAAGTTCAAACGAAAACACGGATTAAACGCCACTTTTGTCCAGAACTGCATCGTCTTCAACCCAGGACTCCAAGAACACATGAACATTGAACCTTCACCAAAATCCACAATCAAATAGGCGTTGGAAAGGTCTCCTAACGTAGAATCCAAATATGTCCATGGCTTAACCTAATTGTCTCTAAATCTCACGGATCGAAGGAGTTAGGGTTTGGCAACACAACTTTGAATCCACATAACTCGAGCTACAATCCACTATTCTACAAACCAAAAGCGTCACGATGATCTATGATAAACACTCTACCAAACACATACAACAATTTGAAGAATCATGCAACTCGAATTTTGAGTACCTGAGGATGGCAGTGTCGAGATTGATGTTCTTCGCGCGTGTAATGTCAAAACAGATGGACTAGAAGCTCCAAGAAGTCGAAGGCAATGCTCAGGATCGATTGCTATGGCTTCTAGAAGAAGAAATCCGGATTCACCATGGAAGCACCTTGTATGAACAGTTGCGATTTGGTGTGCATTTGTTGTTGAATTACCAAAACAGATGGAGCATGAGATGATTCGAGATCAAACCAAAAAGAATTTTGCAAGATGATGAAGAATTGGAAGAGATTCGATGGATTTGGCTTTGATGTGTTCTTGAGGGAAATTGAGAAAATGGAGGGAAAAGAGATCTTGATTTGTGAAATTATGAATTCTGTTATGAATTAGTTGTGATTAGCCTTATATATTCATGATTAACCAAGCCTTAATCACTCTAATTAATCAAATGGAAAGTGATTAGCAAAAGTGGTTATTTTCAAGCTAGGGGCAAAATTGTATTTTCACATGCCAGCTCATGACAGCTCAATGCCAGCTCATACAAACCCTAAACACCTGTCATGAACTGTTGCCACTTGTTTCATGTTCATTGGATGAGTATTTTGCATTTTCCACATGTGATGGCACTTTGTTCATTTTTCCAAGTTCATTTCAAAAGTCAATTCTCAAACCACAAGGCCTTGGCATGTTATGAGCATTCCAACAATTTCCAAATGTCAATTGTGAAGCGTTGCAAAAATCCCCATTCAAAAATTCCCATTATTTCTCAAGTTGGACAATTTTGCCCCTGGACTTTTAACTGTACAGTTGAAATTTGACTTTTTGCATTGACCATTTTTGATGAAATCCAATTATGCACCATGAAAGTACATGTCAAATGGAGTTTGTGCATAAAAAGATCACTCAATTTGGACACTCCATGTGGAAGTTATGCCCTCCTGATTATGGGTCATTTTTGAAATTCACTGAACCATAACTTGCCAACCATACATGGGATTTTCAAGTTCTTGGACTTTTTGGAAAGGTGAGAACAAGATCTACAACTTTCATGTTGAACAACTTTTCATTTGAAGCTTCCTTGGACACGTGGTCTTGAGGTAAAAAACTTTCCATTTTTGGAAACTTCTATTACAAGTCACTTTCTATTTTTAGCAATTTTTGTTCTGACTTTATTTTCTCCATTCTTAAGCTTTGACATGTCAAATAACACTTGTTTCAACATGAATGAAGTGTATCCAACTCAATCCCACCTCCAAATCCATCAAATCATGTACAGTTGACCACAGTTGACTTTTTCAACTGATAGATGAATTTGGCAATGCATAGATCAAACTGAGCTCCAGTTCTCTGATGAAATGGCTCAAGGGTGAAACCCTAGCCTCAATTAACTTAATAAAACCATAAGATGATCCCCATATCCATCATAGACCCCATCTCCTAATCATGCCCTGATTGGCCCAATGCAACTGATTAGGGTTGACCAGTGGTCAAAACCCTAATCTCAAGGAAGGTGCTTCAACACTTGAATCTTCTGATGATAAAAAACCATGATGATGATGATGAATCATTGTAATCAAGATGAAGACCAATATCCTTTGAGAATCATGAAACCCTAATTCATAGCCCAATCCTCAGATGGCCAATGATCAGTCAATAAAACCCTAGCTTGCACATAACCTCACCATCTTCTGATCAAGACTTGGGAGGATGACTTGCACCATGTAACCACATGATATGCAATATGCAATGCCTAATGACCTAAAAATGATATGTAATATATTATGCTAGTCCCAAGAGAGGAGGGCAAATTTTGAGGTGTTACAGCTGCCCCTATTCAATCCACTGTGAACCTGTCGATATGAACAACCTCGGCTTTCATATGATCAGGATGAAGAGTGATTGAATACCAAGAACAGACAAACAATTTGCACTCTGATGGGAAAATAATTAACAACGTCTGTCAGAATCGGCGAAGAAACAATCTCTGAAACAAAATCCGTCTGGTGCGGAGAAAGTCGGCCTGATCACCGAAACAAAACGTCGACCTGGATACCAAAATAAATGGTAACACAGGGATAACCATGGCCTGAACACCACTCATCCGCTCGGGATTATCATTTCTTTTTCTGCTTTTCTTGAACCCCGAATTTTTTCTGCTCTTTTCATTTTCTTGAACCCCGAAATTTTCTCTTGCGCAAATGATCCTCGGATCCCTGCATTTGAACCCCGCTCTCCTGTTTGCCAAATAATGAACCCCATTCTCCGATTTGAACCCCAGTCGCCTGACGATAACTCGCGATCGCCAATATGAACCCCGTTTTCCAGAAAATGCCACAACATTTCCCTTTCTCCATTTGAACCCCATCTCCAGAAAATGCCTCAACATTTCCCTTTCTCCATTTGAACCCCGTTCTCCAATCTCTCGTGATAATTCCGCTGGCAATGACGGAAATAACACCAAACCACTCTGAGGGCGACATGTCAGAGGGTATACCTTCACAAAGGAAGGTAGCATGTGTATCTCTTCCTCAGAAGACACCTGTAACGACCTCCATTGGCCTCAGCCAGAGTCTAAGGTAACACATGAACAGAAGATAATCCTACGGACCTCATCCTGGATATAATCTCCAACTCCGATCTCTGTTTGAACCCCAGAAAATGCCTCAGCATTTCTTTTCTCCGATTGAACCCCGCTCTCCAGAAAATGCCTCAACATCTTCTTTTCTCCATTTGAACCCCGGAAAATGCCTCAGCATATACTCTTCTCTGATTGAACCCCGGAATCGCGCTGATCGCGTAACGTCTTCTGATATTATTTCCATCTCCGTCCGACAGAAAATTTTCCTCCAGTATCGCACTACTGGGGAACATTGCTGATCTGACGTCATGATGCTGAACTCCTCAGAGTAACACTTTCAACCAGACACTGACTGATGACTGGGAAGAAACTCGACGTTTACTGGACATCGAACGATGATGTTTACAGGCATCAAACAATGATGTTGACAGGACATCAAACAATGATGTTTACAGGCATCAAACAATGATGTTGACAGGACATCAAACAATGATGTTTACAGGCATCAAACAATGATGTTGACAGGACATCAAACAAGGATGTTGACAGGACATCAAAGAAAACTCGACCAGACATTTACTGATGACCGATAGATACTGCTACTCCAAAATCACGATGTTGAACTCCTCAGAGAAACATCTTCCAACTTCCATCTCGCACGACAGAAATCTCCTCCAATATCGCACTACTGGGGAATACCGTTGACCCAACGTCACAATGCTAAACTCCTCAGAGTGTCATCTTCACCATCCGGCGAAACCCAACCTTCAAGCGGTAACCACGACTCGAATCGCGCTGATCGCGTAACATTCTCCGATCTTCATTTCCATCTCTGTCCGACGGAAACATTTCCTCCAGTATCGCACTACTGGGGAATACCGTTGGTCTGACACAAGATTCTGAACTCCTCGGAGTAATACAACCACCTCTCAAACAGTAACCACGGTTTGAGACTAGCTTATGCTGGCAATATGATGCATGATTGATTTTTCTCTGCGTAATGCTCCATAATTATGGAAATGCTACGCGCTTTATTATTTTTCTATGCAACATGCTATGCTATTTTTTCATGATGAATGTATAAAAATGTCCCCCTCAAGGGACTCTTCTGAAGAGCACGAGACACTCTGCTGAGGAACTCGTCAATACTCCAACTCCACCCTGCTGGGGAATACCACTGCTGTTGGGAAAAGGCCACCTTTGTTGGGGAAGAACCTCCTTTGCACCCAATCCGCTCGGGAAACTGCTGGGGATAGGAACCACCCACACTCTGTGGGGATACAACAGTCTTTGACTTGCCGGGGATATCAATCCCGACTCTGCTTCGAGAAACCCTCACAGATACCTGACGACTTCACTGGGGAAATGCTCACAGATACTCTGCTGGGAAACAGCCACCTCCAGGCCTGGCGACTAGGGAAGCATCGATCTAACACCCGCTGGGGATAACCATCCTGACCCTACTAGGGAAACGAATGCTACTCCGCTGGGGATTACCCATGCAATCCACATGTAGGATACACTCAGCTGGGGATGCAGATATCGGCCTGCTACGGAAACTTGTCCAATCCACTGGTAGGATGAACACTGCTGGAGATATATTTCATTGAAACCCGCTCCACTCGGGGATAGCAACCTTCTGGCCTGGCTGCTGAGGAAACATCATTTTAAACCTGCCGGGATAACCATCCTGACTCGGCTGGGGAAGTCACAGATCTGGAATCTGCCGGGGAGCTAGTCCTACGATTCTGCTTGGGGGACCTAGCTGGGACATGAGAAAAGTTGGTTCAGAACACCCGTCGACTCGTCGAACCACGGTATCCACCTCCAATACTCGCATCGGCTTTCCACTTTTGAGAATTCCCAGACTCGTCTGGACCTTTTCTGCTCCATCATCTTGTATTCCAAATCGTTCCGCGCTCGACGAGAACGTACTCCTGGAATTTATATAGAAATTTCAATTTTCCGATTTTGAAGAGTCTTCTTGATTAATTTCAAGGGTCGTCGTATGTCTCGACGTCGTCTCTCCGTCCTTTCTTCATGCACTCGTCCCTGATCGGGCTCTGCGGGGAATTTCTACAGACTTTCCAATCTTCCGATTTTGAAGAGTCTTCTTGATATCATTCAAGGATCGTCGTACGTCTCAACGTCGTCGTCATTCTTTCATATTTATTTGTTCCGGAGCGAACTCTCTGGGGATTTGCTACAAAGCTTCCACAGCACAACCTGCAAGTGAGTGAAAAATATCTAACAGTACCTGCAAAACAGATCGTCAGATAAAACCGTGCCCCAGGCGTGTCAAGATTTCAACACTTGGGTCACTCAACCTTCCAAATAAGATTTCAAGCTTTCAATCTTATATAAACATGCATTGGAAGGGACCTGTATGTCTTAAAATACAAGATTCTTTATCAAAAATATCTGGATGTTTTTGCAATCAAAGCGGTAATGAAAACAAAAACAAAATTATTTGACTGAATATGCATTTTATTGATTGGAAAAAGTGTGTGGCTCAAATGAGCAATACAAAGGAAGCAATTCCTGAAAAGAGGTAACTGCGCACAAAAGGAAAAATCTATCCTAATGGCAATGTGAAACCCGTGATCTCATCGAGTTCCAACTCGGTTACACCTCACATGTCCTCAGACTCTCCTTGCTTTCTGCCTTCTGAACAAGACAATTCCAACTGATCCCTACCGGGTATTATCCATGATGCTTTAACCAAAGCGCAAACGATCATGCTAGACGCAGTTGTTCGTTTCAATCCCTCTTTTGCCTGGACCGCCCTTTCGGGTTTTCAGTCCACCGGGATACCCATTTTTGCCCAAGTCGCCTTTTCAGGTTTTCGACTTGCCGGGTGTACAGTTTTTTTTATTTTATCCCTAACTTTCGCCCGAACCTTTCTTTCTGTTTTTGGTTCGCCGGGATGCCCATTTTTGCCTGGACTATTTTATTCTTTTCGTCCAGCGGGTCAATTTATACGAAGTATTTTTTAACTGCGTCCGCATTCACAGGGGATGGAAAATCCTCGCCATCCATGGTCGTTAACAACAAGGCTCCACCAGAGAAAACCTTCTTGACCACGAATGGACCTTCATAATTCGGTGTCCATTTACCCCTTCGATCGTTTTGAGGAGGAAGGATCCTTTTCAGCACCATATCACCCACGTGATATACCCGGGGTCGCACCTTCTTGTCAAAAGCACGCTTCATCCTTTGCTGGTATAGCTGCCCATGACAGATGGCTGCCAGCCTCTTTTCCTCTATCAGGCTTAACTCTTCGCACCGGGTCCTTACCCATTCGGCCTCTTGCAACTTCACGTCCATCAGGACTCTCAAAGAGGGAATCTGAACCTCAACAGGCAACACAGCCTCCATTCCATATACCAATGAGAAAGGAGTTGCCCCAGTAGATGTACGTACCGACGTTCGATACCCATGCAATGCAAATGGCAACATCTCATGCCAGTCCTTATAGGTTACCACCATTTTCTGCACAATCTTCTTAATATTCTTGTTGGCTGCCTCAACCGCCCCATTCATCTTCGGACGATAGGGAGAAGAATTGTGATGCTCAATCTTGAATTCCCGGCACAGTTCTGCCATCATCTTATTATTCAAATTAGAACCATTATCAGTAATGATTCTCTCGGGAACCCCATATCTGCAAATGATGTCTCTCTTGAGAAATCTGGCTACAACCTGCTTCGTCACATTCGTATAAGAGGCTGCTTCCACCCACTTGGTGAAGTAATCAATAGCCACTAATATGAACCTGTGCCCATTCGAAGCTGTAGGCTCAATCTTTCCGATCATATCAATGCCCCACATAGCAAACGGCCATGGAGACGACATTAAGCTCAACGGATTTGGAGGCACGTGCACCTTGTCAGCATAAATCTGGCATTTATGACACTTCCGCACAAAATTAAAACATTGGGCCTCCATTGTCATCCAGTAATAACCTGCCCTCAACAGTTTCTTTACCATTGCATTCCCACTGGCATGGGTACCGAACGATCCCTCGTGAACTTCTTTCATCAACTGGCTTGCTTCTGCATCATCAACGCATCTGAGCAAGACCCAATCAAAATTCCGCTTGTACAAAACCCCATCTTTATTCAGATAAAACACCATGGCTAACCTCCGTAGAGTCTTTCGGTCCTTTTTCGATGCTCCCTCAGGATACTCTTGCGTTTCAAGATAGCGCTTGATATCGTAATACCACGGCTTCTCATCATCAGGCGCCGTATCAACAGCAAACACATAAGCCGGTCTATCCAGACGTCCCACTTCAACACTGGGGAACTGATTCCACCTCTGCACCTTAATCAAGGCAGCCAGAGTAGCCAAAGCATCTGCCAAAGGATTCTCCTCTCTAGGCACATGATGCAACTTCACCTTGTTGAAAAACGTCAACAACCTCCTCGTATAATCTCGATATGGAACCAAATGAGATTGATGCGTATACCATTTTCCGTTAACCTGATTTATCACCAGAGCTGAATCTCCATATATGACAAGGTTCTTGATCCTCAAATCAATCGCCTCTTCAATCCCCAATATGCAAGCTTCATATTCAGCTACGTTGTTGGTGCACTCAAATGTTAGCCGGGCAGCAAAAGGAATATGGGATCCTTTCGGCGTAACCAAAACAGCACCAACACCGCTTCCATTCACGTTAACGACCCCATCAAACATCAAAATCCATTCGGATTCAGGGTCAGGCCCCTCCTCCGGGATCGGTTCCTCACAATCTTTCGATTTGAGAAACATGATGTCCTCATCAGGGAATTCAAACTTCATCGGTTGATAATCGTCAATGGGTTGCTGGGCGAGGTAATCAGACAATACACTCCCCTTGATCGCTTTCTGAGAGGTATACTGAATATCATATTCTGTCAAAATCATTTGCCACCTCGCAACCCGTCCGGTCAATGCTGGCTTCTCAAAAATGTACTTGATTGGATCCATCTTGGAAATCAATAAAGTGGTATGAACCAGCATGTACTGCCTTAGTCGGCGAGCAGCCCAGACCAAAGCACAGTGTCATACCCCAAAATTTACCCATCATTTTTCCTGGAAAAAAAAAAAAAAAAAAAACGAAAAAAAAAAACGAAAAAAAGAAAAAAAAAAAACGAAAAAAAAAAAGAAAAAAAATTTAATTAATTAATTAATTAATTAATTAAATAATTAAAATAAATAAATAAATAAAATAAAACAAATTATTTTGGACTTGGGTCTCCCTCATTCCAAGCCCATTACCCACAAAATTAGTCTATAAATACTGAAGTTTCAGTAGAGGAAAAGGGACTGGGAGTTAGACTTAGAGTTTACACTGGGAGATTCACTGGAGAAAGAAGGAAGAGAAGCAAAACACTCTGAGGTTTCCTTGGAACAAAACCTTGAGGAAAAAGAAAGAGAGAGAACAGAGAAGGACGGATAGAAACTTTGGCATAGGAACCCTGCCAACCCGGAGAATTCAGAATAAAGAAACCCTGAAGGCAGCTCATCCGCCCCGAAGCCATCGCCGCCCAATTCCCGCCGCCTAACTCATTCCGATACCACAAGTGGTCAATCCCTTCAACCTTGAATTGGCAAACAGGTTTGCGTATCTCTATTGTTTATACTTTCAATTGGCCATATCTACACATATAATGCATCATGATTAAATGTTGATATATAATTTGCTTTCGTATGTGAATTTAAATATGCCTGAATACCCTGAATGTTTGACCATGCTGTTCCTGTGATAAAATGCCATAAAGTTCAAGGTTCCTAACATGGGGCTGTTTTTTCTCAAAATTCAAAATCCGTGGCCGTTCGCCTGGCCTTCGCTAGGCGAGGCAGAGGCGAACGAGACAGTACCTGATTTTTCTAGTCTGTTTTTTTTTTATGTTTTTATCATAGCCATGCATTATTCATCCTATCCTATTTACTGTTGCGATATTTTTCCGGTTTAATCTTCGATTGCACCCTGATTTGGTATTCTGACATGTTTCTTTTTGAGCTTCGAAAAGGTTCACATATCCTAGGAAAAGGTTATTGGCTAGGTATTCCACTTTATTTGTGGGATACCCTTGTGGAGTTTTCACCCTAAATTACCTAATTAATTTTGATGTATTAATTTTAATGTATTAATTTTAATGTATTAATTTTAATGTATTAATTTTAATGTGGGAGAATTCCTCCTAATCACCTAATTAATTGTAAAACTTTGCCTTTGAATAAGTGATCTTGGACCTCTCTTTGTTGCCTTACGATTACGATATTACGGTCATGTCCCGCGAATGTGGGGATACCCTTAGCAAAGACCCTTCGGTTAAATCATCATAAAATAAATTATAGTCCCTCGGATGTTGCCTTCGAATATACAACTTTGTCCCTCGATGACCCTCCGATGTTGCCTACGATTAAATGATGATAGTCCCTTCGAATGCTAAGGTATCCTCATAACTGTTGCCTTCAATGACCAATCGATGACCCTACGATGACCCTTTTACATCCAAAGGATAAAACTACTTATTTCTCAATAATAAGGACAGTTTTACCCTCATAAGGATAGGAAATGCCCGTAAAGACCTTGGGTCGGTATAACTCTTAATTGCTGGCTCACAACTTAAAACACTTTTTCGCACCTCACACCTTTCAAAATACCTTTAGAAAATCACCACTTGGTATACATTCATACTAGAATCATTACCGAGTTATATTTTTCTAAACAATTTTCAAAACTAAACGAGATAACCACTTTGTATACATTCATACAAGAATCATTACAAAGTTAAATTCTCTTTTCAAAACAATTTTCCAAACAATTCACAAACACTTTTTTTAGACAAAAATAATATAAGTGATCGAGCAATTAAGAGCCCATGGATAACCATGGATACAAAGGGTGCTAACACCTTCCCTTTGTATAATGTACCTCCCGAACCCAAAATCTAAATTAAGGTCTTTCCTGTTCTTTTCCACCTTTCCTTATTGGATAAAAGAAAAGTCGGTGGCGACTCTTGCTAACCGCGACATTGCGATTAAAACCACAAAAAGTCCAGTTCACCGTATGACAGAACTGGCGACTCTGCTGGGGAATATTTAAAAAGAGAGGTTACCTTAAAAACAAGATCACTTATTCAATTTGTCTGATTTATTTTTAAGGGATTGCTTGGGTATGTTATGCTTGAGTGAAAGATCCTACACCCGGATCTAGTGTACCTTAGGTAAGTAGCAAGAGATCATCGCGACTGTCCGGCGTATACTGGAATGGTCAAAATGATGGCTACGGTTAATGTGGCACTTTGGATGTCCTGATGTTCCTCATGTTAGTTGAGGAAATATTTGGCATTCGCGTGGTGTCATAAAAGCATTAACCAGACCTTTAGAACCCTAATTGACTCATCCTGGCCATTAGAAAGTAGTGAGATAACTGGCTTCGGTTCCGACTGGAGTTGGTTGAGACTCGATACTACACTCTTTGAGATTGGACTTTAGGGAAGCTTCGGTCAACCACTTGGTGTTGCACTGAAGTGGACTTAAGGAAAGGTCAATGATTTGAGATCCTTCTAGAACCCGGTTACTATTCTAAGACAGGTTGAACCCACCAAACTTCAGTGGGGAGGGTACTTACCTATGGAACTCATGCAAGCCTTAAAACCTAGGAATGATTGTTGTATGACTTGCTTATGCTTGTTATTTGTTTAATATCATAATATCATAACATCATAACATCATAACATCATAACATCATAACATTATGATATTGCACTAATCACTTCGAGGACTTAGGGATTTAACTTGGCTCTATTTTGTAAGGCTATGGCTCCCAGGAAGACTATCCGGATAAATTTTGTAGTCATCTCTCCTCAACTCAAGGATTTAGTGTCAGAACTTCCTGATCAGGCTCAGTTCGTCAAAAAGCATGGTTCTCTCCTCGATTTGGTTACCACTGGTTTCAAAGAAGATATGATGAGAGTCCTATTCCAGTTCTTCGATCCTAAACATCATTGCTTCACATTCCCAGATTATTAGTTGGTGCCCACATTAGAAGAATTTTCCCAGCTGCTTGGGATACCTATTCTTGATCAAATACCTTTCAGTGGTTTAGAAAAGATTCCGAGGTCCGAAAAAGTTGCCGCAGCTTTACACATGACAAAGTCAGATATTGAAGCTAATTGGGTAACAAGAAGTGGAGTTAAGGGTTTACTTGCCAAATTTCTGATGAATAAGGCCCGAGAATTCTTAAAAGTCATGAATGTCCATGCTTTCGAGGAGATTCTAGCATTACTAATCTATGGTTTGGTGTTATTCCCTAATCCAGATCAATTCATAGATATGAATGCTATTCAGATATTTCTCGCTCGTAACCCTGTGCCTACCTTGCTCGGCGACATTCTGCATTCCCTTCACACTCGTACTATGAAGAGGCAAGGGACTCTCATGTGCTGCATACCTTTATTATCCAGGTGGTTTATTTCGCACCTTCCTCAGTTAGTCTTGAAGAATGAGCAAAGTTTGAGATGGTCTCAAAGGATAATGTCGCTCTCCCACTCAGACATCCGTTGGTGTCCTCATTTCAAAGAAAACAATATCATCATTGACCGTTATGGAGAATTCCCTAATGTACCACTCATGGGGATAAGAGGAGGTATTACTTATAATCCTGCTTTAGCCCTACGTCAGTTTGGTTGTGCTCGAAGAGATGGTCCACATGAAATAATTATACAAGGCACGGTGTTTGACTATGATAACGATTCCCAAGGTCTCCGTCAAAGATTTGTGCGAGCTTGGGGCATGGTGAAAAGAAGTACTTTAGGACAGAAAAACTCTATTCCTATGGAACCTTATCTCAGATGGGTCCGCATAAGAGCTCGTGAACTTGTCATGCCATATCTGGCAGTCGGACCACTGATTGTTGAACCAGAAGCTGAAGGAGGTACTCCTCAGATCGTTCCTTATCCAGATATGCCTACCGATGTTGAAGAGTTAAAGAAGTCCTGGATCCAGTTGAGAGAGGAAAGGGATACTTTTGAAGCCCAGTTCTGTGCTACAAGGAAGAAGGCAGTTTACGAAGATCAATATGACTTTAGCACAAGCACTGCAGGGTATGCTAAAAGTAAATTTAATTACCCTCAGAGATCCTCCTGCAAAACCCAACACTACTTCTCCTCGTTATAATCCCAACGCCAGGTGTGCCTATCACTCCGATAGCCCCGGGCATGATACGAATGATTGCTGGTCGCTGAAGAACAAGATTCAGGATATGATCGACGCTGGGGAGTTTGAATTTGATCCTCTGGATATTCCTAATGTCATCACTGCTCCTATGCCCGATCATGACAAGACTGTTAATGCTGTAGAAGATGTGAATAGCGATTGCAACTTGGATAATTGGAAGGCTGAAGACACTATTCCAACTTCCTTTAGTCAGGAGTAATTGTTTGTTGTTTATTCAATGTATCAAATTTGGTTAAATGTTTTGTCATTCTCATAAGCATATTCATATTCAATAAATCAATGGACTTTTTGCATTCAAATATTGCGCTCTTTATCTTTCCTGTCATTTTTCAAATAAGCTATGCTTTCTTGCACACACTCACGTAACAAGTTGCGTAT
This sequence comes from Lathyrus oleraceus, assembly GCF_024323335.1. Taxonomy (NCBI): domain Eukaryota; kingdom Viridiplantae; phylum Streptophyta; class Magnoliopsida; order Fabales; family Fabaceae; genus Lathyrus; species Lathyrus oleraceus. The sequence continues at coordinate 383,013,492 of NC_066579.1, read as the reverse complement.
CCACATCCACTCTGGATCCTGTTGATAATAGTTCTGCTACTGTTCATTATGACTTCGAAAATCCGATCTACCAAGCCGAATATGGAAGTGAGGAAGATTGTGAAGTACCTGAAGAACTTGCCAGACTGTTACTGAAAGAAGAAAGGACTATACAGCCGCATGAGGAGTCAATTGAAACTGTCGATCTGAGTACTAAAAGTAGACAAGAAAGAAGTCAGAAGCCTCTTGGGGCACTTGAATTACATTGCCCGGTTTATATCCTACTTGACTGCTACTTGCAAACCTATCTTCAAATTACTGAGGACAGTCAAGAGATGATGAATGTCAGGAAACTTTTGATAAAATCAAGAAGTGTCTCCAAGAACCTCCAATTCTGACACCACCAGTTGAAGGAAGACCTCTAATCATGTATTTGACCGTGTTAGAAAATCCAATGAGGTGTGTTGGGGCAACATGACGAGTCTGGTCGAAAAGAGCATGCCATATACCGCCTTAGCAAAAGGTACCGACTGTGAAACAAGATACTCATAGCTCGAGAAAGCTTGCTGCGCTTTGGCTTGGGCTGCTCGCCGACTAAGACAGTACATGTTGAATCATACCACTTTATTGATTTCTAAGATGGGTTCTATCAAATATCTATTCGAGAAACTTGTTGTCTCCTGAAAGAGTTATCACTGATAATAGTGCTAATTTGAACAACAAGATGGTTACTGCACTCTGCACGCGGTTCAAAATAAAACACTCTAATTCTTCTCCGTACCGGCCAAGGATGAACGGCGCCGTGGAGGCTGCTAACAATGTCCAGAAGCTTATACAAAAGATGACAGTAATGTACAAAGACTGGCATGAGATGTTACCATTTGCTTTTCATGACTATCGCACTTCAGTACGCACTTCGACAAGGGCAGCTCCGTTCTCTTTAGTCTATGGAATGGAAGCCATCTTACCAGTGGAAGTTCAGATTCCCTCGCTAAGAATCATGAAAGAGGCGGGCTTAGATGAAGAGGAACGGATTCAGACTCGACTCGATCAGATAAATTTGATTGAAGAGACTCGCGGCTGTTTGTCATAGGCAGATGTATCAGAAACGCATGACCCAGGCATTCAACGAAAGGGTCAAGCGACAAGTGTATCAAATTGGCGACTTGGTAATCAAGCGTATCGTGCTACCGCAAACTGATCCCAGAGGCAAATGGACTCCCACGTACAAAGGGCCATTTGTAGTTAGGAAGGTATTCTCTGGTGGAGCCATGATACTTGCTACAGTGGATGGCGAAGATTTCCCGCATCCCGTGAACGCGGACATAGTTAAAAAATACTACGCATGAAAAAGACCCGCTAGATCGACGTATCTAGGCAAAAGTAAGGGCATCCCGGCGAACCAAAAGGGTTCGGGCAAAAATTAGGGATATATATAAAAAAATGTACACCCGGCAAGTCGAAAACCTGAAAAGGTGGCTTGGGCAAAAAAGGGTATCCTGGTGGACTGAAAACCTGAAAAGGCGGTCCAGGCAAAAATTAGGGATTAAAGCGTATGACTATGTCCCGTTCTCAGTCAACTTTCATCCAAGTTCAAGGGACTGACCAAGCCAATCACTTCTATCCGACAGCAGGGGATGAGATGCTTGAAGACATAATGGCAGTAGTAGACTTAAAATCAATAGGACTTTTTCTGCATAGCTTTCTCTTTGTTTTTGACAATTTCCTCTTACTAGGATTTCTGTCTCCTTGTACACAATTTGCCTGTTTATAGGCCTTCTTTCAAAAATCAATACAACCCTCTTTCAAAAAAGATGCTTTTGTTTTTTACTTTTCTGTTTTGGTTGCGTAAATGTCCATTGATTTAATTTGAATTAATATGTGCATTTGAATATGACCAATGTTTACCAAAATACATGCATAGAATAGCAATAGCAATTACTACCCTACTTCAGGATCAAGGAAAAGGTCTAATCATGCTTCCAATGAATCCACTACCAATTCTCTTCCCCCCAGCAAGCCTGTTTTTTTCCCCAGAAGAAGTTGGCAGTATTCCCCGGCACAGCCGGCTATTCCCCAACAGAGGTCGGCATCATCAGACAGATTGATCATCTCATCCATCCCCAGCCAGGCTCTGTTGAATATCTCTACCATCAGACAGAAATCAGATCCCCCAGCCGAGAGAGGGTCCTCAACACGAATATCTCCAATCAGTAGATGGGGATTTATTTTCCCCAGTAGAGTCCCCAAGCAGAACTTCTCATACGCATAACTCATTCATTGCATCATTTCACAGCATACGCATGCATACAACATTCGCATTTATTTTCGAAAGCATAAAACATCTCATGCAACATGACATGGCATAAAGCTAACTTTTCTTTGCAGGTTAATTATCCTCCTGATATAGTCAAAGTAAAAGGCTCATTCAGGCAGACGCCTTTATCAATCACAGACAAGATTCAGATACATATTCCAGATGCAATTCATGGGAACATTCATTCTGACAACACTTCGATATCCTCCTAGCGATGGCATCTTTAAGCCCATCCCAGACATTTATTGCAAGTACAACGTATACAGATACAACCTAACATACGGTTCATTCTGATTCAGCTCAACATATGACTCCTTCAACTCAGATACGATCTAGCATACGATCCATTCTGACCCTCAACAACTCAGATACGATCTAGCGTACGATCCATTCTGACCTTCTTCAACTCAAGTACAGTCTAATGCACGACCAAGTTAGACCTTCATCTGACCAGATGCTACCTTCGGACAGGTACATTTCTGGATGGTAGTCCAGTATACGGCTACTCCCTTTCCCAGATGCTACCTTCGGACAGGTACATTTCTGGATGGTAGTCCAGTATACGGCTACTCCCTTTCCCAGATGCTACCTTCGGACAGGTACATTTCTGGATGGTAGTCTAGTATACGGCTACTCCCTTTCCCAGATGCTACCTTCGGACAGGTACATTTCTGGATGGTAGTCCAGTATACGGCTACTCCCTTTCTCAGATGCTACCTTCGGACAGGTACATTTCTGGATGGTAGTCTAGTATACGGCTACTCCCTTTCCCAGATGCTACCTTCGGACAGGTACATTTCTGGATGGTAGTCCAGTATACGGCTACTCTCTTTCCCAGATGCTACCTTCGGACAGGTACATTTCTGGATGGTAGTCCAGTATACGGCTACTCCCTTTCCTAGATGCTACCTTCGGACAGGTACATTTCTGGATGGTAGTCCAGTATACGGCTACTCTCTTTCCCAGATGCTACCTTCGGACAAGTACATTTCTGGATGGTAGTCCAGTATACGGCTACTCCCTTTCCCAGATGCTACCTTCGGACAGGTACATTTCTGGATGGTAGTCCAGTATACGGCTACTCCCTTTCCCAGATGCTACCTTCGGACAGGTACATTTCTGGATGGTAGTCCAGTATACAGCTACTCCCTTACTCAGATGCTACCTTCGGACAGATACATTTCTGAATGGTAGTCTAGTATGCGGCTACTCCCTTTCCCAGATGCTACCTTCGGACAGGTACATTTCTGGATGGTAGTCCAGTATACGGCTACTCCCTTACTCAGATGCTACCTTCGGACAGGTACATTTCTGAATGGTAGTCTAGTATGCGGCTACTCCCTTTCCCAGATGCTACCTTCGGACAGGTACATTTCTGGATGGTAGTCCAGTATACGGCTACTCCCTTTCCCAGATGCTACCTTCGGACAGGTACATTTCTGGATGGTAGTCCAGTATACAGCTACTCCCTTACTCAGATGCTACCTTCGGACAGGTACATTTCTGGATGGTAGTCCAGTATACAGCTACTCCCTTACTCAGATGCTACCTTCGGACAGGTACATTTCTGAATGGTAGTCTAGTATGCGGCTACTCCCTTTCCCAGATGCTACCTCCGGACAGGTACATTTCTGGATGGTAGTCTAGTATACGGCTACTCCCTTTCCCAGATGCTACCTTCGGACAGGTACATTTCTGGATGGTAGTCTAGTATACGGCTACTCCCTTTCCCAGATGCTACCTTCGGACAGGTACATTTCTGGATGGTAGTCTAGTATACGGCTACTCCCTTTCCCAGATGCTACCTTCGGACAGGTACATTTCTAGATGGTAGTCCAGTATACGGCTACTCCCTTTCTCAGATGCTACCTTCGGACAGGTACATTTCTGAATGGTAGTCTAGTATACGGCTACTCCCTTACTCAGATGCTACCTAGTGTACGGTACATTTCTGAAGTGTAGTCTAGTGTACGACTACTCCCTTTTACCATCAGATTCAGCCTACTGGACGGCTCATTCTGCAACTCAGATTCGATTTAATGTACGATCCATTCTGAGCTCCAGCAACTCCAATGCGGTCTAACGTACGACCCATTCGGATCCTCAACTACTCAGATGCTACCTAGTGTACGGTACATTTCTGAAGTGTAGTCTAGTGTACGACTACCCCTTTCATCATCAGATTCAGCATAACGGACGACTCTCTCTTCAACTCAGATACGATCTAGCGTATGGTCCATTCTGATCCTTTATCCCCAACAGCATATGACACACTCCGACTCCCCAGCGAAGTCGGCAGCCTAATGGATGACTCATTATTCGGTCTAATGTACGACCCAGTGTGGCACCCATGTCTTCAAATTGGCCTAATGTACGGCTCGATCTGAAGCTTTCGTCATCAAACCTCCCGGATGGCATCTTTAAGCCCATCTCCATCAAGACCAACTGTCGATCCTCAAGTGCAAATTTTTGGGGCATTCTAGTGTTCAATAATCTTCCACCTCCAGACCACGAATGGCATACACGCCATCCTAACTCTCTCGGTTCAAGAATATTGAACAGGGGCAGCTGTCATACCCCAAAATTTACCCATCATTTTTCTTGAAAAAAAAAAAAAAAAAAAAACGAAAAAAAAAAACGAAAAAAAAAAAAAAAAAAAAAAAAAAAAAAAAAAAAAATTTAATTAATTAATTAATTAATTAATTAATTAATTAAATAATTAAAATAAATAAATAAATAAAATAAAACAAATTATTTTGGACTTGGGTCTCCCTCATTCCAAGCCCATTACCCACAAAATTAGTCTATAAATACTGAAGTTTCAGTAGAGGAAAAGGGACTGGGAGTTAGACTTAGAGTTTACACTGGGAGATTCACTGGAGAAAGAAGGAAGAGAAGCAAAACACTCTGAGGTTTCCTTGGAACAAAACCTTGAGGAAAAAGAAAGAGAGAGAACAGAGAAGGACGGATAGAAACTTTGGCATAGGAACCCTGCCAACCCGGAGAATTCAGAATAAAGAAACCCTGAAGGCAGCTCATCCGCCCCGAAGCCATCGCCGCCCAATTCCCGCCGCCTAACTCATTCCGATACCACAAGTGGTCAATCCCTTCAACCTTGAATTGGCAAACAGGTTTGCGTATCTCTATTGTTTATACTTTCAATTGGCCATATCTACACATATAATGCATCATGATTAAATGTTGATATATAATTTGCTTTCGTATGTGAATTTAAATATGCCTGAATACCCTGAATGTTTGACCATGCTGTTCCTGTGATAAAATGCCATAAAGTTCAAGGTTCCTAACATGGGGCTGTTTTTTCTCAAAATTCAAAATCCGTGGCCGTTCGCCTGGCCTTCGCTAGGCGAGGCAGAGGCGAACGAGACAGTACCTGATTTTTCTAGTCTGTTTTTTTTTATGTTTTTATCATAGCCATGCATTATTCATCCTATCCTATTTACTGTTGCGATATTTTTCCGGTGTAATCTTCGATTGCACCCTGATTTGGTATTCTGACATGTTTCTTTTTGAGCTTCGAAAAGGTTCACATATCCCAGGAAAAGGTTATTGGCTAGGTATTCCACTTTATTTGTGGGATACCCTTGTGGAGTTTTCACCCTAAATTACCTAATTAATTTTGATGTATTAATTTTAATGTATTAATTTTAATGTATTAATTTTAATGTATTAATTTTAATGTGGGAGAATTCCTCCTAATCACCTAATTAATTGTAAAACTTTGCCTTTGAATAAGTGATCTTGGACCTCTCTTTGTTGCCTTACGATTACGATATTACGGTCATGTCCCGCGAATGTGGGGATACCCTTAGCAAAGACCCTTCGGTTAAATCATCATAAAATAAATTATAGTCCCTCGGATGTTGCCTTCGAATATACAACTTTGTCCCTCGATGACCCTCCGATGTTGCCTACGATTAAATGATGATAGTCCCTTCGAATGCTAAGGTATCCTCATAACTGTTTCCTTCAATGACCAATCGATGACCCTACGATGACCCTTTTACATCCAAAGGATAAAACTACTTATTTCTCAATAATAAGGACAGTTTTACCCTCATAAGGATAGGAAATGCCCGTAAAGACCTTGGGTCGGTATAACTCTTAATTGCTGGCTCACAACTTAAAACACTTTTTCGCACCTCACACCTTTCAAAATACCTTTAGAAAATCACCACTTGGTATACATTCATACTAGAATCATTACCGAGTTATATTTTTCTAAACAATTTTCAAAACTAAACGAGATAACCACTTTGTATACATTCATACAAGAATCATTACAAAGTTAAATTCTCTTTTCAAAACAATTTTCCAAACAATTCACAAACACTTTTTTTAGACAAAAATAATATAAGTGATCGAGCAATTAAGAGCCCATGGATAACCATGGATACAAAGGGTGCTAACACCTTCCCTTTGTATAATGTACCTCCCGAACCCAAAATCTAAATTAAGGTCTTTCCTGTTCTTTTCCACCTTTCCTTATTGGATAAAAGAAAAGTCGGTGGCGACTCTTGCTAACCGCGACATTGCGATTAAAACCACAAAAAGTCCAGTTCACCGTATGACACACAGCAAGTTTTCTCGAGCAGTGAATATCTTGTTTCACAGTCGGTAAACTTTTTGCTAAGGTAGTATATGGCATGCTCTTTTCGACCAGACTCGTCATGCTGCCCCAATACGCACCCCATAGACCCCTCGAGGACTGTCAGGTACAGAATTAACGGTCTTCCCTCCACAGGAGGCATCAAAATCGGAGGCTCCTGCAAATATTCTTTTATTTTTTCAAATGCCGCTTGGCAATCATCATTCCACCTGACCGTTTGATCTTTTCTCAACAATTTGAATATCGGTTCGCAAGTGGCTGTTAGATGAGATATGAACCGTGAAATGTAGTTCAATCTACCTAAAAAACCACGAACCTCTTTTTCTGTTCTCGGTTCAGGAATTTCTCTTATTGCTTTTACTTTTGCAGGATCAACCTCGATTCCTTTCTCGCTTACAATGAACCCCAGCAATTTACCGGACCGCACTCCGAACGTGCACTTGTTCGGATTCAACCTCAGTCTGAATTGTCTCAGCCGGTCGAACAACTTGGCCAAATCTACCAAATGCCCCTCTTCTGTTTGGGACTTTGCTATCATGTCATCAACATAGCATTCAATTTCATGATGAATCATATCATGAAACAAAGTCACCATGGCCCTCTGATAAGTAGCACCGGCGTTCTTGAGACCGAATGGCATCACCTTGTAACAAAAGGTGCCCCACGGTGTAATGAACGTTGTTTTCTCCATATCATCTGGCGACATTTTAATTTGATTATAGCCAGAAAAGCCATCCATGAAGGAAAACACCGAGAATTGAGCTGTATTATCTACCAACACATCAATGTGAGGCAGCGGAAAATCATCCTTCGGACTAGCTCTATTCAGATCTCGGTAGTCCACACACATTCTCACTTTCCCATCTTTCTTCGGGACTGGCACGATGTTCGCAACCCATGGCGGATAATTAGTGACAGCAAGGAAACCAGCATCCCACTGCTTCTGCACTTCTTCTTTAATCTTCATTGCCATGTCAGGTCGAGTTCTGCGCAATTTCTGCTTCACTGGAGGACAATCTGTTCTCAACGGTAGCCTGTGCACAACAATATCGGTATCCAACCCTGGCATATCTTGATAAGACCAGGCAAAGATGTCGACATACTCTTTCAACAACACTACCAATCTGCTCTTGACACTTTCCTCCAAAGCAGCCCCGATTTTCACCTCTTTCTTGACCTCGTCGGTACCCATATTTACGACCTCGATCGGTTCTTCGTGCGGCTGAATCACCTTCTCCTCTTGTTTTAACAACCTGGCTAATTCCCCCGGCAGTTCACAATCTTCTTCGTCTTCTTCTTCAGCAAGATAGATTGGATTGTCGAAGTCATACAAGGGTGTAACAGGATTGTTATCAATGAGATCCGGAGCGGAATCGCATCTGCATGAATGTTGATTCATGCATTGCTTTAGAACCGGTGTGAGAAATTGAAAAGAAAAATGAAAAACATTGCCATTTTTATTGTTTTTTATTTTTAAACTGCAAAAATAAATGAAAAACAGGGAACACCGCTTTTGACTGAAAAACATCCTTTTATTCATGATGCGAATTTGCAAATTTAAACATGAGGTGGCCCTTACAATGAACCATTACGTGTCGGGCAACACGTATGGCTTTCATGCATATAAGATGAAAACAAGAAAAATATTACTCTTCCAGGAGAGTGACCCGGATGATCTCTTCGGCCTTCCAGTTCTGGATTTCCATCCCTGGCGCGCACGGCTTTATCCATTGGTCCATGTCGCAGTCGCTATCAGTATCTTCACCCATCATGCAGACGTGATCCGGATCCAGCATTCCGGCGCTTGTGAAAGTTACTGACGTACGACGTCCTTTTCCTTGTCCAGACGAGCCTCTGCCAGGCTGATACCCAACTCCGAACCGATCTTTCTTTGCAGGGACCTCCATCATTCTGCCCCAACCAGGAGCCTCTCCACTTTTAACCACCTCAGCAGCCTGCTTGTATGAAGCAATGGACGGTTTTTCCTCTTCTTGCTTAGCAAACAGAGCATTCTCCACCTTAACGGTTTCGAAAGCCTGACTGGGCGTCTCCCAGATTTCGCCATCCATCTCAACATATTTGAAAGAAGACAGGTGGCTAACAAAAATGTCTTCTTCCCCACAAACAGTGACAACTTGACCTTCCCAGATATACTTCAGCTTCTGGTGCAAAGTCGAAGTAACTGCTCCAGCAGCATGAATCCATGGGCGACCCAACAGGCAACTGTATGCCGGCTGAATGTCCATGACATAGAATGTCGACTTGAACACCTCAGGTCCAATCTTCACTGGCAGCTCAACCTCCCCAAATACGGCCCGCTTTGACCCATCAAAAGCCCGCACAATCAAATCAGTCGGGGTCAAGATCAGCCCATCACAATTCAGTTTTGCCAAGGCCTTCTTTGGCAACACATTCAATGAGGAGCCGGTATCAACCAGCACATGCGAAAGCACGGCTCCTTTGCACTCCATAGCTATGTGTAATGCCCTGTTGTGATTCCTTCCATCCACCGTCAGGTCCATATCCGTAAAGCCCAGCCCATGACTGGCGTGAACATTAGATACCACAGTTTCCAATTGATTGATTGTAATCTCCTGAGGAACATAAGCCTTTTTCAGAATTTTCAACAAGGCCTCCCTATGCCCCTCTGAGCTCAGTAACAATGAAAGAATTGAGATCTTGGAAGGAGTTTGCTGCAAATGATCAACTAGTTTGTACTCTGACTTTTTGATGATCCTTAAGAATTCTTCAGCCTCATCATCAAATTTATTTTCCGACCCCGCAGGCGCCGGTGTCACCACAGGAGTACTTCCATTATCCACCACAGCTTTCCCTTTCGCCCTGGCTAAAGCCTCGGCCTTTTCTTTTTTCTCTTTTTCGTCTTCTCCCCTTCTCAGAGTATCAGGAGCAAACAATCTCCCGCTGCGAGTGAAACCGCTGGGACCGGCATTATCCACCTTTAGCACAGTGGTTTCACTTGCAGACTGTTCCTGTATCTTCTCACCATTACAATAGACCTCCCCACCATAATGCCAAGGCACGGCATCATCTTTGTCGTAAGGAATCGGTCCAGGTACCGTGATGGTAACTGGAGCCGCTTCAGCAAGATTAGACAAATCCACCGGATCATAATAAATCGTTATGGTGGAGACTTCCTCTTTTCCTTTATCAGCCTTCTTCTCTATCACAACACTCCCATCATCCATTAGACCCTGAACAGTCTTCCTCAACAATGAACACCCATTGACAGAGACAGTGCACTCAGCACAACCATCTTCACAACTCGGATAAACCCCATTCTTCAACAACTGCCTCTTAACCTCGGCCAGAGGAGTCTTCAACTGATCAATAGACAACGACCCAACTCGACCCTCCTCGGAGATTGCATTCACCCCCCTTTGACCATGCGCGGGCATGGGATTAACATTGACATTGGGAGATGGTGCAAAGTTGATTGCTTTTGAATCCACCAGGTCTTGAACTGTGTGCTTAAAAGCTTTACAGTTCTCAATATTATGTCCGGGCGCACCTGAGTGGAACTCACATTTTGCATTTTCATCATAATTGGCTGGCCTTTGATCAGGTCTCAAAGGTGCCAGAGTCCTGGTTTGCACAAGCCCCAAGTCCATCAGCTTTTTAAACAGAAAAGCGTAGGTCACCGGAGGTCTGTCAAATTGCCTATCCATACCTCTTCCCCTTACCTGATAACCAGCCCTCTGAGGCTTCTGCTGGAAGGGTTGCCTTTGTTGCTGTTGCTGCTGCTGTTACGGTGCAGGTTGAGGCTCAACAGGAATGGTTACCGCATCATTGTGCTGGAAGTAACGGTCCCTACTGGGTCCACGTTGTGAATACACTGCACTGGTGTCTCCTTCTTTCTTTCTCTGCCCACCATTATTACCGAATGGCTTCTTTGAATCGGAAGAAGAGGAAGAAGTAGTACCCTGAATCTTGCCCAACTTCAACCAACTCTCTATTCGCTCTCCAGCTACCACAATGTCAGAAAAGTTTGTGACAGGACATCCCACCATCCTTTCAGCAAACGGCCCCTGCAGGGTCCCCATAAAGAGATCTGACATCTCACGATCAACGAGCGGAGGTTGCACCCTTGCAGCCAATTCTCTCCACCGCTGGGCATACTCCTTAAATCCTTCATTATTTTTCTGAGACATACCCTGCAGCTGGGTACGGCTCGGAGCCATGTCAGCGTTGAACTGATATTGCTTGAAGAACGCGTCCCCAAGATCCTGCCAGTTCTTAATGTCCGAGGATTTCAACTTGGTATACCATTCCAGGGAACCTCCGGACAGGCTGTCCTGGAAAAAGTACATCCACAGCTTCTGATCTGTTGTATATGCAGAGATCTTGCGGACGAAAGCTTGGAGGTGCGTCTCCGGGCAAGAACTCCCATTATATCGATCGAATGTGGGCGCTTTGAACTTCTGTGGGATCACAATCCCTTCAACCAGCCCCATGTTAGACATATTCACCACCCCAGGCGTGGCATAACTCTCCAAGACCTTGATCTTCTCAGCCAGCAGCTGGATCTCCTTGTTCTAAGGTGGAGCACTATAAGGCACGAAAGGTTCATTCTGCATTGAGAACTGGTCAGCCTCCCTGTCTTCTTCCTGGTCTTCATCGAACCCATAGAATGGAGGCACAAAATTATCCTTCAGATTCTGACTCGGCCCAGGTTGACCACCAGCACCGAAACCACCAGCATTATTCACAATACCGACAGTTGTCCTCTTTCCACCGTCTCGAGACCCCTGCCCCTGGTTGGAGACTCCATCCAGGTTAACTCCGCTGTTTGCTGCAGAAGCCCGCTCGAGCTTTTCAACTTTATCTGCCAACGCCTTCTGACCAACTGCAAAGCCTTGCATGATGTTGATCAGCTCAGTCATTTTGTCTTTCAGCTCGAGAATATCTGCACTGGGAAGCTCCATGAGTCTGGGAGTATTGCGTCTGGTAAAGTATCTGTGAGGGCGTGTTGAGTGCAAAGGTACCGTTCTCCGAGCACGAGCAATGATTCCTGTCACAATCAAACACGTTAGTAACAGATACCTGCAAAATAAAACACAAGTTATTATGATCAATGCATGAATGCAGTGTCTATCCATATGAAGGACACTTTGTCCCTCGATCCTGGCATCATTGAGACAAATAATAATCCAGCATCAATATTCTGATATGCATTTGATTTCACCGTGCAGATCAGAGATATGTGATTTAGCATGATACCCCCAACCATGTGTGTGCTTGTGTGAGTGCATACGGTAAAGCAGATAAAGCTTGAAGATTGATCACTGAATGAAAAATAACCATCACATAGCCAAAAGTGCACAATAAGTGCCATAGTCATACATCAATCCAGATAAAATTCAAATACAATCCTCCGAAATCAGGAAAGAAATACAAGCAAGTAGATTCCGTCAACAAGTCTGACGGTAATCCACAACAAATGAAAGATCTAGCTGGATGAGGGCCCCACAGATGGCCCTATCTCATCTTCCATCTTCGCGAACTCTACGGCGAACCTGAGCTCGGTGTTCTCCTACTGCAATCTCCCCACTTCTTTCTGATGAATCTTCATCTGCCTGAAGTAGTGATCTCTCTCTGCCATGTAATGATCTCTCTCGGCAACAATCTTTGCTTTCTCCGCTTCCCACTCTGCAGCAAGGGCCCTGGCTCTGGCATCTCTCTGATCTCTCACGAGAGTCTGCCTCCGCTTCTCGTCCTCAATGATCTGTGAAGCTCTAGCCAATCTCTCTTTGGTGATATCGTGCTCTCTGGTAGATGATGCTAATGCCTGATTAACCTTCCCATAGTAGGTTGTATCCATCTCAAAGCGCTTGGCTTCCAAGGCGTGTCGCTTGTCTTGATCTTCCATCTTCACTTTGATCTCTTGATTAGCTGTCTGAAACCGAGCAACATTTCTCTCCAATTCAGCTTTCTCTGCAAGTAACTGATCTCTGGCCCTCTTCATCTCAAGGAATTCTTCCATACTGACAGAAGAACTTCGACCCTCAATCAAAGGACACCCAAGATCACCTCCAGGAAATGGTAGAAATGTAACCTCAATCCTCTTCCGCAACCAATCCTCAAACAAAGGAAAATACCGACTGTTGACTTTGCCAAACGGAACCTTACCCTTCCTCTGGATATCACGCCACTCATCCAATACCTGTCTCAGCTTGGTCTGGTTACCATCAATCGGGAAATAGAAGGACTCCTGGATCTCTCGCCCGAGAGGAGGACCCTCTACAGCAAACCCCATCTGTCTCCTGAGAAGCACCGGGTTGTAATTAATGCAACCCTGAACTCCCACCAAAGGCACATTAGGTAAGCTCCCACAACTGCATATAAAATCCCGGCCAGCCAAACCATTATGAGTCCATGCAATATCATCAGCCCGCAAACCCATCAACCTGAATGACCACTTGACAGTGGGATCAATATGAGCAAAGGCACCTCGGGAAGGCAAATACCCCATAAACCACCTGAAGAGTAACTGAGCACAGCACCTGATCAAACCCCCACGCCGCTTCTCATTCCTATTATGAACCGAGTAGTAAACATCCCCGATCAGAGTAGGAATAGGGTTTCTCTGCATGAACAACCTGACAGCATTATGGTCCACAAAGTTCTTCTGATTAGGAAACAGAATAATCCCATAAATGCTCACAGCGATCAGAGCACAAACCGTCTTCCAGTTACCCATAGCAGCATGTTCCTTGGTATTAGCCTCCAAGAAACTCAAATGAAATCCAGGTACCTTCCCCTTTTCCTTCAAACCTTCCTTGATCATTTCCGGACTCAAATAAAGAGCACGGGAAATCCCAAGGACATCAGGCTCCGTCCTAGTGACATGAAAAGGAATCTGATCACGAGTCTGCATACCCAAGATGCTAGCATAATCCTCCATCATAGGTCCCAACAAATAATCTGGAAACACGAAGCATCTTAGCCCCGGGTCATAGAACTGAAGCAGAGTATGAATGGCACTCCTGTCACCGTCCGTGAGTCTGAAAACCATCTTCAGGATACTACCGTATGACTCTCTGAACATCCCCACATGGTCGGGTGTAATCAATGCTATCATCTCTTTCAGCACACCAGTCTCAGGATCGAAGAAACTATAGACCACATCATGCTTCAAACCGGTTCTCATGTCTGAACAGAAAGTCTCTCTACCAGGATCTCGATAAAAATGTCCCTGCATATGGATAAACATGTGTTAGATGTAGGTAGATGCAAAATGAAATGATGCTGATGAATGAATGCAATGCACTGTGCCATCCTCCAAGTCCTCTGATCATTCGTTGCACTGAGTCACAGCCTCGATCTCTGAACCGATCACAACCATCTGAAGGAACATGTAACCACAAATCCGCCTCAAGGGTTCCGAAATAAACGGAAGACAGATACACCATCATCATCATCACCATCAGAGATCCACTGAACAGATAACCACAACCATCTGAAACGGCTCGGGGAATCCTGAAATAAACGGATCCCCACTGATAAATAACTCGGCCCGGGTAATCCTGAAATAAACGGATCCCCACTGACAAATCTCGGACAGCACTCCGGCGTCTCTGACATAAATGACCATAAATCCGACTTATAAATAGGACTCTGATCCACGGAACAAAAAGTCACCATCTGAGTCACCATCTGAACATGCATCTGAAAGAAACACCCTCCCCTCACAGGTAAATTCTAATCAGGTCATCCTAAGGGGATAATAGTCTCGACAATCGGGCAAAGATACTCAATGGGTTTGCCCTTTCGGGTGTGCCATTGTAGCTCCCTTAAGATCGTCTAAACCAAAGATCCGGGAAATGATCGGTCACCAGAGTCAACAGTTCAGATGAAGTAACTCAACCAAAGCGGAATATCCACAGAGGCAAGCACTATCAAATGAAGCTCGTCCGGCTTGTGGTACATCATGCTGCCAGGCACATGTTGACTTAACATGAAAGAGGCAACATGAGACCACACTAATCCTAGGTGTATACTCGGGCCTGGGTTTTAGCCCCACTCAGAACACCCACCCCAAACAGAGGGAACCACCTGCACAAAGGACGGCAACAACATGATAGTATGATGCATGCAGACATTAATGCAAATACATACACAGTCAGAATAATAAATGCAATAAATCAAACATCACAAGCAACCTAAACTATCCTAGAACGCTAGGAAGGACTCGCTCAGGGAAGATGGACCAGCACAGGTCTACATCCGTGCTCCCCAGCAGAGTCGCCAGCTGTCGCATCCGCGAAAAAAACAACCGGCGGGACTCAAATAAAAACATTACACAGAGCCGCCACTGCGCGTTATTTATCCCAAGATAGGGAAAGGAAACGCTCAGAGAAACCTGGAAAGGAAATGGTCTTGCGACCAAAGAGAAAGGGTAAGGGAGTCGGTTACGCAAGGGGAAGGTACTAGCACCCCTCACGTCCGTCGTACTCGACGGGATCCACGTTCTAAAATAAAGAATAGGTTGCTAAAAATCACACACACACACAGGGAACGCAGGTGGGGTTAGGAGAAGGGAGCTCGATAGGACGTCGCATCCTATGCCTACATATCTCGTCTGGAACGAGAATCAGAGCCACTGTAGTTCGGCTTACGCACGCCAAACAACACAAAACACACAAACAGATGGCAAACATGGAGCCCAACAACCACTTGATGGAATTACGTCAGCATCCGAACCAAAACACACTCAAAGGGGCAAACGTGGAGCCCGACAGCCAATCACTGGACTTACGTCGGCATCCGAACCAAAACACACAATCAGATAACAAGTAAACACACGCAAAAAAGAAAAAAAAAATGCCCGGAGTGGTCTCGCACGACCACCTGCCTACATACCTCATCTGGAACAAGGATCAGGGCGATGTAGTTCCCCCTCAAGGGAAAGAAAACCTAGCCAGAAACCGAGGGAAGACACACTACCAGGGAGCTGGACTCGAGCCTAGTGTTGTCATGCATCATTACCCTATTGTTGAGGTTTCTACCTACTTGCACAACTGCAAACTAATCCTATCCAGGAAAGAAGCAAGCATACAAGCATACAAGCAATTCAAGCATTTCAAATAAACATGTCAAACAAATATTCACATAGCACCCACTATAGCCAATCAAGAGGGCTCAAACAATGGGTTTGACTGCCTAGGCAAGTCATCTGTACAAGGGTTAATGGCGCTCTTAACCTTGCCATTACGAGGCTAAGGTGAAGCAGATGAAAAGGTGAAGTGAGGATGAGACCTCGCAGCTCTTATCCCTGACCAGGGAGAGCTTCAGACAAAGGAGCGTGGGTCCAGAATGGAGGGACCCTTCTACGCTCAAAGACTCTGAATCGATTGTGCAACAACACGAGATCTTGGGTTTGTGTCCCAATGCATCAACACACAGCAGTGTGAGCAAAGGGACGACACACAGAATAGTGGGGGATAGATTGCATATCCCTAACTTCCACCAATTGCCTCACAGAGGACTTCACCTGCTTAGGCACAATATTAAACAATCACAAGCATCGCCTCTTAAGGAGGACTTCAGACATTTTGCCCGGCCAAATAACAGACCGGGTCTCCAAACTACATGAAGTCAAGAGGACCTACCTCAAATGGTCTACACAACCAAGCAGCAGCTAGCAAGCAAGTTCTTAAAAGAACTAGAAGCGACTAAATGTACCTGAAAACAATCAAGTATCATCAGTGCTCAGACAGACAAACATAAACAGCAAATGTTAATCAGTCAGACTATACAGATTAATGCACACAAAGGCAAGCTATGAGCTCAAGCTCAAACTTCACAACCTACAAAACAAATCCCTGTTAGTTCTCAACATCAAACACATCCAATTTAATCAACTTGGCTCAATCCCTTTAGGCATTATGCATTTCATCCTGAAAAATCAAGCAAATGTGAGAAACTGGACCTCTAGGCCAAGCCTAGGGTCCAAAAGTGAGAAAAAAATCTAAACAGCAAGGGATTCTCAACCAAAATCAAATTAACACAAATAGAAAACCAAAGCAATTGATCCCATGATTATATCATTTACCATATTCATTTCATGACCAAAACAAGCCAAACTAGGTCAAATGTAACACCAAACATCCAAACAGAATGACTTCAACCAAATCCATATCAAAACAATTCCAAAAATCCTCAAATAATTCACACCTAAACAGGACATATTCAAGGTACAGCATGTCAATTTTCAGCTCAATTGGACAAAAGGAACTATGTCAATGAAAATCAAGAAAAACAGACACAAATATATGAGCCAAACCATAACATCAACACATGCATTCACTTCAAAAATTCATAAGTCAATGAAAACAATAAAGAAATGAATGGGACCAAAAGCATCATGTCCTATCATGTGTCTATAACCAGCATACCAAATTTCATCATCATCCAATATCATATGAGGATTTCACAAAGATAATGCCAACATGTATCACATGGACTTGCACATTTGACCAACAGAGATGAAAAATACCAATCAAATTGAAAATGCCACATAAAAATCCAGAAATATTCACATAGCATCTTAACATGTTAATGATCACACATATAAAATTTCAAGTCATTTCAACAAGCCTAGGTCATGAAAATAAATCCAGCAAGTTGACCTAGCTAGGTGTGACACAAATTGTCACACCCAGATTCAAAAATTCATAACTCAATCACCAGGTATCCAAAATTCACAAAATTTATATGTAAATCACCCTCAACATGTCTACAATCACCACAAAAAGTTTCAGACATTTATTTTAAGGCAGGAGAATTTCACAATGGAAATGGCAAAATGTGTCAAAATTGCATACAAGTCAAACATCCCTAAGTCAAACTAAATTTCCCCAAGCACAACTTCTAAAAATATGTCCATAAAATTCTACAGGGAATTTGGAGATTATAGAAAAAATCCTCACATTTTTTGGATTATTAAAACATTTTTTATGAATTTTTTAAGGTTTGTATGAATTTTAGAATAATTATTGAATATATTATAATTAATTAAATTCATTAATAGCATTCTGGTAGATAAGCACACGCGGGCGCGGGAAACACTACTTTTAAAAGTTCAAACGAAAACACGGATTAAACGCCACTTTTGTCCAGAACTGCATCGTCTTCAACCCAGGACTCCAAGAACACATGAACATTGAACCTTCACCAAAATCCACAATCAAATAGGCGTTGGAAAGGTCTCCTAACGTAGAATCCAAATATGTCCATGGCTTAACCTAATTGTCTCTAAATCTCACGGATCGAAGGAGTTAGGGTTTGGCAACACAACTTTGAATCCACATAACTCGAGCTACAATCCACTATTCTACAAACCAAAAGCGTCACGATGATCTATGATAAACACTCTACCAAACACATACAACAATTTGAAGAATCATGCAACTCGAATTTTGAGTACCTGAGGATGGCAGTGTCGAGATTGATGTTCTTCGCGCGTGTAATGTCAAAACAGATGGACTAGAAGCTCCAAGAAGTCGAAGGCAATGCTCAGGATCGATTGCTATGGCTTCTAGAAGAAGAAATCCGGATTCACCATGGAAGCACCTTGTATGAACAGTTGCGATTTGGTGTGCATTTGTTGTTGAATTACCAAAACAGATGGAGCATGAGATGATTCGAGATCAAACCAAAAAGAATTTTGCAAGATGATGAAGAATTGGAAGAGATTCGATGGATTTGGCTTTGATGTGTTCTTGAGGGAAATTGAGAAAATGGAGGGAAAAGAGATCTTGATTTGTGAAATTACGAATTCTGTTATGAATTAGTTGTGATTAGCCTTATATATTCATGATTAACCAAGCCTTAATCACTCTAATTAATCAAATGGAAAGTGCTTAGCAAAAGTGGTTATTTTCAAGCTAGGGGCAAAATTGTATTTTCACATGCCAGCTCATGACAACTCAATGCCAGCTCATACAAACCCTAAACACCTGTCATGAACTGTTGCCACTTGTTTCATGTTCATTGGATGAGTATTTTGCATTTTCCACATGTGATGGCACTTTGTTCATTTTTCCAAGTTCATTTCAAAAGTCAATTCTCAAACCACAAGGCCTTGGCATGTTATGAGCATTCCAACAATTTCCAAATGTCAATTGTGAAGCGTTGCAAAAATCCCCATTCAAAAATTCCCATTATTTCTCAAGTTGGACAATTTTGCCCCTGGACTTTTAACTATACAGTTGAAATTTGACTTTTTGCATTGACCATTTTTGATGAAATCCAATTATGCACCATGAAAGTACATGTCAAATGGAGTTTGTGCATAAAAAGATCACTCAATTTGGACACTCCATGTGGAAGTTATGCCCTCCTGATTATGGGTCATTTTTGAAATTCACTGAACCATAACTTGCCAACCATACATGGGATTTTCAAGTTCTTGGACTTTTTGGAAAGGTGAGAACAAGATCTACAACTTTCATGTTGAACAACTTTTCATTTGAAGCTTCCTTGGACACGTGGTCTTGAGGTCAAAAACTTTCCATTTTTGGAAACTTCTATTACAAGTCACTTTCTATTTTTGGCAATTTTTGTTCTGACTTTATTTTCTCCATTCTTAAGCTTTGACATGTCAAATAACACTTGTTTCAACATGAATGAAGTGTATCCAACTCAATCCCACCTCCAAATCCATCAAATCATGTACAGTTGACCACAGTTGACTTTTTCAACTGATAGATGAATTTGGCAATGCATAGATCAAACTGAGCTCCAGTTCTCTGATGAAATGGCTCAAGGGTGAAACCCTAGCCTCAATTAACTTAATAAAACCATAAGATGATCCCCATATCCATCATAGACCCCATCTCCTGATCATGCCCTGATTGGCCCAATGCAACTGATTAGGGTTGACCAGTGGTCAAAACCCTAATCTCAAGGAAGGTGCTTCAACACTTGAATCTTCTGATGATAACAAACCATGATGATGATGATGAATCATTGTAATCAATATGAAGACCAATATCCTTTGAGAATCATGAAACCCTAATTCATAGCCCAATCCTCAGATGGCCAATGATCAGTCAATAAAACCCTAGCTTGCACATAACCTCACCATCTTCTGATCAAGACTTGGGAGGATGACTTGCACCATGTAACCACATGATATGCAATATGCAATGCCTAATGACCTAAAAATGATATGTAATATATTATGCTAGTCCCAAGAGAGGAGGGCAAATTTTGAGGTGTTACAACAGGAATAGGCAGGACGAATGTTCATTACGTAACAGGTAGTGTTGAAGACTTGAGGTCCTATCTTGATAGAGAGAACCACTTCACCATGGACAACACTCTTCGCACCATCGTAAGCACGCACCACAACGTCACTAGGTTTCAGTTCAATGCTTTTACAGTCAAGCTTATCGAGCACAGCTTTCGGTAGCACATTCAAAGAAGAGCCATTATCGATCAACACATGAGACAAGGTGATCCCCTTACACTCAATGGAGATATGCAGAGCTTTATTGTGATTCTTTCCTGCTGGTGTCAGGTCAGCATCAGAAAAGCCTATGCCATTATCAACAACCAAGTTAGCAACATAATTTTCTAACTGATCGACAAATGTCTCCTGAGGTACATGAGCGGTCTTCAAGAATTTTATCAATGCACTGGCATGAGATTCAGAAGATAACAACAAGGATAACATCGAAATTTTAGACGGAGTATGCCCCAGCTGTTCTACCACATCAAAATCACTCTTACTGATGATTTTCAACATTTCTTCCATTTCCTGCTTGGCAACATCTTCGGTAGTAACTTCGACTGGTGTCTTTGACTGAGAAGGATTGATTACTGGTCCCTTTCCTCGAGTTTCAGGGGCGGGAGGTGAGATTTCTGGAGAGAAGATCCTTCCACTTCGAGTAATTTCACTAGTCTCAACAATGTCAACGTCATTAGGATTAGTAGAATTATCATCTTGCTTTATGCCGTGGATGTAAACATCACCTCCATAATTCCACGGAATGGCTTTGCTTGAGGAATACGATACTGGGCCAGGTGCAGTAATAATTAGGGGAGCTACCTTGGGCTCAGCAGTAATCTTCACAGGCACTCTAGTAGCGGTAATCTTCACTGGAACTTTGGACCTAGCAATCACAGATATTTCTTCAGTAGGGTTTTCCACCTTAGGAATCTTTTCAAAGAGAATTGTCTGATCATCCATCAGCCGTTGAATACTATTCCTCAACTTCAAGCAATCATTGGGTCGGAGTATACAGAGATTGCAATTTTCAGCACAACCTGGAAATAAACCAGCTTGCAATAAATTCTTCTTGATGATCAGGAGAGGAGATGCTAAGTCAGCTACATTAGTAATGTGAGAATTGTCATCCACAACATTAACAGTCTTGTCATGATTAGGCATAAGAGCAGTGATGACATTAGGAGTCTCCGGAGGATCAAATTCAATTTCTCCAGTGTCGATCATATCCTGAATCTTATTCTTCAACAACCAACAATCGTTTGTATCATGCCCGGGGCTATCGGAGTGATATGCACACCTGGCATTGGGATTATAACGAGGAGAAGTAGTGTTGGGATTTGCAGGAGGATCTCTGAGGGTAATTAAATTTGCTTTTAGCATACCCTGCAGTGCTTGTGCTAAAGTCATATTGATCTTGGTAAACTGCCTTCTTGGCCTGTCTTGTCTGTGTTGGAAGTTTTGAGACGGCGGTGCTGCAATCGTAACTGCTCCAACAGTATGGTCACGATTTTTCTTGTTATGACCCCTTTGACCGTACACAACATTTGATTCATTCTTCCCTTGATAGGACTTTTTGGTGCTTGCAGAGGTAGCCGCCTGTATCTTTCCACTTCGAATGTCGCTTTCAACACGTTCACCCGTCAATATAAGTTCAGTGAAACCCGATGAGGAACTTCCCAATAGATGGCTGTAGAATGGGCCAGTCAGTGTACCCATGAACATGTCCACTAATTCTCGATCAGTCATAGGGGGTTTGACTCTGCCGGCCAAGTCTCTCCATTTTTGAGCATATTCTTTGAAGCTTTCTTTAGAGCTCATAGTCATATTCTGCAGCTGTAGCCGAGTAGGCGCTAATTCAGAATTATACTGGTAGTGCTTGTAGAAAGCTGTCGCTAAATCAGTCCAGGTGCGGATGTTAGAGCTCTCGAGCTGATAATACCACTTTAACTGTGTGCTAGACAGACTCTCTTGGAAGAAATGGATCCATAGCTTCCTATCAGTGGTATACGGCTGGATCTTTCTCACATAAGCTCTCAGATGCATCTGAGGACAAGACGCACCATCATACTTAGTGAAAGCGGGGACCTTGAATTTGCGAGGAATGACCACATCAGAGACCAGACCCAAGCTTTCGAAATCCAGACCGGGCGCCTTCTGACCCTCCATAGCTAGCATACGTTCTTCCAGCAACTTATACTTATCATCTTTCAGAGAGTACTGTTCATTTTCATAATTTTCATAGTCGTCCTCAGGGTTGAAGGGATCAGCATTCTCATCTTCCGAATCATTTTCTGTCTCATCTTCTTTATTCTTCGGAATTCCAATCTTGACTCCTGGAGCCTGTCCTTTAAGCCTTCTTCCCGGGTTAATGTAACTCACAGATTTCTTGTCTTTCTTCTTCTCGAGCAATAGAGTCTTCAGTTCCTCCTGCCCCTTGGATAAGTTCAAGATCATCTCCTGGAATTGAGCATTCTGAGCCTGGAGATCCTTGACAGTTTGTTCGAGGGCCATTTTTCTTATTGAGAGGAAGACCGTGAGAACATTGATCCTTTAGAGTACCTGTTATGCAATGTTATGTTATGCTATGCAATGTATGAAATGTTTTCAAGGACTTTTGGAATTTAACTTTGCGTAAACCACCAAAAAGGGGGACTTTTATTAATAATTTCTTTAATCAATGTTCATTACAAGAAAAAATGAAAGCTCAAGTCTCCCAGGGACGGCTTCTTTTTGGGCGAAGATATGCATTGAGACTTCGTTCCTCATTAAGCTGGCTGGTGAGCTCTAATACTTTCTTCCTTTAAGCACAAAATTGAGCTTCAAAGGTATCCCTTTCCTCTCTTAACTGGATCCAAGATTTCTTCAATTCTTCAACATTGGTAGGCATATCTGGATAAGGGATGATGTGAGGGGTACCTCCTTCAACTTTTGGTTCAACAATCAAAGGTCCGATTGCAAGATATGGCATGATAAGCTCACGAGCTCTGGCGCGTACCCATCTGAGATAAGGTTCCATAGGAATAGAGTTTTTCTGTCCTAAAGTACTTCTTTTCACCATGCCCCAAGCTCGTACAAACCTTTGACGGAGACCTTGAGAATCGTTGTCATAGTCAAACATAGTGCCTTGGATAATTATTTCATGTGGACCATCTCTTCGAGCATAACCAAACTGACGTATGGCTAAAGCAGGATTATAAGTAATACCTCCTCTTATCCCCAGGAGTGATACGTTAGAGAATTCTCCACAACGGTCAATGATGATAACATTTTCTTTGGGTTGGGGACACCAATGGATGTCTGAATGGGAGAGCGACATTATCCTTTGAGACCATTTCAAATTTTGCTCATTCTTCAAGATTGATTGAGGAAGGTGCGAAATAAACCACCTAGATAATAAAGGTACGCAACACATGAGAGTCCCTTGCCTTTTCATAGTACGAGTGTGAAGGGAATGTAAAATGTCTCCAAGCAAGGTGGGCACAAGGTTATGAGTGAGAAATATCTTAACAACATTCATGTCTATGAATTGATCCGGATTAGGAAATAGCACCAAACCATAAATTAGTAATGCTAGAATATCTTTGAAAGCGTGGACACTCATAGCTTTTAGGAATTCTCGGGCCTTATTTATCAGAGATTTGGCAAGTAAACCCTTAACTTCACTTCTTGTTACCTAATTAGTTTCAATGTCGGACTTTGTTATGTGTAAAGTCGCGGCAACCTCTTCAGACCTCGAAATCTTTTCTAAACCACTGAAAGGTGTTTGATCAAGGATAGGTATCCCAAGCAACTTGGAAAATTCTTCTAATGTGGGTACCAACTGATAATCTGAGAAGGTGAAGCAATGATGTTTAGGATCGAAGAACTGGAATAGAACTCTCATCATATCTTCCTTGAAACCGGTGGTAACTAAATTGAGGAGATAACCATGTTTCTTGATGAACTGAGCATGATCGGGAAGTTCTGACACTAAATCCTTGAGTTGAGGAGAGGTCGCTACAAAATTGATCCGGATGGTCTTCCTGGAAGCCATAGCCCTATAAAACAGAGCAAAGTTAAATCCCTAAGTCCTTGAAATGGTTAGTACAATGCCATGATGTCATGATGTTATGATGTTATGATGTCAAGTAAGTAACAAGCACAAACAAGTCACACCACAATCATTCCTAGGTTTTAAGGCTTGCATGAGTTCCGTAGGTAAGTACCCTCCCCACTGAAGTTTGGTTGGTTCAACCTGTCTTAGAATAGTAACCGGGTTCTAGAAGGATCTCAAATCATTGACCTTTCCTTAAGTCCACTTCAGTGTAACACCAAGCGGTTGACCAAAATTTCCCTAAAGTCCAATCTCAAAGAGTGTAGTATCGAGTATCAACCAATCCCAGTCGGAGCCGAAGTCAGTTATCTCACTACTTTCTAATGGCTAGGATGAGTCAATTAGGGTTCTAAAGGTCTGGTTAATGATTTGATGACACCACGCAGACGCCAAATTTTTCCTCAAGTAAACATGAGGAACATCAGGACATCCAAAGTGTCACATTAACCGTAGCCATCATTTTAACCATTCCAGTATACGCCAGGTAGTCGCGATGATCTCTTTCTACTTACCTAAGGTACACTAGATCCGGGTGTAGGATCTTTCACTCAAGCATAGAATACCCAAACAATCCCTTAAAAGTAAATCAGACAAAGAAACAATTCGAAAACATAAGTGATCTTATCTTTAAGGTAACCTCTCTTTTTAAGATTCCTCAGCAGAGTCGCCAGTTCTGTGATACGGTGAACTGACTTTGTGTTTTTGCTTTGAAAAGCTATGTTGCGGATAGCAAGAGTCGCCACCGACTTTTCTTTTATCCAATAAGGAAAGGCGGAAAAGAACAGGAAAGACCTTGATTAGATTTTGAGTTCGGGAGGTAGATTATACAAAGAGAAGGTGTTAGCACCCTTTGTATCCATGGTTATCCATGGGCTCTTAATTGCTTAACTCACTTATGTTTTCCTTGTTTGAGAAAGTGTTTGAGAAATGTGGTGTGTTTAGAAAATATTTTGAAAGGAGAGTTTAACTTTGTAATGATTCTTGTACGAATGTATAAAATGTTTATCTCGTTTGATTTTGAAAGATGTTTAGAAAAATATAACTCGGCGATGATTCTGGTGCGAATGTATACCAAGTGGTGATTTTCTAAAAGATGTTTTGAAAAGTGTGAGGTGTGAAAAGTATTTTAAGCTGTGAGCAAGCATTTAAGAGTTATACCTAACCAAGATCTTTATAGGTATTTCCTATCCTTAGGAGGGTAAAACTGTCCTTACTATTGAGAAGTAAGTAGTCTTATCCTTTGGATGTAAAGGGACATCGTGGGGTCGTCGATTGGTCATTGAAGGCAACATTTGTAAGGATACCTTAGCATTCGAAGGGACGATCATCATTTAATCGCAGGCTACAACGAAGGATCATCGAGGGACAAAGTCATTTATTCGAAGGCAACGTTCGAGGGACAAGGTCATATATTCGAAGGCAACGTTCGAGGGACTATGATTTATCTTGTAGGGACGTTGACCTTTTGATCGAAGGGACTATGACTTATCTGTTTAGGGATGATGATGATTTAATCGAAAGGGTCTTTGCAAAGGGTATCCCCACATTCGCGGGACATGACCGTAATATCGTAAGGCAACAAAGAGAGGGTTACCCTAGAGGTGCAAGTGTGGAAATGATTGGATTCAGATATATTATCTTGAATTAATTTATCTAAGTTCGATTATTTATCTTTCCATGCAATCCTATTAGCATACATCTAGACAGTTATATTCACAGTATGGAAAAATTAAAGTGCGAAAAATAAGACTACGCTATTACATGGCTTCGGGATGGGGGTACATAATTTAAAAGGGGATATAAAATATCTAAATCTTAATTAACGAGTACAAAATTATAAGGGCATACAAACTAATAAAACCTAATTAAACTAAAAAGAAAGAAAATTTTAATAATAGAAAAATAGTGGTGAATTAATTATAGTGGAAAGGGAGTAAACATAGTAAAAACACTGAAAAGCTAAAAAATAGGTCCTGGGGGCTCGAACACAAGACATTTACGTTGCAGTGAGGGGAGAGTTACCAACGAGCCATGTTGGTCCTTTCGTTATTTATTTGCCTTCATTAAAATATATATTAATTCTACATGGATTTTTCCATTTTGACAGAACACCACCATGCATGTTACAGCTTTCTCTCTTACGGCAAGCTACTTTATTTTTTCTCATGCTGTTTCTTTCATGTGAATATAACAAACCTGCAACTTCATCTTATATCAAACCACACACATAAAATAAGATCATATGTAATCATCATGCAATAATACAAATAGCCATGCACAAATCAAGAAGCTTATATTATTTTACTCATGTATTAGTTCTCTTTACTGCAAGTGATAATGATAAAACAAACCTTACACATACATGTTAAAGACAACCAAGGATTTATATTATCACCATTATATCATCATCATCATTATTATGTAATAACAGCATGTGAAATAAACATAATCATGCTAGAAACAACACTCATATAATAATAATTAAATGGCAGATATAATTCTTTAATCATGCAAACAGAATTTCTCCAACATGCTATGACATATCAAGAACAAATGCATACTTGAATAAAGCAATATCAACATCCACCAAACCATGAATACATCATCTCAGTATATATTAAACCAATATTATTCATGCATGAATTAAGGAGTATTGCAAGGTAATCATGCTGGATGCAAATTCCCTAATGAACATTTACTGGGATATCTTCTTCTGCTGTATCTCCTCTTTTCCGTCTTCCCCCTCTCGCTGCAGCCATATGAAGTATTTATAATGGTGTGGATTAGGGTTTAACCTTGCTAAATATTTGGATCCCTTCCTATACTTTAGGGTTTAACCTTGCTAAATATTTGGATCCCTTCCTATACGTTAGGAGAGTTAGGGTTTAACCTTGCTAAATATTTGGATCCCTTCCTATACTTTAGGAGAGTTAGGGTTTAACCTTGCTAAATATTTATTAAATATAAATATTATTATAAATAATGAATAATTTAAATGACTTTTAACAAATAAAAATTAATTTAAATTTTAGTTACATAATTGAATTAAAATTTAAACCTATTTCTATTTTTACTTTCATCATTAAAAAAAAATCAAAATTATTCTTACTTATATCAACCAAAATTATTTTATAATTTATGGGCTTTTTTTTAAAAAATGTTACTCTTATAAATAAATTTTATTAAGTAAAAAACGTGAATTACTAAATAAATACTATTTATAAATAATGAATAAATGGAACATGAGTCACTAAATTATAAAAAATAGTTATTATAATTTAATGAGCTTTAACAAATAAAATTAATTTAAAATTTGAATTATACAATTAAAATTGAAATCTATTTTTATTTATCATTAAATTAAAACTATTTTATTTATATATATAAAATTTATTTATATCATACAGATAACCAAAATTATTATTATTTTTTATATCTGTATCACATAATAAATAAATTAAAATTTATAATTTATATGAGAATGTATGCTAATGAATGAATGCAAATGTGAAATGAATGCCATGCATGAATCAATTTATCATAAAAATTAACAGGCAAATTTTGGGGTATGACAACATCTGACTGTGGCTCTGATTGAAGAGCCTCTAAAGGATTATGAAGCCTTCAAGATTCTGAGCTCTCAAGTTCTGAAGAATCTGAAGAACAAGATCTGAAGACTCTGAAGACCAGGTTCTGAGGAACTGTGTCAAGACTCTAAAGACCGAGGTTCTGAAGATTATCTTAAATAGTGTCTTGATCCTTCTAAGCATGCTTCAACGTCATTTATTCAGAAGTCTCTAAAGATTAAAAGATAAGATCAAAAGGTTTTTCATTAAGAAAATAGTACACAATACAATATCACCCTTCCCTTCAGAACGTTGTTTTTGTGGGCTAAAGACAATCCTTTTTTACCATTTTTCCTCCTATACGCAAACTGTTATGCAAGGAGACAAATGCATTCTTAATATTACAATTCTACCCTCCAACAGATCTTTTTACTGCCTATGTAAAGGAAACTTGGAAGATTAGACTAGTTGCTAATGCAAATTCACTGTGCTATACTACGTTCATACATAACGCTTTTGCTGAAGTATATATTTTCTGTGTATAGTTTTTGTAAACACACATAGAGCTTCTGTTTGTTATTATGTGAGAGCCTCATTGTATTTAACTTGTGTTAATCTGATTTCTTAGAAGCATTACTTGTAAACACAATCCTGTAAATCTCATTTGTTTGAGTGGTTTCGTTGAGTGACTGGATTTTAGTCAGGTAGACTCAAGAAGACAAAGACAATTTGTCTTTATGGTGTTTGTAATCAATTTTGGTTATAACGGATTAAGTACTTGTTGAGAAGGAAAAATCATCATGGCGGGTGAACTGGAGGTAACTTTGTTAACAACGAACTAGGATAAAAATAACTGTGTTATTTTCTTGTTTGTGTTATTGTTTGATTGTGTTGGTTTTCAAAAAACTTTCTTTTTTTAGAAACCCAATTCAAACCCCTATTTCTTTTGTTTCTTACCACCTTCAATTGATATCAGATCCTGGTTCTGGTCTTGATAATATTATCAAACACTTAACAGTGTCAGATAAAGATCCAGTGTGAAACACATGGCTAATATTCCACCACCAGTTGCTCAAACAAATGATAGAGATCATTATAATGCTAAACCTCGTGTTTTTGATGGAGATAGATTTGATTATTTTGAAGGGTAAAATATAAAGCTTATTTCTAGGTCTTGGTGTTGATCTATGGGATATAGTAGTTGATGGCAACATACACCCAGTAGATGCAAGTGACAATAAAGTTGAAAGAAGAGTGATGACAAATCAACACAAGAAATAATAATAGAATCATTAAGCAAGAACTATCTTGCTGAACGCTATTTCATACACCGAGTATGAAAATATCACCAACAGAGATACTACAAAGTAAATATTTGATTCTCTAGGGATGACTCAATAAGGGAACACACAAGTAAAAGAAACCAAGGCTCTTGCCTTGATTCAAAAATATGAATCGTTCAAGATGGAGGACGGGGAAACTATCTTGTTGAACACTATTTCATACACCGAGTATGAAAATATCACCAACAGAGATACTACAAAGTAAATATTTGATTCTATAGGGATGGCTTAATAAGGGAACACACAAGTAAAAGAAACCAAGGCTCTTGCCTTGATTCAAAAATATGAATCGTTCAAGATGGAGGACGGGGAAACTATCGAGAACATGTTCTCAAGGTTTCAAACTCTTGTTGCAAGACTTAAGGATCTGGATAAAAGGGCATTCTACTTCTGATCATGTTAAGAAGATCATCATAAGTCTACCAAAATGATGAAGACCCATGGTAACTGCTCTGAAGTTATCAAAGGATCGGAACAACACTTCTCTTGAAGAACTAATTAGTTATTTAAGAAGTCATGAGATTGAGCTTGAGGAAGATAAGCCCTAGAGAAAGAGAAAATATGTTGCTCTGAAGTCTTTAGGAAGATCCGAGAAGACAAAAGCTCTTCAAGTAGAAACATATGAAGATTGTGAAGAGGAATCAGAAGAAGAAGATAAATTGTCTCTTCTCTCTAGACATGTAAATTAATTCTGGAAGAAAAGGAAAAGCAAATTCATAGGACAAAGAAGAACAAATGGTCGTTCTGAGTCTACTTTTGGATTCAAGAATGCTGGAACTGGCAAAGAACTCACATGCTTTGAGTGCAAAGAGTCAGACCACTTCAAGAATGAATGTCATAAGTTAAAGAAAGAGAGTTCTAAGAAGAAATTCAGAGGAAATAAGAAGGGTATGATTGCTACATGGGATGATTCAGAGTCCTTAGAAGACGACTCTAAGGAAGAACAGGCTAACGTGGCGCTGATGGCTTCCACATAAGCTCCTGCAGAGACAATTCAATCAAAATTAGAATCTGATTCAGTTCTGAAAAGATATCCTTAGAAGTGGATTTGAGACACCAATCATGGTACCTGGACTCTAGATGCTCGTGACACATAACGAGAATTGGACATATGTTCCAAATTCTGGAACATAAGCCTGAAGGCGTCGTCGGTTTCAGAGGTGATTAGAAAGGGAAGATCATTGGCTCCGAAATAGTAGGTAACAATACTCTTTGAAATTCTAGTTATCAGACTTTAGATGTCACACGGGTTGTTATGACATCCAATTCTGCACAGACAAGAATTATGCAGAACTTAAAAGTAAGTGCAGTAAATAACACAAGTAATTGTTTACCCAGTTCAGTCCAACATGACCTACATCTGGGGGCTACCAAGCCAGGGAGGAAATCCACTATCAGTAGTATTAATTCAAAGCTAAACTCACCCGTTTACAACTTGTCACTTAATCCCTACCCAATGCAATTTCAATCTTACTCTAAGATCAGAGTTCCTACTCACTCCCCCTCAATCACCTCAGTGATTACTACCTTTAATCAATATTAAAGACAATTTTGAAGTCACACTTCAAACAACTCTTGATTGTGCTTAACAGCTTTAATCAAGATACACAGCACTCACGCTTAAAAGCTTTGAGCGACACAACACTTACAACTCAATGAACACCCTATGCCAAAGCAATCATCTACGTGATAATGGCTTGGCTTACAAGATATGTCTAATACAAGACTCACAAAAATACAGCAGTGAAGTATGATGGACACACTAAATCTTCACGCCTCAAAATCCCTAGTTCTGAATGAAGGAACGACTTCCTTTTATATTGCAGTACTTAGGCCTTTGCACTTGTATTCTCCTGAATTTAAGGTCATGCGAGTTCCCCTAAATTCCACATCTAGGTTACTAACAAATAGGCTATTTGTTAGGTTCATTAAATGTAGCTTGGTTGTTGATTTCCTGGACTTTCTCTCAGCTGTTGAATCCCTGAAGAATAGCCTGAGAAAAAGCTAAAACAGAAAACTGAACAACCTACAATATAGCATATGCTGTCAGGAATGAATGTCACGACATTCAGCTTGACATCAAGGATCATATGCTAAGTCTGTTTTTCCAGAAAACAGACTGTACAATTTTGCTGACCTGTATATGACCAAAATGACCATACTACAGTAACAACTTACATTAATAAATGTCAAAGTATCCAATTTGACATTTACATATTTGGTCTTAAGTCAGTTCTGTTATCCTCTTGAAGAACAGACTAAGAAACATACTGAATTGTAGCAGAACACCACTCTGTCTATTATTCAGTATCTACTGTCCATGATGAATGTCATAACATCCAGTTTGACATTCATATAGTAGGCCTTATGCAAGGTCTGGTATTTCCTTGATAACCAGACTGCAAATGAATACTGAGCTCTAACAGAACACCAACTGTTCTATTCCTCAGTATCTGCTGACAGGGATGAATGTCACAACATCCAGTTTGACATTCAATAAATCCTGTATTAGCTAATCCTGCAGTAAGTACTCAAGTGTGTCATGACATCGGTCAAGAGATCAGAGTACAGTTAGATATTCTAACCTACAATGCAGTCACACATACACACCATGTCATGACATCAGTCAAGACATTAGAATCCAACTAGTGTTTTACCATATAATGCAGCCAATTAAACACCTACAAACTCCCCCTTTGGCAATTTTTTGGCTAAAACACTTTGATCCCCATAACAGAGTTCATAGCAGCGGAATCACACATCTAGCAGGAAATAAACCTAGCTAATACACTCAGAGTGGCAGCGCACTCACACACATGGAAGTTAAGTAAAACTTCACATAACAACACACATACAGAAGTTAAATAAAAACTTCTAATTGCAGCACACATCCACAGCACACATACAGAGGTACAGAAGTTAAATAAAAACTTCAACACACATCAGCTGCAGGGGAAGGAAGTTAAATAAAAACTCCACACACAAAACAACATACAAACAGAAGTTAAGTAAAAACTTCATCACACATCAGCTGCAGGAGGAAAAGTAGAGTCTGTCATGGATATCTGTTTAAGAAACACGAAACTCTGTTGTCCTGGGGAATCACCTGTTACTCCCCCTTTTTGTCAAAAATGTTGCCAAAGCAACACTTTAAATTACAAGCCAACACCATAAACAGGAAAAAATGACAGAATTACAGACAATGATTTATTCCTCAGCCTCATCATCAGCCTCCTCTTCAGACCTGTCCTCCTACTCATCCTCAGAACTTTGCCCAGCAGCTTCATCCGTATCCTCAGTAGACGTCTCCAATTGAAAGATCAGCTTTTCCAACGCATGCTTCCTAGCCTCCAGTTCTTTGCAAGTCTCTCTGAGCACTGCAATGACAGCAGCTTTATCTGGTTGGTGGCCAGCTTTGGATGCTTCTTCCGATGTCATGACAATGTCAGGAACATGCTTGCCCTGGAACAGTTTGTAGCTGAAGGCCAATGGACTCTCTCTCCTTTTCACAAAGTCATTGTCTGTCAGGATGTGTGGGAATTGATTCAGCACAATACCACATATGAGAGATGGAAAGGCTATAGGTCCCTTCACACTGAAACTCCCAGCATGTTTCATGGTCTGATCAAAGATGTAGGTGCCATAGTCCACCTTTGCCTTGGTTCCAATAGCATAGATGAACTTTCCCAACATCACAAACACAGTTGACTTGTGATTTGTGGGTACCCAGTTGGCTGCTCCAACTTTGTGTAACATGGCATACTTCACACTGAGTTGGCTGGCCACCAGCTTCCCTTTGAGAGGCCATTTCCGGACTTGCTTTGCTGTGATGACTTGACATATTCTGTTGTCAGTCACTTCAAGCTCTGGTTGCACTTCATCTACTCTTCCCAAGTACAGATTGATTACTGAGGGGGAAAAGGTCACACACTTGCCACGCACATAGACCTTTCTAAATTCTCTGGACTTCCCATCAGCACACTCCTCAGACAGATTGACAATGAACTCCTTCACCAAGGTCTCATAGCACTTAGGGAGTTGAGTCACAGTTCTCATCAGCCCTGCCTCTTTAATGAGGTCCACAATCTCCTTGCACTCCAAGGCGTTCTGAGCCAGTTCCCTCTCTAAGGCCAGCCTCTTGTGGTAGACATACTTCCACCTGTTCACACTAGAGGCAAAGTGGAAGGACACATTGTCTATAGGTACCTCTGGAACACTAGCAGCCAACTTGCTAGAGGTTGGCTTCTTCTTGGACATGGATGTTGTGACATCACAGGGAACATCCGAGTCAGACTCCACCACAACAGCCTTGGTCTTCAGTTTCTTGGGCACCTCTTTGCTCCAAGATTTTGCAGGTCCATGCCCTTTTCTTTTGCGTGCACTCTCTATCACTGCTTGCTTGGGAGAGGTTGTCTCATCAACCTCCTTGGTTGGGGACTTCTGCACCACAGTCTTTTTCTCCCTCCTAGTCCTAACCCTCTTGGCTATGCTAGGTACAACTGAAGCCAAAAGTTCATTATCAGAGAACTCTTCCAGGTTAACTGTTTCAGCTCTAGGGTTGTCATCAACACCTTGAGTGACATTGACCTTCTCACCTCTCACTTTGCCTGAGGGTTTGTCAATCTTTGACCCCTCATGAGCCTCAGGTTGCTCAACATTGTCAGAGACATTCTTTCTTAACACTACAGCGTTATCTTGACATGCAACAATATCAGGTATGATAGTGTTCAAGGGAACAGAAACCCCAGGAACATTCCGATTACCAGATAGTATCTGAGTGACAATAGTTGCAATGGAGTTATGCACATACCTCGAGCCTTCCCTTGTTTGTTCATCAAGAGCGATTTCTGATGAAAATCCAGAGACCGTTTCCTTAGGTCTTCTTGCATGGGACGAAGTTGCAGCGTCAGCAACAGGATCCTCCCAGGTAGGGTTGCAAGACTCAGTGCTGAGGGAATCAGACATGGTCGTGTAGGTGGTTGAGTCGGATTTGTGCGACATGATTAACGTCTCGGAGGAGAGTTGAATCGTTTCTTTTGAAGAAGGTTTGCACGAATGAGAGTTGAAGCGACGGAATGTGAAACGCTTGATGTAACACCCTTCTAAAATACCCCAATTATTTAATTAAAATAATAAACATATAACAATCAGAGTAATTATGCCATTCAAGGGTGTCACACACAATATTCCACACTATTCAACAATATAACGGTCATGCTCTTTATTAATTCAAAACATAAACATTTGCATAAAACGCAGCGGATAGAGATCTCCTCAATCATGTAAAACATGTAACATTCACATGTAAATTATTCAACAAGGTAAAACATCCCATCCCGATGTTACATCTATCAGAGCACGACCCACTAAGGAGACTACACTAGACTCCAAGCATTCGCTTCTACTCAACTCATTTCTCGTTACCTGAAAAATAGTTGTAAGGGTGAGTTCCTCAATCGATATAATAAGCATTATAAAATATCATGTTATGTTAAGTAATTTGACACATCAATCACCCTAATCACAACATACAATCAGTAACAGCACATCAGCTCAACATCATACTCAACACCAACATAAACACATAAGTATAATCTCAAATCATACTCCATAACGACACAAACACACGTATAATATTGGAATACATCCATTCATATTATACGCAATACATACATTATGCAATGAGACTCCACACATGCGGTACCGACTATTCTTGAACATATAGTTCAAGCTCACCGATCCCTCCAGATACGGCTACTAAGCTCACTAGTCCCACTCATTTGAGACCTAGTGACTCACTCACTAATTCCTCACCATGGGAATTAGCTACAGCCCCGAAGGCTAGACTATGCACACTAATCATCTAGCATGCAAACATCAACAACAAACCCACAATGGTTCACTCACTAATTCCTCACCATGGGAATTAGCTACAGCCCCAAAGGCTATGCTATGCACGCTAATCATCTAGCAATGCAGCATCAACAATAATCCACAATGGACATATGCTCACACTCTAAGCCATACAACAGTCCATTCACAAATACATGCATAATATATACATTCACAACATTGTGCATATCATCATACATCATCAACACATGTATCAACACCTCATATCATGTCAATTAATTAAACACAGTATTAGCACACTCTACTAATACCTATACTGCTCAAAACAGCGGGAAATAATCCCTACTATATCACACACCGATATAGGCAACCACCAATTAGGCACACAACATTTAAATTAACAATTTTTCCACTCTGCAACAGCGTTAACCGGTTAACGCCCTGGGTTAACCGGTTAACGCAGCACAACACGCTTCCTGTCCCAAAACTTAACAGTGTTAACCGGTTAACACCCTGGGTTAACCGGTTAACGCAGCACAAACAGCAATATTTCAGCAATCACAACAGTGTTAACCGGTTAACACCCTGGGTTAACCGGTTAACGCAGACAAAACAGCAAATTTTCACAATTCAAAACAGTGTTAACCGGTTAACACCCTGGGTTAACCGGTTAACGCAAGACAGAAGCTGTTCCTGCGCTAACTCAAGCAGAATGCAGAATTCTCCGCATTTTCCGCCATTAGAGGACTTCCGGACCTCCGATTCCAATTCCGTAAAACGCTATACGTTCGGGAAAACACGACTCACACAATTACGGATTAAATTTCAGTTTTTAACACAGTTTATCCAGCATCATTTTCAGCATTCACAATCCCAATTAGGGTCAAATCAACGGCTTATCACTACCCATTACATATTATCCCATAATACCCATTAATCGACGATAAACCCCCCTTACCTGATTAATCCGGCAAATCTTTGAGCTCCAAGCTTTTCTCTCTTCAACCTTCAGCCCTTGCTCTGTCTCTTTGCCCTTTTCCTCTTTCACGATCGTTTCTCTGTTTTTCACGTAAGAAAACCTTTTTACTCCAAATGGGCTATTTTACTTATTTCCAACATATATATATTTTCCAATAATAATAATCCAATAATATTTCCAATTAATTAATTAAATTAATAAATATTATATTAATTTAAATTAAATAATTAGCCTTATTCCATCGGGGTGTTACAACTCTCCCCCACTAAAAGAGTTTTCGTCCTCGAAAACATACCTCAAGCGAACAACTCTGGGTAAGACTCCTTCATCTTACTCTCCAGTTCCCAAGTCACATGGCCACCTGCTGGTCCTCCCCAAGCTACCTTCACCAAGGCAATCTCTTTACCCCGCAACTGCTTCAACTCTCGATCCTCGATCCTCATAGGTGATGTTTCAACAGTCAGGTTATCTCTCACCTGTACATCATCTACTTAGACTACATGCGACGGATCATGGATGTACCTCCTCAACTGAGACACATGAAAAACCTCATGCAAATTTGCAAGCGACGGCGGTAAAGCGATACGATAGGCTACCTCCCCTATCCTCTCCAAAATCTGATAAGGACCAATAAATCGAGGTGTCAACTTCTTCGACTTCAAAGCTCGACCAACACCAGTTATCGGAGTAACACGAAGGAACACATGATCTCCCTCTTGGAACTCAAGTGACTTCCTCCTCTTGTCATGATAACTCTTCTGACGACTCTGAGCAATTCTCATCTTCTCCTGAATCATCTTAATCTTTTCTGTAGTCTGTTGAACAATCTCCGGTCCAACCACCGCACTCTCACCGGACTCATACCAACATAAAGGTGTCCGACATCTCCTACCATACAAAGCTTCAAACGGTGCCATACCAATGCTCGAATGAAAACTATTGTTGTAGGTAAACTCAATCAAAGGCAAATAACAATCCCAAGCACCTCCTTTTTCCAAAACACAAGCCCTCAAAAGATCCTCTAGTGACTGAATCGTCCTCTCAGTCTGACCATCAGTCTGCGGATGATATGCAGAACTCAATCTCAGCTTAGTTCCCAAAGCCCCCTGCAAACCTTCCCAGAACTTCGATGTAAATCTAGGATCTCTGTCCGAAACAATACTCGACGGAATACCATGCAAACTTACAACCTTCTCTATATACAACTCAGCTAATCTCTCTAACGGATAATCCATTCTGATCGGAATGAAATGAGCCGATTTCGTCAATCTATCAACAATCACCCAAATAGCCTCAAAATTCTTACTTGTCCTCGACAAACCAGAAACAAAATCCATACTGATACTATCCCACTTCCACTCAGGAATAGCCAACGGTTGCATTAGCCCAGACGGCTTCTGATGCTCAATCTTTGACTTCTGGCAAGTCAAACAGGAATAAACAAAACTCGCAATTTCTCTTTTCATTCCCGGCCACCAAAATAACTTCTTCAAATCATGATACATCTTCGTAGCTCCAGGATGAATACTCAAGCCACTACGATGTCCTTCCTCAAGAATACTCCTCTTAAGTTCGGTAACATCCGGAATACACACCCGCTTACCAAATCTCAAAACACCATTCTCATCAACGCTGAATTCATCACCTTGACCTTGATTCACTAAAGTCAACTTATCAACCAAAAGCATATCGGATTTCTGACCCTCTCTGATCTCATCCAGAATACCACTTGTTAACTTCAACATTCCCAATTTAACACTATTGTGAGTACTCTCACACACCAAACTCAAGTCTCTAAACTGCTCAATCAAATCCAATTCCTTAACCATTAACATAGACATATGTAATGATTTCCGACTCAATGCATCAGCCACTACGTTTGCTTTACCCGGATGGTAATTCAAACCAAAGTCATAATCCTTCAGAAACTCTAACCATCTCCTCTGTCTCATATTCAGCTCTTTCTGATCAAACAAATACTTTAAACTTTTATGGTCACTGAAAACCTCAAATCTCGACCCGTACAAGTAATGCCTCCATAACTTCAGAACAAACACTACAAC
Organism: Lathyrus oleraceus; assembly: GCF_024323335.1. Lineage (NCBI taxonomy): Eukaryota > Viridiplantae > Streptophyta > Magnoliopsida > Fabales > Fabaceae > Lathyrus > Lathyrus oleraceus. Next base: position 382,975,414 of record NC_066579.1, on the reverse strand, counting down.
TGCTAACTCTAAATCGTGTGTCGGATAGTTCTTCTCATGAACCCTCAATTGTCTCGAAGCATAAGCTATAACCTGCTTATTCTGCATCAACACACCACCCAAGCCCAACAATGAAGCATCACAGTAAACCTCAAATGATTCCGACGAACTCGGTAATATCAGAATAGGAGCAGTAGTTAACCTTCTCTTTAACTCTTGGAAACCTTCTTCACATTTTGAGTCCCAAACAACGCTTGCCCCTTTCTAGTCAACATCGTCAACGGTAACGCCAACTTAGAAAATCCCTCAATGAACTTCCTATAATAACCAGCCAAACCAAGAAAACTTCGAATCTCAGCAACTGACTTAGGAGCTTCCCACTTAGATACCGCTTCTATCTTAGAAGGATCAACAGCAACACCACCTCTTGAAATCACATGACCAAGAAAACTAACCTCTTCTAACCAAAATTCACATTTAGAGAGTTTAGCAAATAACTTCTTTTCTCGTAGAACTTCTAAAACCACTCTCAAATGCTCAGCGTGCTCTTCTTCAGATTTCGAATACACCAAAATGTCATCAATAAACACCACAACAAACTGGTCTAGGTACGGATGGAAAATCCTATTCATATACTCCATAAATACTCCAGGCGCATTAGTCACACCAAAAGGCATTACAGAATACTCATAATGTCCATACCTTGTTCTGAAAGCAGTCTTCTGAATATCCTTAGTTTTCACACGTATCTGATGATACCCAGATCTCAAATCTATCTTGCTGAACACACTCGCATCAACCAACTGATCCATCAAATCATCAATCCTCGGCAAAGGATACCGATTCTTGATCGTCACTTTATTCAGTTGCCTGTAGTCCACACACAACCTCATAGTACCTTCTTTCTTCTTAACCAACAACACTGGTGCACCCCACGGTGACACACTCGGACGAATAAATTTCTTATCCAACAGATCTTCCAGCTGACCCTTCAATTCAGCTAACTCAACAGCAGACATACGGTACGGAGCCATCGATATCGGTCTAGTACCAGGTACCAAATCAATCGAGAACTCAACTTCACGCTCTGGCGGCAATTCATTCACCTCTTCCGGAAACACATCAGGAAAATCACACACCACGGCTAGATCGCCAATCACCAGTTTATCTTTAGCCTCCAGAGTCGCTAACAGCATAAACAACTCCGCCCCATCTGCTACTTCCTCATTCACCTGCCTGGCTGATAGAAACAAACTCTTTCCTTCTTCAATCTCAGGAAATATCACAGTCTTATCAAAACAGTTGATAGAAACTCGGTTAAACACCAACCAGTTCATACCCAGAATAACATCAATCTGCACTAGTGGAAGACACACAAGGTCTATCCCAAAGTCTCTACCAAAAATACTCAAAGGATAATTCAAACAAACTGAAGTAGTAGTCACTGAACCCTTCGCAGGAGTATCAATCACCATACTACCCAGCATCTCAGATATCTCTAACTTAAGTTTCACAGCACAATCCAAAGATATAAAGGAATGAGTAGCACCGGTGTCAATAATAGCTACAAGAGGAAAGCCATTAATATAACACGTACCTCGGATCAAACGATCATCTGCAGAAGTCTCAGAACCCGATAAAGCAAAGACCTTGCCTCCTGACTGGTTCTCTCTCTTCGGCTTAGGACACTGTGGACTGATATGACCCTACTCTCCACAGTTGAAACAAGTTACAGTCTTCAGCCGGCACTCTGCAGCCAAATGACCACCTTTTCCACACTTGAAACACTTCATCTCAGCACTGGTACACTCATGGACACGATGTCCAGCCCGACCACATCTATAACACTTAGCAGGGGCACTAGAGTCTCCCCCACTAGGCCTCTTCATCCCACTCTGCTTCTGGAAACCTTTGCCAACTGCATACGGTTTTCCACGATCATTCTGATTCTTGCCTTTTCTACCAATTCTCTGTTGATAGCTCTCTGCTCTGGCTTTGGAATCCTGTTCAAAAATCCTGCAACAGTCAACCAAGTCAGAAAACACTCTGATCCACTGATATCCAATAGCCTGCTTGATCTCGGGACGCAACCCGTTCTCAAACTTCACACATTTCGAAAATTCTCCAGCGGCCTCATTATAGGGAGTGTAATACTTCGACAGCTCTGTGAACTTAGCAGCATACTCAGTAACAGACCGATTGCCCTGCTTCAATTCCAAGAACTCTATCTCTTTCTTTCCTCTAACATCCTCTGGAAAATACTTCCTCAGAAATCTCTCTCTGAACACAGCCCAAGTGATCTCAGCATTTCCAGCAGATTCCAACTCAGTGCGGGTAGCAACCCACCAATCATCTGCTTCCTCTGACAGCATATGCGTACCGAATCTGACCTTCTGGTTATCAGCACACTCAGTTACTCGGAAGATCCTCTCGATCTCCTTCAACCACTTCTGAGCACCATCTGGATCGTATGCTCCCTTGAACATTGGAGGATTGTTCTTCTGGAACTCACTCAGTTGACGAGCAGCTCCCATTCCCATAACATTTGGATTCTCTCCAAGTACTCCAGCTAGCATACCCAGAGCCTCAGCAATCGCAGCATCGTCTCTACCTCTTCCAGCCATCTCTATTCTGAAAACCCAACAAGCCAAAACAATAAGTACTGATAGGGTTACACAACACCTATCCCGTACAGGGGAACAGAATAATTACGACTCGACTCGACCGACTATGCTCTGATACCACTAATGTAACACCCTTCTAAAATACCCCAATTATTTAATTAAAATAATAAACATATAACAATCAGAGTAATTATGCCATTCAAGGGTGTCACACACAATATTCCACACTATTCAACAATATAACGGTCATGCTCTTTATTAATTCAAAACATAAACATTTGCATAAAACGCAGCGGATAGAGATCTCCTCAATCATGTAAAACATGTAACATTCACATGTAAATTATTCAACAAGGTAAAACATCCCATCCCGATGTTACATCTATCAGAGCACGACCCACTAAGGAGACTACACTAGACTCCAAGCATTCGCTTCTACTCAACTCATTTCTCGTTACCTGAAAAATAGTTGTAAGGGTGAGTTCCTCAATCGATATAATAAGCATTATAAAATATCATGTTATGTTAAGTAATTTGACACATCAATCACCCTAATCACAACATACAATCAGTAACAGCACATCAGCTCAACATCATACTCAACACCAACATAAACACATAAGTATAATCTCAAATCATACTCCATAACGACACAAACACACGTATAATATTGGAATACATCCATTCATATTATACGCAATACATACATTATGCAATGAGACTCCACACATGCGGTACCGACTATTCTTGAACATATAGTTCAAGCTCACCGATCCCTCCAGATACGGCTACTAAGCTCACTAGTCCCACTCATTTGAGACCTAGTGACTCACTCACTAATTCCTCACCATGGGAATTAGCTACAGCCCCGAAGGCTAGACTATGCACACTAATCATCTAGCATGCAAACATCAACAACAAACCCACAATGGTTCACTCACTAATTCCTCACCATGGGAATTAGCTACAGCCCCAAAGGCTATGCTATGCACGCTAATCATCTAGCAATGCAGCATCAACAATAATCCACAATGGACATATGCTCACACTCTAAGCCATACAACAGTCCATTCACAAATACATGCATAATATATACATTCACAACATTGTGCATATCATCATACATCATCAACACATGTATCAACACCTCATATCATGTCAATTAATTAAACACAGTATTAGCACACTCTACTAATACCTATACTGCTCAAAACAGCGGGAAATAATCCCTACTATATCACACACCGATATAGGCAACCACCAATTAGGCACACAACATTTAAATTAACAATTTTTCCACTCTGCAACAGCGTTAACCGGTTAACGCCCTGGGTTAACCGGTTAACGCAGCACAACACGCTTCCTGTCCCAAAACTTAACAGTGTTAACCGGTTAACACCCTGGGTTAACCGGTTAACGCAGCACAAACAACAATATTTCAGCAATCACAACAGTGTTAACCGGTTAACACCCTGGGTTAACCGGTTAACGCAGACAAAACAACAAATTTTCACAATTCAAAACAGTGTTAACCGGTTAACACCCTGGGTTAACCGGTTAACGCAAGACAGAAGCTGTTCCTGCGCTAACTCAAGCAGAATGCAGAATTCTCCGCATTTTCCGCCATTAGAGGACTTCCGGACCTCCGATTCCAATTCCGTAAAACGCTATACGTTCGGGAAAACACGACTCACACAATTACGGATTAAATTTCAGTTTTTAACACAGTTTATCCAGCATCATTTTCAGCATTCACAATCCCAATTAGGGTCAAATCAACGGCTTATCACTACCCATTACATATTATCCCATAATACCCATTAATCGACGATAAACCCCCCTTACCTGATTAATCCGGCAAATCTTTGAGCTCCAAGCTTTTCTCTCTTCAACCTTCAGCCCTTGCTCTGTCTCTTTGCCCTTTTCCTCTTTCACGATCGTTTCTCTGTTTTTCACGTAAGAAAACCTTTTTACTCCAAATGGGCTATTTTCCTTATTTCCAACATATATATATTTTCCAATAATAATAATAATCCAATAATATTTCCAATTAATTAATTAAATTAATAAATATTATATTAATTTAAATTAAATAATTAGCCTTATTCCATCGGGGTGTTACACTTGACGCAAGAGTGAGGTCTATTAGTTTTTGACCACTCAGAGCACACTATTTGTTGTTTAATAATTTGACTTACTAAACAGTAGCTAACTAACTTCAGTAGTTGCTATAAATTATCAGACGTACACATTCCCTCTTTGCCCTTACTATTGTCAAACTGAGTAACATACAATGTCATGACATTCTGGGTGACATTGTACTCAGTCTGCCTCCGGTTCCTCCATACTATGGTTGACCACCTGCTGCCAGACGCTAGGTATTTAGTTTCTGCAGACGACAATAATACACACATCTGTTTATCCCTTGCTGCCATATCATTTGTATGATGACCAATAGGTGCCAAAGACTCATAACTTTCAATCAGACATTTTCCACAGTCTGTCCTTTTATCTGAGGACAGATATGGACCTTCTCTCATAGTTCCCTTGGAAATGTTCTTCTTCATTCCTTTTACATGAAGTTGATCAAGTCTTCCATGTCCCAGCTTCCCTTCCTGATCTCCCTTGGCTAAGGGCCACTTGGGGAAGTAGAGTGAGTCTTTAGATTTCCATAGATAGCAGTTTTCTTTGGATCTGTCTCCTCTCATCACTTCCTGATTGCAACCATTCAACACCACACATCCTTCCTTAGTAAATTCCACCTTGCATCCTTGGTCACATAGCTGGCTTATGCTTATGAGGTTTACAGTCAGTCCTTTTACTAACAATACATCACTCAGTTTTGGAGCTTCAAGACAGTCCAGCTTACCAACACCCTTGACTTCTCCTTTAGTTCCATCACCAAATGTCACAAACTTGGTGGTAGAAGGTTGTAGATTCACCACTAGGTTGCTCATCCCAGTCATATGCCTTGAGCAGCCACTATCAAGGTACCAGTCTTGTTTGATAGGTGCCCTTAGAGATGTGTGAGCAAGGTTAGCAACACATTGTTGATTCTCAGGAGAGGGATGAAGCTTAGATGCCTGCTGCTTAGGATTGACCTGAGGTGTCTGCTTAGCCGCCCATGTTTGTTTCTTAATGGGGACATTATGCTTAGACACCTTCTTCTTAGGCCTACCTTGCGAGGTCTGGTTTGGGTAACCATGCAGCCTATAGCAGAAGGGTTTTATGTGACCGAATCTACCACAGTAATGACATCTCCATCTTTGAAATTTCTTCTTCTGATGTTTGCTCATTCTGGTTCTCTGATGTTGAGACATTGGATGTGACTTCCGCTTGAATTTCTGAACTCCAGCCTTAGACTTTTTGAGTTCAGGTGAAGAGTTCTTAGTGAGACCTAAACCAGATATGGTTCATGACTTCTGTTCCACTTTTAGAATCTCTTCCAAGGTGTCAGATCCTTTACTCAACATTCTGATGGATTTGGTCATTTGATTCAGCTTGGAGGTCAGCAGGGTTATCTCACCATTTAGACCCTCTATGACTTTCAGCTGCTCCTGTTTCTCAGATTCTAGCTCTTTGATGAGTTTCTTCTGCTTTTCTCCTTGGATACATACTTCTGCACTTTTAACACATAGTTCTTTATATGAGGCAGCAAGTTCATCCAAGTTGAGCTCATCTCCGCTTGAGTCATCCTCTGAACCACAGACACTGGTCAGAGCTGTGACATGTTTAGCCGATTCTCCTTCAGATTCACTCTCCGTGTCTTCCTCTGACCAGGTGGCAGATAGCCCTTTCCTTTGCATCTTGAGAAAGGTAGGGCATTCAGCCTGAATATGACCATATCCTTCACATCCATGGCACTGGATTCCCTTGCCTTGTTTGAACTTTTCTTCAGAAGTTAATCTTTTCCTTATGTCAGACGGGATGTTCTTGACATTAGGTCTACCCTGTTGGTCAACCTTCTTTATGAACTTGTTGAACTGTCTTCCAAGCAAGGCTATGGCTTCAGAGATGCTTCCATTTCCTCCACTGTTTCCTTCTTCTGACTTCTCTTCAGTGTTAGATACAAATGCTATGCTTTTGTTCTTCCTGTCAGCATCCTCACATAAGCCCATTTCAAAGGTTTGGAGGGAACCAATGAGCTCATCTACCTTCATCTTGCAGATATCTTGAGCCTCTTCTATGGCTGTGACCTTCATAGCAAATTTCTTAGGCAAGGACCTGAGAATCTTTCTTACAAGTTTCTCTTCAGCCATTCTCTCACCTAGTCCACCAGAGGTGTTTGTAATTTCAAGAATCTTCATGTAAAAGTCATGAATAGTCTCATCCTCTTTCATCCTCAGATTTTCAAACTTGGTGGTCAGCATCTGAAGTTTGGACATCTTCACCTTGGAAGTACCTTCATGAGTTACCTTGAGGGTATCCCAAACTTCCTTAGCTAGTTCACAGTGGTGCACCAGCCTGAAGATGTTCTTACTGATTCCATTGAACAATGCATTCAAGGCCTTGGAATTTCCAAGAGCTAATGCCTCTTGCTCCTTGTCCCACTCTTCTTCAGGAATCTGCACACTGACTCCATCTTCACCTGTCTTTGTTGGATGTTCCCATCCTTTGTTGACAGCTCTCCAGACTTTGCTATCTAGAGACCTTAAGAAGGCTATCATACGAGGCTTCCAATCATCATAGTTAGAGCCATCCAACATGGGTGGTCTATTTGAGTGTCCTATATCCTTGTCCATGGTACTAGAAAGTAACTTCCCTAGATCTCACCCAGATATTAACAGGCAGGGTGCCTGCTCTGATGCCAATTGAAATTCTAGTTATCAGACTTTAGATGTCACACGGGTTGTTATGACATCCAATTCTGCACAGACAAGAATTATGCAGAACTTAAAAGTAAGTGCAGTAAATAACACAAGTAATTGTTTACCCAGTTCAGTCCAACATGACCTACATCTGGGGGCTACCAAGCCAGGGAGGAAATCCACTATCAGTAGTATTAATTCAAAGCTAAACTCACCCGTTTACAACTTGTCACTTAATCCCTACCCAATGCAATTTCAATCTTACTCTAAGATCAGAGTTCCTACTCACTCCCCCTCAATCACCTCAGTGATTACTACCTTTAATCAATATTAAAGACAATTTTGAAGTCACACTTCAAACAACTCTTGATTGTGCTTAACAGCTTTAATCAAGATACACAGCACTCACGCTTAAAAGCTTTGAGCGACACAACACTTACAACTCAATGAACACCCTATGCCAAAGCAATCATCTACGTGATAATGGCTTGGCTTACAAGATATGTCTAATACAAGACTCACAAAAATACAGCAGTGAAGTATGATGGACACACTAAATCTTCACGCCTCAAAATCCCTAGTTCTGAATGAAGGAACGACTTCCTTTTATATTGCAGTACTTGGGCCTTTGCACTTGTATTCTCCTGAATTTAAGGTCACGCGAGTTCCCCTAAATTCCACATCTAGGTTACTAACAAATAGGCTATTTGTTAGGTTCATTAAATGTAGCTTGGTTGTTGATTTCCTGGATTTTCTCTCAGCTGTTGAATCCCTGAAGAATAGCCTGAGAAAAAGTTGAAACAGAAAACTGAACAACCTACAATATAGCATATGCTGTCAGGAATGAATGTCACGACATTCAGCTTGACATCAAGGATCATATGCTAAGTCTGTTTTTCCAGAAAACAGACTGTACAATTTTGCTGACCTGTATATGACCAAAATGACCATACTACAGTAACAACTTACATTAATAAATGTCAAAGTATCCAATTTGACATTTACACATTTGGCCTTAAGTCAGTTCTGTTATCCTCTTGAAGAACAGACTAAGAAACATACTGAGTTGTAGCAGAACACCACTCTGTCTATTATTCAGTATCTACTGTCCATGATGAATGTCATAATATCCAGTTTGACATTCATATAGTAGGCCTTATGCCAGGTCTGGTATTTCCTTGATAACCAGACTGCAAATGAATACTGAGCTCTAACAGAACACCAACTGTTCTATTCCTCAGTATCTGCTGATAGGGATGAATGTCACAACATCCAGTTTGACATTCAATAAATCCTGTATTAGCTAATCCTGCAGTAAGTACTCAAGTGTGTCATGACATCGGTGAAGACATCAGAGTACAGTTAGATATTCTAACCTACAATGCAGTCACACATACACACCATGTCATGACATCAGTCAAGACATTAGAATCCAGCTAGTGTTTTACCATATAATGCAGCCAATTAAACACCTACACTCTTCCTTCCATTACTAATGTTATTTTAGTTGAAGGACTAATGCATAAACTTCTATCCATAAGTCAGTTAAGTGACAATGGTTGCGATATTATTTTCAATCAAAAGTCATGTAAAGTTTTCATTCAAAAGGATGGATCAGTTCTTTTCAATGGAAAGAGGAAGAACAACATTGATAAGATAAGACTTTCTAATTTGAAAATTCAAAATGTAAAATGTCTTATGTCTGTAAATGAAAAGCAATGGACGTGGCATAGACGATTGAGCCATGTTAGCATGAGGAGGATTTCTCAGTTAAACAAGCTTAATTTAGTCAGTGGCCTGCCAAATCTGAAGTTTTCTTCAAGTGCTCTTTGTGAAGCATGTCAGAAAGACAAGTTTTCTAAAACTTCTTTCAAAGCTAAAAATGTTGTTTCAACCTCCAGACCATTGGAACTTCTACATATTGACTTGTTTGGACCAGTGAAAACTACTTCTGTCAGTGGTAAGAAGTATGAACTAGTCATTGTTGATGACTACAATAGATGGACATGGGTGAAATTTCTTAGAGACAAGGATGAGTCACATTCTGTGTTTTCTACCTTCTACTCTCAAGTGCAAAATGCGAAATATCTCAGAATTGTAAAAGTCAGAAGTGATCATGGTGGAGAATTTGAAAACAGATTTTGAAAAACTTTTTGATGCAAATGACATTTCGCATGATTTCACCTACCCTAAAACTCCCCAACAAAATAGAGTTGTAGAGAGGAAGAATAGGACTCTGCAAGAGAGGGCCAAAACCATGATCAACGAGACTAATGTGGCTAAGCACTTATGGGCATATGCAATAAACATAGTGTGTTACATTCAGAATAAGATCTCTATAAGACTTATTTTGGGTAAGACTACTTACGAATTATGGAAGAACCTGAAGCCCAACATTTGATATTTTCATCCTTTTGGATGTTCTTGTTTTATGTTGAACACTAAGGAGAATCTGAGCAAGTTTGATTCTAAGGCACAAAAGTGCATCATGTTAGGATACTCTGAATACTCAAAAGTCTATAGAGTATATAACACTAAGACATAGATTGTTGAAGAATAAATCCATCTTAGATTCTATGATAAGCTTGACTCTGAAAAGTCAAAGCTAATTAAGAAATTTGCAAACATGAAGATCACTTATTTAGGTTCTGAAGGAAAGACTTCAGAAGCCAAAGAAGCTGAGGCAAAAGACTTTGAAGCTCCTCAACTAGTAGCCGTTGAAGCCCATAATCCTCTAAGTAGGCACAAATAGAGATCTTCACATTCTGAAGAATTGATTCTAGGAGACAAATCTGAACCTGTCAAAAGCAAATCCTCTTTTAAACTTTCTGGAGATACTCTTCTAGGTTTGGTTTCCCTGATAGAGCCTACATCAATTGATGAAGCGATTCTGGATACATAATTGATTATGGATATGCAAGAGGAACTCAATCAATTCTCTAGAAATGATGTGTGAGGTCTTGTGCTAAGACCCAAAGGAACTTACGTTATTGGAACAAAGTGGGTATTCAGAAACAAGCTGAGCGAACAAGGATAAGTAGTAAGAAACAAGGCTCGACTGGTAGCACAAGGTTATAGTCAGCAAGAGAGGATTAACTATACATAAACCTTTGCACCAGTTTCCAATTTAGAGTCCATTTGTCTCATAATTTCCTTTGTTGTTAATCATAACATCATCTTACACCAGATGGATGTTAAGAGCGCATTTCTAAATGGTTACATTACTGAGGAAGTGTTTGTACACCAAACCCCTGGTTTTGAAAATCCTAAAAATCCATATTTTGTTTTCAAACTTAAGAAATCATTGTGTGGTCTGAAACAAGCTCCCAGAGCATGGTATGATAGACTAAGCAGTTTTCTTTTAGAAAATGATTTCATCAGAGGGAAGGTTTATACAACTTCATTCTGTAAGTCATTCAAAAATGATATCCTTGTTGTTTAAATTTACGTTGATGATATCATATTTGCTTATGCTAATGCTACTTTATGCAAGGAATTTGCTAAGTCTATGCAGGCAGAGTTTGAGATGAGTCTGATGGGAGAATTGAAGTTCTTTCTGGGGATTCAAATCAATCAAAGTCCAGAGGGAACGTACATCCATCAGATCAAGTACACCAAGGGACTTATGAAGAAGTTTGACATTTCAGAATGCAAGATGTCAAAGACTCCTATGCATCCTACATGTATCCTTGAGAAGGATGAGGTAAGTGCTAAGGTATAATAGAAGGCATACATAGGTATGATTGATTCTCTCTTATACTTGACCACTTCTAGACCTGGAATTTTGTTTAGTGTCCATTTGTATGCTCGCTTCCAACCAGATCCTAGAGAATCCCATTTAATAGCTGTTAAGAGGATCTTCAGGTATATGAAAGGCACAATTAACCTTGGCTTGTGTTATAGAAAATCTAAAGATTACAAGCTAATGGGTTATTGTGATGTTGATTATGCCGGAGATAAACTTGAGAGGAAAAGCACTTATGAAAGCTGTCAATTTCTGGGAGACAACCTGATCTCATGGTCCAGCAAAAGGCATTCAACAATAGCACTCTCAAATGCTGAAGCTGAATACATTGCAACTTTTAGATGCAACACTAAGATGTTTTGGATGAAAAATCAGCTTGAATATTTTCAGATATATGTGAGTAACATCCCTATACTTTGTGATAATACTCATGCTATTTGTTTATCTAAGAATTCCATTTTGCATTATGGAGCAGGACATATTGAGATAAAATATCACTTTATACGTGACTATGTTTAGAAGGGAATTTTAAATTTTAAATTTATTGATACGGACCATCAATGGGCTGATATCTTTATAAAACCCCTTACTGAAGATAGATTTATTTTCATTCTGAAAAATTTGAAAATGGAATTATGCCCAGAATGAAATAGTTGTTTTTCTTAGAAGGTTAATCTCTCAGAATGGTCAAATGAGACTCTGAGATTTGTTTTTGATTCTGAACGTGTGAGTCTTTTGAATGAGAAGGTTCATTAGTTTAGAAGTATGCAGTCAGAATTTGTTTGGTTAAACAATCTGTCTTCTAGATACTGAACAACTTTTGCATTTAATAACTGTCAATCAATCTCGATTATTGGAAAAGTTTTAAAGACAATTGTCTTAGAAAATTGAACCTTTTCTTATCTGTTGATGTGACACGTTGGGTGAATAAATCTTGGGATTAGTTAAAATCTTCACGTTTTACCCCAATGTTAGATTTTTGCACTATTCAATTTTTTTCATGATTGCAAAACCTCTATTTAAACCCACTTCACTCACTTTACACACTTTTTATACATCCATAACCTACACTTTATCTCTTTGAGCTCAAATCTTTCAGCAACCCTAAAACCCTTTCTTCTCCAACAATGGCTTCATAATAATCTGCTCAACAATTTCAACAACATCCGCAACAACGAGAGCTAGTCAAAGAAGGGATTCAAGAGATTACACTCTCTACTCCAGTTGATAAGTTAAAGGTTATTTGTGAGTTATTGGTGGATTTTGATAATCTCAAAGCAAATGGGTATGATCTGTTTGAAACTATTAGAACTCAAGGATGGGAAGGTTACTCTGATCATCTTAAAGGACTACTTTACACCGTATTGGTAAAGAAATTTTGGATTTTTACCTATGCTACAAATATTCAAGTGACTTCATATGTGTTAGGTCACAAGATCTCCATCTCTAAGAAGTCTATTGCTACACTTCTTAGTCATGATGGTTTTGGGAAACGATGTTTTGATATGCTTGCCAAGAAGAATAAGATGGAGGAGATTGAAGAAATTATCTTTATGGACGGAAAGCCCTCTTCCAACCCTAAGAATCTTCATGAAAATCTTAGGATCTGGTTCAAGATTATTCTTGGGTACATTCATCCCGGACATTCTTCAAACTCTAAAGATTACATTAACACAGACCAGAAGTACATGTTGTATTATATGTCAAGAGTTGACAAGATGAACTTGCCCTCAATTCTCTTCAAGTATCTAAGGGAAATGGTCAAGGAAACTATAAATGGATCTAATAAGATGAGAAATTGTATACCTCTTGGTAGGTTAATTTCCGACATCTTGTTTGAAAGCAAGATGGTGCATAAGCTTATGGAAGCAAGAATGACCATGAAAGTTGAATTTTTTATTGGAAAGAATTTTAATGGACACAATCTGTTGAACATGTCCCTTATTACAACGACAGTTAAACCTTTAGAGCTTCTAGACAAGGTGTATGTTTCTTCTAGAAGGATTCCAATGGATGACTATCCTCTCTTATACAAAGAAGAATCTAAAGAGGTTTTGGAAAGTTATATTGCTGACTGTTTAGCTTCGGGTGTTCATCCAAGTGTGTTATCTCATGATGAACTTCCAGATCATCCAGTTGACGTGTACTCTCTGAATAGAAAAAGAAAGCCTAAATCTTCTGGTGAAGGACCTTTTGGATCTTCCATACCCCCTACAAAGTTGCTTGGACTTATGGACTCGTCATTCTGAGAGAATTGAGAAACCAACAACAGGGTCTGTCTATTCTGAGACTACTAGGATTTTTGAAGCGACTTCTAGGATTCATGGTAAGTTGCTTATGACTGAGACTCCGTTTCATTCTGCAAGTTCTGTTCTTTCTACTTTATATATTCCTTCATAAACTTCTCCACCACCATACATTCCTTTTGGAACCATAACCACCCTTCCTCCTAGATCCTCTAGTGTTTCTAAAACTATCACAATATCTATGCCATCCATTTCTGTTACACTTCCCACACCTAATTCAAAATTTTCTAAATCAACCACCCTCACAACCATTATAACACCAACCTTAAACACTCATACCACTTATGAAATTACTCCCACTACCCATAAACCCTTGGATACAGAAATCCATCCCTTTGAGTATGGCTTTTCCACACCCACCTCAATTACCCTAACCATGCCAGAAGCCCGTGCCTTTCCAGAAAACACAACCACTTCACTAACCCCACCCCATCAACCTCCCATTAATGAATATGTCATTGATGTATTCATGGAACAAATCAGAAACAACGAACCATCTACCCCTGATTCTTATGACCAGACCGTTTCCATCTCCTATGATACCGAGATTCAATCTAAACCTAACCCCAATCTTGAGGAATTTGATGATTTAGTCAGACAGTTGGAATCAGATGTTAAGGTTATTGTAGTCTTAGACAGAAACTCTTGTCTCTATTATGATTAAACTTCTGTTCAAACTAACATTCACCATGCTCTTCTAGATGGATTTTTTTCATTGTTTAAAGGTGAGGTTGTTTCCAGACTGAACACTCTCACTGAGGTTTGCACTTCTAATGCAAACTTCTCTGAAGTGTGTGCTCTGACCAATAACTTCGTAAGATGGATAGAAGACAACTCTGAAGAGTTAGAGATTATGTTCCTAAAGGAATCCAAAAGGAACTTCCATGCCAGAATCTCTGGTATAGTTGAACCTATGCTTCAGAAGGTTCCTCCAACGCTTCTTATTCCTGCTCTAGAAGTGATTCCTCCTCCCTCACCATATCATACTACTTTGGTTGCTTCTGAGACAACTCTTGAAGCTGTAAGTGTCTATGGGGTCAAGAAGACTATGACTTTTGAGGAAATCATTATGAAGACTTTGGAGCACCTGAAGGTTGAGAGTTCTAAGGTTAAAGAAAGGATGAGCAAAAAGGAAGAGATTTTCAAACGTTAGGATGAGAAGACAACAAGGATTAAAGGGATGATTCGAGCTATCTTATTAAGATTGCCACCCCTTCCTTACACCCTTGTTTTTAATTTTTTGTGTTTTCTTAGTTTTAAGCCCTTTCGTTTCTGTACATGTTGTCTCTTTATATCAATGAAGTGTGATTTTGTTTGGTTTACTTTGTCTTAATTCTTTTTGAATGATGACAAAAGGGGAGAATAATGATTGATTTTGTCATATTATGGAATCCACACATCATGACTCTTAAGAGATACAAGTGCTTTACAAGATGCTATCAAGTTCTAGAAATCTCTTAGACAACAACACCGATGAAAGTTTACGCTAAAGCTTCTGACTATGGCTATGATTGAAGAGCCTCTGAAGGATTTTCAAGCCACCAAGATTATGCGCCTTCAAGTGTTGAAGACTCTGAAGAACAAGATCCGATGACTCTAAAGACCAAGTTCTGAAGAACTGTGTTAAGACTCTGAAGACCGAGGTTTTGAAGATTATATTAACTAGTCTCTTGATCCTTATAAGAATGCTTAAACATCATTTATTCAGAAGCCTCTGAAGATTAGAGGATAAGATCAAAAGGTTTTGTGTCAGGAAAATAGTACACAGTACAAGATCACCCTTCCCTCCACTATGTTGATTTTGTGGGCTAAGGACAATCCCATTGTACCATTTTCTTCCTATATGCAAACCATTATGCGAGGAGACAACTTCATTCTTGATATTCTAAGTCTACACTCCAACGAATCTTTTCACTGCCAATATAAACGAGACTTGGAAGATTAGACAAGTTGCTAATGCGAGTTCACTGCGCTATACTACGTTCATACATAACACTTTTGCTGAAGGATATATTTTACGTGTAAGTTTTCATAAACACACATAAAGATGTTGTTCGTTATTGTGTGAGAACTTCGTTGTATTTAACTTGTGTTAATCTGCTTTCTTAGAAGAATTACTTGTAAACATAATCCTGTAATCTCATTTGTTTGAGTGGTTCCTTGAGTGACTAGGTTTTAGTCAAATAGACTCAAGAAGACAAAGACATTTTGTCTTTGTGCTATTTGTAATCAGTTTCAGTTAGAGTGGATTAAGTCCTTGTTGAGAAGGCAAAATCACATTGGCAGGTGGACTGGAGGTAGCTTTGTTAACAGTGAACCAAGATAAAAATAAATGTGTTGTTTTTCTTGTTCGTGTTATTGTTTGATTGTGTTGGTTTTCAAAAAGCTTTCTTTTTTTATAAACCCAATTCAACCCCCCTTTCTTGTCTTTCTTGTCACCTTCAGTGTTGTGGTGGAAAATATAATGGATGCATGAAATGCTATAATAACTTCTTCCACGAAAGAATTATATATCGACCCTATTCTAAATTTTAGGAGTGCGTGTGTGATATATCCAGATTTGGTGAAATATGTTGAGGGAACTATTCTGGATCAGGTAAAAGAGATAAGATTGTTTGTGCATGGATCGATCAGGTTCGACACTTTGGCAATATAACATCTAACAGAGTTAAATATGCACATGCTAGACTGAAGAATTGGTTGGGAAACATTACAAATGATTTTTTTCGAGATTGGGATGTCATGAACTCAATGCTCTAAAACCAACATACTGAGATACAAACATATTTTAGTCAGAGCATTACCTACTTAGAACACCACTTCAAAGATGACATCTTTTATTCATAGTTGGTTGGCAATGTATCTCAGGCAACTTTGAATTTTATTTTTCACGAAGCCAAGTGAACGAATAAAACATGTTCAGATAGGTCAAAGTGTGGATGTTAACTTAGAAAGACTTACAATCTTCCATATGCTTGTTTAATTTCAAAGAAGCTAAAGATTGAAAAACCAATACGCATGGACGAAGTTTTAACTGCCTAGACAAGGATCCATTTTTATGATGATGGTTTGACGAAGGATGATAAATCAAAAACATCTATCATGACCAAGTGGAAAGTGATCCAAGAGAGATTCATGAAAGCCGATGACATCATGAAATTGCACACCAAAGAATAACTTAGGAAGATTGCATATCCAGAAACAACTGATTTGAAACCACTATTGAAACCGGTTAAAACAAAGGGTACCCTTAATAAGGTAAAACCGACTCAAAGTGACAACTCCGTGATAATTCCCCCTTCATACTTTGAATATGTTGACTCACATTTTCCAGATTCTCCGACTCCAAAATCCAAAAAAGTGTTTTCAAGGGTGCTCGCATTAGTAAACCATCTCCTCCATCACCATTACGAAAAATGAAATTCATTGAAGAGATGCCTGTTTTTATGCAAAAATACAACGAACGGATTGTAAATGTTGAAAATGACGACAACTATAGTTTTTAAGCTGTTTCAAGTTTACTCAGTAAAGGAGGGGAAGACCTCCAATTTGTCTCCTGTTATCTTATACAAGAGATGACGATGCATATGGAATCATACACAAAGCGATACAAGAAAAAAGAAAATTAAGATACAATTCTCAATGCTATTGTTCCCTGTCTTAGTGATCAAACTCCTTTTAACAAATCGATGCAGTTCCTGAAAATGGGACATCTCATAGCAAGTACTTATGATATGGTGTGCATGATTTAACATGATATGGTTTCTCAGAAACATTCTTTCAAATTCAAAGCAAGCCACCTCAAAATACATTCGAATGCATCATGTGTATTGGTTGGCTATCAAAACAATAATATTTTGTTCAGGTTTATTTGAAACAAGAATGTCCTATACCAAAGACATAACTGAAGTGGACGACACGTTTCACACAAGATGCTGAAACATGCCTGGATCACTTTCTTGAAAGGATGGAAGAGTTCACTAAGTTAAGCGACATTGAACAAAAAGCAAATAAAGAAAGGTTAAAGAATCAACCACCAATAGATTTCGATATCAACATATGTTTTGATGCGTTTTAGTTATAATCTAACAATGTAACACGTTTTTTTGTAAGTAACACACTACATAATTTTATAAAATTGGGTGGTACTTTTGGGACAAATTTTGTTTTTTAAATTCTGCTATGCATAATCAATTGGTTTTGTTTTGCATAATGTTTGATTAGTTCCTGAGATGCATCTCCAGACGCACCTTCTAATTATAAAAAAACAAAACATGGGATCATCCAGATATGCATCTATGGATAGACAGTTATTTAAAAAAAAGAAGGAGGATTCAAATATTTATCTCTGAAGTTTTTCATGCAGATATTATCATGTTTGTAAGGTCCTTATTGCTCTACAACTTCTATAAATAGGGCATCTCATTCAATTTACTTTACATAAATCAGAATGAATACATATCTCCATCTTGCATTTGTGTATTTCAATGACGCAAAATCCCACTCCAATTTTGGATCTCCAAGGACATACTTTTCGAGGATCTAAAAATTAAACTGAATACTTTCCTATGATATCCAGAATATCAGAGAGTTGTCAAGCTCGAGTATTGCTCACCCTTGATAGACAACGAATGGAAGATACAGTTCACAATACTAGACCTGAAGACGAATGATGATTTAAAGGTTATATGGAGTACATTTTATTGTTACTCAACAAAGGATCCGATTGAAATGGATGCGAAGATTCAAAGACCAACCAAAGATATTATAAGAATGTTGCAACATCCTTAACCACCTATTTTTAATGACATGTAATGTTAAATTTATGTAATGTTTATCTATGTAATGCCTATTTTGATATTAATTTTTGTTGTTTTTCAATTCTGCCAGTTTTTGTTTCGAACTAACATAGCATATTTCAAAGATGCATCTACCAAAAGCTCACAGGCTAATGAACTAAGGGGGGTTACATAGATACATCTCCAAAAAGCTCACAGACTAATGAACTAAGATGGGTTACAGAGATGCATCTCCGAATCAATCTTGTGTCCATACAAAGATGCACATACGAATCAAATTTTAATAGAATTAAGGGTTTCTCTCCATTTTTCGTCTTAGTTATGTATAGAAAAAGTGCGTTTGGAGATATATCTCTGAATTCTGGGGACATTTTAGTATTTTCACGGTGGTGGGGGAAAACCCCTAAGAGTGGAAAGATCAATTCCCAAATGTTTCTTCCAAGTCTCCAAAAAAACTTTTGTGCATTTTTTAAGCCTTAAAAGGCCTAAACTTTTTTGCTAAACTTTCTTACATTTTGCACTTGATGATTCATCCCACATAACATATCTTCTTTTATGCACCCATTCTATTCTAGCTCATCCAATGGACCATCTTATTCATATCATCTGATTCCCACCAGAACTTTGCAAGAATACTTTGAATTATTTAATAGAACCTCTCATGTAATTTATAACAGCTCATAATATAGTCTGTGATTGCTTTTGTAACTACTTTGATTAGAGTTTTCTTTGCCGCTCAAGAAAAAAAACTTCTCTTTCCACCTTTCACTTTCTTCCACAGCTTTTATTCGACTAAGGGGTGTTGTACCCCAAAATTTGCCCTACCTTTTGCAGTTTTTTATCTGGCTTATTTCCTATTGCATATGCATATCCATCCATCATAGCACATTCATTTATAATTGTATTTTTATCATTAATTCAAAGGTTTTACTAAAGTGGTACCGACACAATAATATTGGTTGGTTCGTTCCTTATGGATCAAGTCACGTGGGACTCCAATCCGTGGTATACGTTGGTAGTTGTATTAATTTCATCATGACATTGGATAGTGATCAGTACATTTTGATGCACCTTCTTCTACTATTGTACTTAGGCAACTCTATAGTTTATTCTATTATTTTTACTATTTTAGTGTATTTTTATATTTAAGTTTATTTTTTGTTTTATTTTATTTTATTTTCGTACTTTATTTTCAGCATAAATAGTTATTCCATACCTTGTTACTATGCAGATCATAACTTGAGCTACAAGGATCAGATTGATGTGTTCTAATATACGTTAGAAAACTGAGAGGATAAGCTAAAAGTTTCATGTTGAAGTCAAAAGATGATTCTAAGTGAAGGAGAGTCAAATAATTCGTTAAAGTTCCAGACTTAATTAAAATAGTTAGTTTGGGTCAGTTTTTGTAATTTTCGGGTCGGATCCTATAAGGGCCCGAATTTACATTTTATTATATTAGGTCTTTCACTACTATAGAAATCCTAATTCTGGATTTTGATGATACAATATTACTTAGAAGATTCCATGGAGAGATAATTCCCAAAGATTTGATCGGTTGTATTCGAATTCCACTTTAAGGTTTTTATTAATTTCAGTTTAATTTCGATCTCTTTTCAATTCTTCCTATAAACTCGTTTGCTTAATTCGATTACTTTCGTTTGCTTAATTCGATTGTTTCTTATAGGATAAAGTTGATTAAATTTGATTGTTTGTATGTTCCTTAACTATAATCACGTTAGCGTAGCTTTTTCGTTATCGTGTTTGATTAAGTCGCGTTTGCTTAATTCGCGTCTGCTTAAATCTGTTTGTTTAATTCGGAAATTAGGAACATACATCATATACTACCAATTTGCACTTGTCAGTGGGTATTGTAATAAAATAAGATTGAATCCGCTGGGGAATTGAAATTATAAGAATCGTTGATAAGTCGGAAATCGATACAATAGATTAACTTATTTATCAACTTTGTTTTACCTTTAATCATCTTCGATTTAAGTTTTGAACCTTGAAAAATCCCCCTTCTTTTCATTTGTTTGGTTATAACATTCAAGAGTCCTTGTGATACGATATTCGAGTATCACTTCCGTTTTACTACACTTTTAAACTCGTTTTTGACCCGTGTGCGACAGCAGATCAAATTGGCGCCGTTGCCGGGGATTCTTGTAGATTTTAACCATTATTATAGTCAAACAATTATTATAGTCATAGGTGTTGTGTTTTAATATTTTTTTCCCTAACTTTCTTGTGTTCGGGTGTTTTTGCGTTTTAGGATTAAAAAAATCTGTTTTTTTTTAAGAAAATCGTCTCAAATTATTCCGATTCTTTGTCGATTAACTAGGAAAAAATAAAGGATCAAATGCCTCTATTTAGACT
This sequence comes from Lathyrus oleraceus, assembly GCF_024323335.1. NCBI lineage: Eukaryota > Viridiplantae > Streptophyta > Magnoliopsida > Fabales > Fabaceae > Lathyrus > Lathyrus oleraceus. Next base: position 382,954,780 of record NC_066579.1, on the reverse strand, counting down.
AAATATCTAAATAGAGGAAGTCATCCTAAAAATCCAAAATTCCTTATTTTTCTATTTTTTATGATTTGTTTTCTGTTTTGATAGTTTAAGAAAATTCCGAATAAATTCTCAAAAATTTTAATTGACGTTATTAGATTAATTTTTATGTTTTTGTATTTTTTCCTTATATTTTAATATTTTTTTTACGTATTTCAATTGTTTGTTCTTAATAGGGACATTGCCGATATTTTCCTATTTTTTGCTGCATTGCTGAATTAGTTATGTGTTTTTTCATTGTTTGTTGATTTTTTTTCTATTGAGTTTAATATGGCTGACCAAAGAACTCTGAGAGAACTTGCTGCTCCTGATATGAATTACAATGGTTTATGTATTGAATATGCTGATGTTACTGTTCCTTTTGAGTTGAAATCTGGTTTAATACACTTGTTGCCAAGGTTTAGTGGTCTTGCAGGTGAGGATTCGCATAAGAATCTTAAGGAATTTCAGGTTGTTTTCTCTACACCATTGAGACCTGAAGGAATCACCGAAGATCACATCAAGTTGAGAGCCTTCCCATTTTCACTACAAGGTGCTGCCAAGGATTGGTTATATTATCTTGAGTCGAATTCTATCACAAATTGGAATGATTTGAAGAGAGTCTTCCTAGAGAGATACTTTCCTGTCTCCAGGATTGCATCAATCCGAAAAGAAATATGTGGTATTAGACAGGGAAATGAGTCATTGGCTGAGTATTAGGAGAGATTCAAACAATTAGTATCCAATTGCCCTCAACATCAAATTACCGAACAACTGCTTATTCAGTATTTCTATGAGGGATTGTTACCAATGGATATAAACATTCTTGATGCTGCTAGTGGTGGAGCACTTGTCGATAAAACTCTAGTTGCTGCTAAAGCCCTAATTGAGAACATGTCACTCAACTCCCAACAATTCACAACCATAAATAATTCTATGGTCCAAACAAAAGGTGTGAATGACATCAGGTTTCCTCTTCCAACAAGGCTTTAGAAACCAGAATTGAAGAGCTTACTTCTTTAGTGAAACAAATGGCAGTGAGTAAACCTTAAACAGCAAAGTTGTGTGGTATTTGTACTTCTACTGAACATCCTACTGACACATGTCCTATTCTTCAAGATGATTCGGTCACTCAGTTGCCTCAAGCATATGCAGCTAACTTTTTCAACCAAAGCAATACTCAGAGAGGGTACAACATTCCTGACTTGTCCACCAACAAATATCATCCCAATTGGAGAAACCATCCAAACCTTCGATATGGAAACCAGCAGCCCACCCAACAACAATTAGTCATACCCCAACCACAACCACAAACCACTCCCCAAGTCACCACCTATTCACCTTCCGGACCTTCATTGGAGGGTCTTGTCAAACAAATGGCTGTTAACAATCTCCAATTTCAGCAACAAACAGATTCCAGTATTCAGACTTTGCAGACACAGATTGGACAGCTTGCCACTTTGATGAATACCATGCAGCAAGCCCAAGGATCAAACCAACTTCCTGCCCAAACAGTTGTGAATCCAAAAGGCCCTAATACTAATGTGAGTGCAATTTCCTTGAGATTCGAGAAGGTAAAAGAACCAGAAAAAAATAAAAAAATTCTTGAGGTAACACCTGAACCTTCTTCCGTTGTGATAGAAACTGAACCCACTGTTGTGGTAGAAACTGAAAAAGAAAAAGAGAAGGAGTATGTGCCACCAGTTCCCTTCCCACATAGAATACTGAAAAATAAAAGGACTGGTGATGGAGACAAGGAGAGAGAGGTTTTAGATGTGTTCAGAAAAGTGGCGGTAAACATTCCACTTCTTGATGTTATTAAGCAGGTTCCAAATTATGCAAAATTTCTAAAAGACTTGTGCTCAAGTAAGAAAAGGTTGAAGGGAAATGAGAGAGTAAATTTGGGACGAAACATTTCAGCCCTTATCCAGCCTAAACATTCACCTGAAAAAGCTACTGTTTCATCCCTCAATCAGGCCATACCCCCAAAGTGCAAGGATCCAAGAACTTTTGCTATTCCATGTACCATTGGGGATAGTAAATTCGACAATTTCATGCTTGATTTGGGAGCAGGCATTAATGTTATGTCTACTTCTATTTATAATAACCTTGATCTTGGTCCTTTACAGCATACAAGTTTAATCATTCAACTAACGAACAGAAGTAATGCTCGGCCTATTGGAGTAGTGGAAGATGTGCTTGTTCAAGTTAATGACTTGATTTTTCCTGCAGATCTCTACATTCTGGACATGTATGGAGAAATAAATTCAAGCAGACCGCCTATCATTTTAGGCAGACCGTTCATGAAAATGGCGAAAATAAAAATTGATGTCTACGATGGAACCATGTCCATGGAATTTGGTGACACTGTCGCAAAATTTAACATTTTCGATGCCATGAAATATTAATATCCCTTGGAGGAGAATTCTATTTTTCATATTGAATTGATCTCTGAGTTGGTTGATGACAGTTTTTATGAATTGTTTTCACTTGATTTTCCATCTCTATATGGGTTTGATGATGTTTATTCATGTGATGATTGTACTGACACTAACCTTTGTGTTGTTTGTGCTGGGATTGATACTGCCTTGCAGGGTGATAGTATAAACGAAGTTATTTGTGTGGTTGAAGCTCTTGACATTCCGGTTGCCCCAAACATACCATCCATTAAACAACCACATTCTTTAGAGCCTAAACCACTTCCCGAGGATTCATATTATTCATCAAAGCTTCAACTTAAGCAAATATATAAGAAGGGAATTGGATGGACCTTGGCCGACACTCGTGATATTAGCTCATCCATATGTATGCATAGGATCTCACTTAAAAATGAAACAAAAGTAGTGAGGCAACCCCATAATCCATTAATTCTTGATGTTGTAAAAAAGGAGATCACTTTCACGTGTTCATTCAACACTTTTACTTTTCGAAGATACTTCTTTGATCCTGGAATATAAGACAAATGCACTAATCAAAATTTCAAGGTCAATGGACACTCCCCAAAGCTACTCCATGAGAACCCGACTTTGGAAGAAGAGACTGTAGAAGAGCTCTCTTTGGGAAAGGCGGCTTATGCAATCACTTATGCACCTTGACTCCTCGGGTGTGTTCTTTTCTTTCTCTCACTCTTATTTTATATTTATGCTCTTTCATTGAGGACAATGTATGTTTTAAGTATGGGGGAGGGAACCATTTATTTGTTTTGTTTTCTTTGTTTTTTCTCTGTTTTGTTTTTGGTTTGCTTTCTTAAAAAAAAATAATTGCATGTTTTTTCCTTTGGTTTTTGAGTTATAATTATGAGTATTTTTCTTAGTTCTCTTGACTAAAGTCTTGTGGTGTGATGTGAAAAATTTGCTGTGCATTTTCAGTATGATAGGAATGACTAAACTCTAAATGGTACATCATTTGTGGTAGATCAATTAACCTTGTGAGATTTTGAGCCTTATATGGATAATATACAAAAATCCATCTCTTTCTTTCTTGTGTGATTCACTCATGTCTGTTAGTCTCTAGAACTTGAATTGACTCTTGTTGATGCTGTTATTTACTTATGCACACTGATATGATAAATGCAGTTTTGTTTTTTGTTTTTTTAGCCAGTTAGCCAAAAAGCCAATCCTGAAATAATTTCATCCCTTGTTTGAAACCCCCTTGAGCCTATTATCCTTTTTTTGTTTAAAACTCATTACAAGCCGAGAAGTGAAAAACAATGTTATCACACTATTCAAAGGGTTGGAAGAGTCTTGTTTGGAGTTGTGTGGAGTTGAATAAGTATGTTTGTAATATTTCAGAAGTTGGCAGAAAAAGAAAAGAAAAATAGAAAAAGAAAATAGAAAAAAAAATGAATGAAAAAAAACAGAAGGATGTAAACATGTCAATACATACTCCTTATGAAAAACAAAAAAAAAGAGAAAAGAGAAAAAAATGAATGAAAACAGTTAATATAGAGTTATTGAAGTGAATTAAATATTTTGTAAATTCAACTCCCGCAGTTTCTTTCAAGTCTCTTTGTCTCTTTAAATTTTAGCCTAGTACCCCTTAGGATTTATCTCACCCTTACCTTGGCCACGTTACAACCAAATAAGAGTCCTTTTGATCTTTGTATGCATGTATTTCAATTGTGGATGTTAGTGTCTTTTTAAACTTATGGCAGTACTAACTTTCATGTTGTGCTTTGAGTGTAAACAGTTAACGTAAACACTTGAGAGTTGAGTGAATTTTATCTTGTGAGGATCTTACTACTTTTGGATGTACTCTTTGGTAATCTGTTTTCCTATCTTCTTTGAATGTCACAAGAAGTTGCTCACTAACACCATATTCTTGAAGTTTAGACTTAGAATTCTGCTTGTACCTTGTATCTTGATAACCTTTAGAATTGCATGTTTTGTTTGTTCTTATTTTTTCTGTTTTGAGTTTTGAATTTTTAATTTTGCTCGGAGTGCAAAAGTTCAAGTGTGGGGGAATTTGATCAGTGCATTTTGATGCACCTTCTTCTACTATTGTACTTAGACAACTCTATAATTTATTCTATTATTTTTACTATTTTAGTGTATTTTTATATTTAAGTTTATTTTTTGTTTTATTTTATTTTCGCACTTTATTTTCAGCATAAATAGTTATTTTGTACCTTGTTACTATGTAGATCATAACTTGAGCTACGAGGATCGGATTGATACGTTCTAGTATATGCTAGAAAGCTGAGAGGATAAGCTAAAAGTTTCATGTTGAAGTCAAAAGCTGATTCTAAGTGAAGGAGAGTCGAATAATTCTTTGAAGTTCCAGACTTAATTAAAATAGTTAGTTTGGGTCAGTTTTTGTAATTTTTGGGTCGGATCCTATAAGGGTCCGAATTTACCTTTTATTATATTAAGTCTTTCACTACTATAGAAATCCTAATTCTGAATTTTGATGATATAATATTACTTAGAAGATTCCATGGAGAGCTAATTCCCAAAGAGTTGATCTGTTGTATTTGAATTCCACTTTGAGGTTTTTATTAATATCGGTTTAATTTCGATCTCTTTTCAATTCTTCCTATAAACTCGTTTGCTTAATTCGATTACTTTCGTTTGCTTAATTCTATTGTTTCTTATAGGATAGAGTTGATTAAATTTGATTGTTTGTATGTTCCTTAACTATAATCACGTTAGCGTAGCTTTTTTGTTATCGTGTTTGATTAAGCCACGTTTGCTTAATTCGCGTTTGCTTAAATCCGTTTGCTTAATTAGGAAATTAGGAACATACATTATATAATACCAATTTGCGCTTGTTAGTGGGTATTGTAATAGAATAGGATTGAATCCGCTAGGGAAGTGAAATTATAAGAATCGATGATAAGTCGGAAATCGATACAATAGATTAGCTTATTTATCAACTTTACTTTTACCTTTAATCATCTTCGATTTAAGTTTTGAACCTTGAAAAACCCCCATTCTTTTCATTTGTTTGGTTATAACATTCAAGAGTCCTTGTGATACGATATTCGAGTATCGCTTCCGTTTTACTACACTTTTAAACTCGTTTTTGACCCGTGTGCGACAACGGATTAGTGGGGTTACTAGGGGCTATCACGGTCTTTGATTTATTCGATTCATGGCACAAATGTTCATTCAAGTTAAAGAAATCGGATTTAAGATTGGTTCAAACTTACTCAAGTATAAAACGTAGTTCAAACAATTGTTTTAGTACAAAATGTTCAATAAGCCAAAATCAACAAGTACACCAAGCCTTGATCATACCAACCATGCAAAATCACACACAAGGAAAAAAGCCAAGCCATTATGCCTCACACATGAGCCCATGCATCAAAGCAAAGGAAAATACCACTCTGCATGATGTTAATCGATTACTATATCTTGGTTAATTGATTACACCTGCTTCCAGTAGCCAAAAGACCACTCTGCGTGATGTTAATCGATTACCATATCTTGGTTAATCGATTACACATGCTTCCAGTAGGCAAAAAGACCATTCTGCGTGATGTTAATCGATTACCATATCTTGGTTATTCAATTACACCTGAAACAATGAGCTAAAATGCTGCATTTTGCAGCAGTAATGCAGTTTCATTTGCACTCCAAACCAGTCCCAATGTCTGCATCAATACACATTGTAACCTTTACATAATTATGTAGCAACCAACAATATTATTCATGCATTGAACCAAGCTCCTAACACTTTAATTCACCAAACCTCTCAACATTTGTGAGTTACTCATAATAGTCCCAAGCTAACTCCAAACCAATTCAACTAACCGCAAGCCTCATTTAACCAATTCCAAGCCTCACAAAACTAACTCTGAACCTCCATTTGGTCCAAACCTATAACCTATATAAACACATCACTCTCATTACACAAAAAAACCTCAGAACTTGATCATTCTCTCAAATTACTCATTGCGAATTCAACTTTTCTCCTCTCACTTCATCTTTTCCAATTCTTCTCCCTACACCAAAGCTCAAATCACCATTGAAGCAAGCTTCACATTGAAGTTTGTTATCAATTGAGCTAAACCTCTTGCGTTAAACATTATTTCTACATTCATATAATCAACATAAACAACAACAATTCAATTCAGAATTTTTCAGAGTCGATTCTTGAAGAGGAGGAGTTCATAGTAGAAGTAGAATATTAAAGGTTCAAAGTAGCATACCTCTAGTTTTCACTTCATCTTCTTCATCTCCAACACTAAATTCAAAGAACAAACCTCCGTTCTTGCAGGTCGGTGAAATTTTATACTTGCTTGTTTGCTGAATTTTTGACATCATAATGTAGCTTATATAGTGGAGAATTGAAACCCTAAGGTTTGATGGTTTGATTTTCCTCCATCCCCATTTAATTTTAGATTTTGTGCTTAGGGTTCTTGACTTTATTGGCTCAATTTCCAAAATTTATTAACTTGTAGTTAAAATAGATGAGAGATTAGGATATAAGAGGCTGAGAGGAGTAGGAAGATAATTCTTTTTCATGATTCAAGTCAATTCCGCCGCCGCCTCCGTCGTGGTGGTGCCGGAGCTCCGGTGGTGGTTCCTTTTTGACATGAAAATTGGAAGTTGATGTGTAGAGAATACAAAGTTAGTTGCTGAATTTTTTAATCAATATCTTGTAACTCACTTGATCAATTAAATCCTTTGGTCATGTATAACCCCACAATCCATTCAAGTGATCAAAAGTCACGCGATCACTTGATAAGATTAATTCTAACGTTGTGGATCTCCAAGCTTCAAGACCAGTCTTTCATGCAAGACATCCTAATCATATCAAGCAGCGAATTATACAAGATAAATCAAAGGTCAACACTTGGTAAATACAATTCAAATTGTACGACTCGAGCCTTAAGTAATAAGGAATAATGAAACAGAGTTTCTCCTACCCTTGTCTAGAGTGACTTTGCGTACGGGGTGTAGGCCCTAGCTATTCAGAGCATTCTCCCTTGTTCATAGACTTTAGTGCAATGCGAATCGAGTAAACTACCAAGTCTTCTTCATACAAAGCAACATCAACTCAAGGAGAAACAATGAGGATTCTTCTCCAAGAAACTTGTCAGTTATGAGAAGTATCATGCGCTATGAGCCTTAAGTAATAAGGAATGATGAGACAGAGTTTTTCCTACCCTTGTCTAGAGTGACTTTGCAAACGGGGCGTAAGCCTTAGCTATTCAAAGCATTCACCCTTATACGTAGACTTTAGTGTGATTCTTATCAATCAATTGTCAAGTCTCTTCATATTTCATATTCAATCAATCATTTATTTTGCCTCAACCATCTTGCTGTCAGCCATAGTGGGCTGAACTACGAAAGCTCTGACTTTCTCATTGCATAGTGAGAATACGCAGGCAGGAGAATTCAGATTCTTTGAGAGCTACCTTATTTATTAATCCATCACTCATTCAATCAATACCATCTTTTTGATATCAAATATTATTCTTTCTTGGTTCCTATGCACATCCTTTTAGGACACCTAATGAACAATCCGCCTTGTGAACCAAGAGTTGTTTGGCTTGTACCCAGACATTTAATTCCTTTATTTTTGGTTATTCCAATACATTTATACCATGCCTCGGCTCCCTCACTTGTTGGTTCATACCAGTTTTACTCTTCGGTTCAGAGTTTATTCCTTCATGGATCCAAGATACCGTTCTCTTTAATCTCAAATTGTTTGTTCCTCAGCAAGTGATATATTCTTCCTTGCATCTAACAATACTTTTTGGGTCCCATACTTATCCTTTTAGGACATTTTTACATCTTGTGAACCAAGATTTTTTTGGCTTGTATCCAAACACTTAATTCATTCTTTTCGGTAAGACAATATAGTGGGTATGCCTCTGTTCTTCTACCTCTTAGTCTATACCTTTTCACTCTTGGGTTCAAAGCCAGTTTGCCTTTGTGGGTTCCCATGTTACCATTCTGTTGGTACAAATTATACTATTCATCACATCAATCATATCCTTGAGGTTGTTTGTCTTGTTAGTCCTAGTTTCCTAGGCAAACACTTCTTATCTCCTTTCATTTTCGTAGTTCCACGAACTACAATTGCTCTGACTTTCTCATTGCACATTGAGAATAGGTAGGCACGAGGATGTGGATCCTTGGCGAGCATAATTTTAATTATTCCCTCTTCCGCCTTAGGGAATCGTCCATATCTTTCATGATCCATTATCTATCTTCAATCATTACTAGTCACCCCAGTGACATCTCGTTTCTTTGAAATCAAAATACAATTTTCTTTGGAATTCCATATTGTAACACCTCAAAATTTGCCCTCCTCTCTTGGGACTAGCTTAGCATATTGCATTTCATTTTTTAGGACATTAGGCATTTGCATATTGCATATCATGTGAGAATAAACAACTCATCCTCCTAAGTCTTTCTCAGAAGATGGAGAGGTTAAGAGATGCAAGCCTGAGGGTCTCATAAATTGATCACTAATCATCTGAGGTTTGTGCTTCAATTAGGGTTTCTTGGTCCTTCAAGGAGTTTGAGCATTATCTTATTGGAAAGGGTACATCATCATCATCATGGTTATGTCATCCTCAAAGGGCTCATTGTTCAGGCTCAGATTCTTTGGGATTAGGGTTTTGACCTCTGGTCAACCCTAATCAGTTGCATTCTACCAGTCAGGGTTCCTCAAGGAGATGGGGTTTATTTGCTTGGATGAGGATCATATGATTATTATGTGGAGCTTACAAGAGCTAGGGGTTCATTTTGGAGCCAATTCCTCAAGTGGTTAAGGCTCAGGCTGATCAGGGCACTTCTAGGTCATCTGTCAACCAGAAAGTCAACAGAAAGTAAACTAAGGGCTAGGAGGTGGAGAAATAGTTTTCAACATCCCATTCATGTTCAAAAGAGGCTTATTCATCATGTCAAATGCATATCTTGAAGAATTTGAGGCCAGATCAAAACTTTCCAAAAATGGAAAGTGACCTGTAATTGAAAGTTTCCAAAAATGGAAAGTTTTTGGTTCAAATTCAACTGGATCTTACATCCTCAAAGAAACTTCAAATGAAATTTTGTCCAACATGAAAGTTGAAGATCTTTCTCTCTCATTTCCAAAAAGTCCAAAATCATGAATTTATGATGAATGGTTGAGGAGATATGATCAAATCATTGCCAAGTGTGCTTGAAACTTCAAAAGGCCATATCTTTGGACTCATAACTCCAAATTGAGTGCTCCTTTTTGCCAAATTCTTCTCATGACATGAACTTTCTAAATCATTCATCACATTGCATGAAAATTCATCACATGACCATATGCATATTCATGCTTATTTTGGAGGGAAAATCATGAATTCAAAATCGGTGCATCATATGGACTTTTTAACCATTCCAACATGTTCATAGGAGGATTTTAAGTGAAATTGCATGGCCATTGTTACTGTTCACGTGCATGTTGCATGCATGGGGTGAAAAAACCAAATTTTGCATAACACCTCATTTTTGAATTAAAATTTCATTAGCCAAGTTAAGTGTGATTAGGAAATGGATTAACATGTCATATAAATAGCTAATCATAACAGAATTTTCATGATTCATCATTTCTAGATCTAGAACTTTTTTCCCTCCAAAATTTTCTCTCTACCATAATTAAAAAATTCTTCAAAGAACACTTTATTTTTCTTGCATATTCTGGTTCTGTGATCTTCAATTAGTGTAGATCAAGCCTTGGATTGTGGAATTCGTGTGGAAATTGTGCATAGCAAGCTCAAGAACTCAAGAATGGAAGTTGATTGTTAAGCAAGATCTAAGTTGTTCCAAGTCTCAACTTCAACTTCAAGCTTCATAACAGTGATATAGGAGTGGATCTACATGCTTACCAAGCCTTGAATACACCACTGCCATTGTTGGATCTTCAAGAGGTCAAAATTTCGAACCTCTTAATTCATGATGTTATGTACATATTATTGTAGATCTTTCCGCGCTGAAAATTCTGATCTAAATTTCATAAAAAACGGATGAATATTGAGAGAGTTATGAGAGATTAAAGTTTGGTGTTCATAAGTGTTCTTGATCGATTCTTGAAATATATGATGAATTAGAGAAAAATATTAGTGGATTCGTGATCTACACGTCAAGACGAGTCCAACCATATATAATTTCGCTAATTTTGGAAAAAAAATCGTGTACTGTTCACCACCGTCTTCATGAAGAAGACGGTGGTTTCCGCCGCTAGCGTCCGCTAGTGGCCGTCACTGGTCCGTCGCTAGTTTTTGACTAGGGCACAGCGTCAAAACGACACCGTTTTGTTCCTAGCGCCCTCCCTCGGTTCGATTCCGCCTGGAAGCGTTTTTTCAAATTTTATTTTCATTTCCACTTTTCCCTCCAAATTCCATGTGCATGATCATTTTTATTTCATTTTTTTTGCTAACTTTAGAAAATCATATCAAATTGGAAAATGATCCAAATGAATCCATTCTTTTTGCTAATTGTTCACATGAATGTCCTCTATTTTTTAGTGTTGATTTTATGATTTTACACTTTCTGGTTTTTGAATGGTGACTGTTTGATTGGACATGTATGATTTTGTGACCTTGCTCCATTCTCCCTAATGTGAAATGCTCAAAAATAATCCAAATGCCATGAAATTTTGCATGATTGTTCCTAACATGTTGATGGATGTTTGAGGCTTGATTGGGCATTTTTCTCATTTTCCATTTCTGCTTTATGCACATGTTTGTATGGTGTGACAATTTGTGTCACACTATTGGATGTCCTATTTGATCATTTTCATTTCCATATCAATTGATCTCTTATGTTTACAATTTTTGGTATGCTAATTGTGTTTGATGTGTTGAATGCTCATGAAAATTTCCAGAATTGTTTGAGCCATTTCTGATTTAATGTGCATTTTCTCATCTTGTGTGTCCAATTGGTGATCATGTTGTGTGCATTGCCTTCTCTTGGTTGAATGATGACATTGCTTGATGATTTTGATTTGGTCCTTTTTAGGACATGTTCATGATTGATTAAGGATGATTCATGTTGATTTTTAGCTTCTGTTTTGAATTTCTTCTTCACTTTTGACCCTAGGCTTTGCCCTAGGGATTTGTACTCACACTTGAGTTGTGAATTTCAGGTTCAAGTATGCATCTCCATGATTGATGTTGCTTCTTCATTTGAGCTTGGCCATTTGTTATTGTTTGCTAACATTTGTTTGTTTTGTAGGCTTTGATGATAATTCATTTGAGTGTTTTCCTTATGGCTTACTCATTGTGTATATTGGACTTGTCTGTCTATTGAGATCTATTGACTGTTGTCTGTTTGTCTGAATGAAAATATTGACTGTTTTAGTTTTTCTTACAGGTACTTTAGCCGCTTTAACTCATTATTTGAGTTGCTTTCCTTGGCTTGTGGTTGGCATACCACTTAGGTAACTTCCTTAACTTCATGTAGTCTGGAAGACCTGTCATGTTATTTTGGCAGGCACCTGTCTGAAGCCCTCCTTAAGAGGCAATGTTTGTGCTTGTTTATCTTTGTGCCTTGTACATATAAAGACCTCCTAAGTGAAGAGGCATTGGCAAATAGAAGGGATGTGCAATCCGTCCCCTGCTACTCAGTTGTGTCATTCATCTTGCTCACACCCTGTGTTGATGCACTTTGAATAAAAACCCAAAATCTTATTGTGTCAGTCATGTGGAATAGAGTCCCACATTCTGGACTCCCACACCTTCTTTGATTCAAGCTCACCCAGGCCCGGGTTAAGAGCTATGAGGCATAACTCTCATCTCCATTTCATCTGCTCACCCTAACTCTCAATGTTAGAGGTTAAGAGCCTGACCACCCTTTCCAGTTGGCTTCTTTGTCAAGGTCGATATGACCCCTTGACTAAAGCCCAACCTTGTATGAGCCACTTGTTTGCATATAGCGTGTGATACCTGTTCACCTGTGTTGCTTACTTGCTGTGTGATTGACTTGCTGCCTGTGCGAGTTAGGTTCTGTTTAGATACCTCAACCTAGGACTATTGTGGATTGCATGACAACTTTTAGGCTCGAGTCAGTCTCCCTATTAGTTTGTTATTTCCCGGTCTCTGGTTAGGAGAAAGTTTCTCCCCTGTTAAGGGGAACTACGTCGCCCTGATCCTCATACCAGATGAGGTACGTAGGCAGGAGATCGTGCGAGATCTCTCCGGGCACCCTTTTCCTTTTTTGTGTGTGTTTGCTTGACAGTTTTTAGGCTCGAGTTCCAGACTCCCTATTAGCTTGTCTGTTTGGTAACCTCTCGTTTATTGTGTGTTTGGAGTCTGATGTAAGTCCAGCGATTGACATTTGGTTTCCCGTTTGTTTGTGTGTTTGGAGTCTGATGTAAGTCCAGCGATTGGCATTCGGTTTCCTCGTTTGTGTTTGTTGTTTGAAGTCGGACGTAAGACCAGCCATTGGCAGTCTGTTTCCATTTGTGTGTTTCTTTTGATGTCTCAGCGTCTGGGCGTGTGTTTTGTTTCGGCGTGCGTTAGCCGAACTACGGTAGCTCTGATTCTCATTCCAGATGAGATACGTAGGCATAGGATGCGATGTCCTAGCGAGCCCGTTCCCCTCTTCTTCCATCTGTGTTTTATTCCAGTTTGTGTGCATTCCTTTGAGCAGTTATTTAACAACCTTATTCTATTCTCTTGAGCGTGGATCCCGTCGAGTACGACGGACGTGAGGGGTGCTAATACCTTCCCCTTGCGTAACCGACTCCCGATCCTTGTAATCTCCGGTCGCAAGACCATTTCCTTTCCAGGTTTTCTTCGAGCGTTTCCTTTCCCTCTTTTGGGATAAATAACGCACGGTGGCGGCTCTGTTTGTTTGTTTTCCCGCCGATTGTTTTTCACGGATGCGACAGCTGGCGACTCTGCTGGGGACATAGAAGTTGACCTCTTGCTGGTCCATCTTCCCTAAGCGAGTCATTCCTAGCGCTCTCTAGGATAGTTTTGGTTGCTTTTATTGCCCTATTTATTGCATTTATGATCATTATTGTTGTGTATATATTTGCATAAATGTTTGCATGCATCATATTATCATTGTGTTGGATTCTGTACAGGATGGTTCCTCTGATTTTGGGGTGGGTGTTCTGAGTGGGGCTAAAACCCAAGCCCGAGTATACACCTAGGATTAGTGTGGTCTCATGTTGCCTCTCATGTTAGGTCAACATGTTTTTGGCGACGTGACATACCACAAGTCGGACGAAGTTCTTTTGAGGGAGCTCTTCCTTTGTGGAATATCCACTCTGGTTGAGTCACCTCATCTAAGCTGGTGACTTCGGTGACCGTTCTTTCCCGGATCTTTGGTTGAGATGATCTTATGAGAGCTGCAGCGGCACACCCGAAAGGGCAAACCCGTTGAGTATCTTTGCTCGATTGTCGAGGCTATTATCCGCCTTAGGATGACCTTATTAGAATTCACCTGTGAGGGGAGGGTTGATTCTTGCAAAGGAATGTTCTGATGGTGACTTTGTTGGTGACTAATGGTTCAGCAGTTGATCAGAGTCCTATTTATAAGTCGGATTTATGGATATTTATTTCTGAAACGCCGGAGTTCTGTCCGTGGTATTTATCAGTGGGGATCCGTTTATTTCAGGATTCCCTGGGCTGGTTCAGAGGGTCTTGTGTTTATCTGTTCAGAGGACTTTCTGGTGATGATGGTGATGTATTCTCCGGTTCTATTTATTTCGGAACCCCGAGTCGGATTTATGGTTATTCAGTTCCCTCAGATGGTTGTGATCAGTTCAGAGACCAGGGCCTCAGTGCAGTTGATTTTTAGAGGACTTGGAGGATGGCATAGTACATTGCACTCATGCATCAGCATCATTCCCATTTTGCATTCATCTGCATCTAACCCGTGTCTATCCATACTCAGGGTACATTCTCGATTGAGATTCTGGTTGAGAGACATCCTGATGTCAGAATGTTATTGTCGGATTATTATCTGTCTCGATGAAGCTAGAATCGAAGGACAGATTGTTCCTCATATGGATAGACATTGCATTCATGCGTGAGTCATAATAACCTGTCTTCTGTTTTGCAGGTGTCAGTTTCTAACGTGTTTGGGTTTACTCAGGAATCATTGCTCGCGCACGTAGAATCATCCCTCTGCACGTAGCACGTCCGTACAGATACCCTACCAGGCACAACAGATCCAAACTGATGGATACATCCAACACAGACATTCTCGAGCTCAAAGAGAAGATTGGAGAGCTGATCAATGTTATGCAAGGGTTCTCCTTGGGGCAGAAGGCGTTGGTTGAGAAAGTGGAGAAGCTTGAGCGGGCTTCTGCTGCCAACAGTAGTAATAATCTTGAGGGTGTCTCCAACAATGGCCTTGGTGGTTCCAGGGATGGGGGAGATCTCAGAAAAAAGACAACTGCGGGCGTAGTGATTAATAATGGGGGTGGTTTCGGTGTTGCTACAGGCGGTATACCAGGTCCTATGGGCAATAATCTGAAGGATGATCAGTTTCCTCCTTTCTTTGGGGCCATGGAGGATAGAGAGGAAGATCAGTTTTCTGTGCTGAACGAACAGTTTGGTTAGTACGGTGTTCCGCTGCCAAACAAGGAAATTCAGGTGCTAGCAGAGAAGATCAGGGCTCTGGAAAGCCATGCTACTCCTGGTGTTGTCAACATGACAAACATGGGGCTAGTTGAGGGGATTGTGATCCCGCAAAAGTTTAAAGTGCCCATGTTTGACAAATACAATGGGAGTTCTTGCCCGGAAACTCATCTCCAGGCTTTCGTCCAAAAGATTTCTGCCTATACAATGGATCAGAAGCTATGGATGTATTTCTTCCAGGACAGCTTGTCTGACGGGTCTCTGGAATGGTATACCAAATTGAGGTCTTCGGATATCAAGAGCTGGAAGGATCTCGGAGATGCGTTCTTTAAACAACACCAATTCAATGCTGACATGGCTCCTAGCCGTACCCAGTTGCAGGGTATGTCTCAGAAGCCGAATGAAGGGTTTAAAGAATATGCATAAAGGTGGAGGGAGTTGGCTGCCAGAGTTCAACCTCCGCTGGTGGATCGGGAGATGTCTGGTCTGTTCATGGGTACCCTGCAGGGGATTTTTGCTGAAAGGATGGTGGGTTGTCCCGTCACTGGATTTGCAGACATAGTAGTGGCTGGTGAGAGAATTGAAAGCTGGCTGAGAATGGGGAAAATACAGGGAAATGCTCCGTCATCTGGAGTAAAGAAGCCGTTTGGGAACGGTCAGCGCAAGAATGAGGGTGAATCGAGTGTTGTGTATGCCCAAAGGGGACGCGGTAGGGATCGTTACTACCAGCACACTGCTGCGGTAACCATTCCTGCTGGTAATCAATCGGTAAAACAGCAACATCAGCCACCTCAACAGAGAGCACAGAGAGCTGGGTACCAAGTGAGAGGAAAGGGGATTGATCGTCAGTTTGATAAGCCACCCGTGACATATGCTTTTCTGCTTAAGAAATTGATGGATCTTGGGTTGGTTCAGCCGAGGACGATGGCTCCGGTAACACCAGATCAGAGGCCTCCTAACTATGATGAGAACGCCAAGTGTGAATTCCATTCTGGTACACCAGGGCATAACATTGAGGGTTGTCGAGCTTTTAAGCATGTTGTCCAAGACTTGGTAGACTCCAAGGCCATCAATTTTGCACCATCTCCGAATGTTAATGCTAATCCCATGCCGGCGCATGGTCAGGTGATGGTGGGTGTAATTGCTGAAGATTCTAGTCACGTCTGTGCGGTGGGTGAAGAGACTGACAATGCCTGCGAGCTCGATGGTTGGATAAAACCGTACGTACCAGGGATGGAAGTCCAAAACTGGAAAGCCGAAAAGATCATCACTGTCACTCTACATGAAGAGTAGTATTTCTGTTTTTCAATTCTGTATGCATGAAAGCCATACGTTTTGCCCGAAACGTAATGGTCCATTGTAACGGCCACCTCATGTGCATCATTTTGCAATGTTTTGCATCATTAATAAATGGATGTTTTTCACATTAAAAGCGGTGTTCCCTATTTTTCACTTATTTTTGCAGTTTAAAAACAAAAATAAAAATGGCAATGTTTATTTTCATTTTTCTTTCTTTTGATCTGTCTTGTTCCGGCTCTAAAGCCCTTATTCTCCGGATCTTGTTGATAACAATTCGGTTACACCTTTATATGACTTCGATAATTCAATCTATCATGCCAAAGAAGGAGGCGAAGAAGATCGTGATCTGCGGGAAGATTAGCCAGGGTGTTGAAACCAGAGGAGAAGGTGATTCGACCGTATGAGGAGCGAGTTGAGCTTGTTAGCCTGTGTACCGAGGAGGTCAGGAAGGAAGTGAAGGTTGGGGCCGCCTTGGAGGCGAGTGACAAGAGTGGAGGTGATGCCATTCAGTCTCAAGAACGCCGGTGCCACGTGTCAGAGAGTCGTGGTGACTTTGTTTCATTATATGATTCATCATGAAATCAAATGCTATGTTGATGACATGATAGCAAAGTCCCAAACAGAAGAGGGGCACCTGGTAGATCTGGCCAAGCTGTTTGACTAGTTGAGACAATTCAAACTGAGGTTGAATCCGAGTGAGCGCACTTTCGGAGTGCGGTCCGGTCAGTTGCTTAGGCTTATTGTAAGCGAAAGGGGAATCGAGGTTGATCCTGCTAAAAAAAAAGTAATACAAGAAATGCCTGAACCGAGAACGGAAAAAGAGGTTTGTGGTTTCTTAGGTAGATTGAACTGCATCTCACGGTTCATATCTCATCTAACAGCCATGTGTGAACTCATGTAAAAAAGAAAAGAAAAGAAAAGATCAAACGGTCAGGTGAAATAATGATCGCCAAGGGGCATTTGAAAAATAAAAGAATATTTGCAGGAGCTTCCGGTTCTATTGCCTCCTGTGGAGGGACGACCGTGAATCCGTACTTGACATCCCTCGAGGGGGTCTATGAGGTGTGTATTGGGGCAGCATGACGAGTCTGGTCGAAAAGAGCATGCAATTTACCTTAGCAAAAAGTTTACCGACTGTGAAATAATACATTCACTGCTCGAGAAAACTTACTGTACTTTGGCATAGGCTGCTCGCCGACTGAGACAGTATATGCTGGTTCATACCACTTTGTGGATTTCAAGATGGATCTGGTCAAGGATATATTTGAGAAGCCAGCATTAACCGGACGGGTTGCGAGAGGGCAAGTGATTTTGATTGAATATGATATTCAGTACACCTCTCAGAAAGCAATAAAGGGGAGTGTATCGTCTGATTACCTCGCTCAGCAACCCATTGAGGATTATCAACCGATGATGTTTGAGTTCCCTGATGAGGACATCGAGGTTCTCAAATCGAAAGATTGTGAGGAACCGATCCCGGAGGAGGGGCCTGACCATGAATCTGAACGGATTCTGATGTTTGATGGGGTCGTTAAAGTGAATGGAAGCAAGGTTGGTGTTGCTTTGGTTACGCCAAAGGGGAGCCCACGGTCCTTTTGTTGCCCGGCTAACATTTGAATGCACCAACAGCATGGCTGAACGCGAAACTTGTATCCTGGGTATCGAACCTCGATGCGTACATATACTGGGGCAACACCTTTCTCACTTGTGTATGGGATAGAAGGGGTGTTACCTACTGAGGTCTAGATCCCATTGTGGAGAGTCCTGATGGACGTGAAATTGCAAGAGGCTGAATGGGTAAGGACTCAGTACGAAGAGTTGAGCCTGATTGAGGAAAAGAGGCTAGCGGCCATTTGTCATGGGCAGTTGTACCAGCAGCGGATGAAGCTGACTTTTAACCGAAAGGTGCGACCTCGTGTGTACCACGTAGGAGACACGGTGTTGAAAAGGATACTTCCTCCTCAAAACGATCGTTGGGGCAAGTGGACACCCGGTTATGAAAGTCCATTCGTGGTCAAGAAGGTTTTCTCCGGCGGAGCCTTGTTGTTGACGACCATGGATGGTGAGGATTTTCCATCCCCTGGGAATGCGGACGCAGTTAAAAAATACTTCGTATAAGAGACCCGCTGGACGAAAAGAATAAAATAGTCCAGGCAAAAATGGGCATCCCGGCGAACCGAAAAAATGAAAAAGGTTCAGGCAAAAATTAGGGATATAAAAAGAAAAACTATACACCCGGCAAGTCGAAAACCCCACAAGGGAGACTTGGGCAAAAAAGGGTATCCCGGTGGACTGAAAACCCGAAAGGGCGGTCCAGGCAAAAGAGGGAATGAAACGAACAACTGCGTCCAGCATGATCGTTTGCGCTTTGGTTAAGGCACGTGGATAATCCCCGGCAGGGATCAGTCGGAAGCGTCTTGTTCAGAAGGCAGAAAGCACGGAGAGTCTTGAGGACATATGGGGTGTAACCGAGTTGGAACTCGATGAGATCACGGGTTCACATTGCCATTAGGATAGATTTTTCCTTTTGTGCACAATTACCTCTTTTCAGGAATTGCTTCCTGTGTATTGCTCGGTTTTGAGCCACACCTTTTTCAATCAATAAAATGCATATTCAGTCAAATAATTTTGTTTTTTGTTTTCATGACCGTTTTGATTGCAAAAACATCCGTTTATTTTGATAAAGAATCTTTGCATTTTGAGACATACAGGTCCCTTCTAATGCATGTTCATAAGATTGAAAACCGGAAATCTTATTTGGAAGGTGGAGTGACCTAGGTGTTGAAATTTTGGCACGCCTGGGGCACGTTTTTATCTAACGATCTCTTTTGCAGGTGCTGTTAGATATTTTCACTCACTTGCAGGTTGTGATGTGAATCCTTTTTGAAAAGTATCCCCGTGGAGTCCAATCAGGGACGAGGAATGGAGGAACGGTGAAAAGACGACGGAAGAACATGCGACGATCCTGGAGGGTTACTCAAGAAGGCTCTTCAAAGTCTGAGGACTGGAGAGTTTGTATGAATCCAAGGAGTTTGATCTTTGTGGAGTACGGAGAAGGCAGTAATACAAGGTGATGAATCAGAAAAGTCGAGACAAGTCTGGGAGCTCTCAAAAGTGGAAAGCTGACACTGGATTTAGATGTTGAATACCATGGTTCGACGAGTCGATGGGTGTTCTGTGCCAGACTTTCCTGGTTTCCCCAAGCAGAGTTGGGATTGTTACCTCCCCAACAGATTCAAGGTCTGTGTCTTCCCTAGCAGGGTCGGGATGGTCATCTCCTCAGCAGGTTTTAGATCGGTGTTTCCTCAGCAGCCAGGCCTGAAGGTTGCTATTTCCCCAGCGGAGGGGCCTGAAGGTTGTTATTTCCCGTAGCACGGCGGAGCTTGTATATTTCCCCAGCAAGTCGAAGATTGTTGTTTTCCCCGCAGAGTGTGTTAGTGGTTTGTTCCCCAGCGAAGTCCCTGAACGGATCGGGTTCAGCAGAGGTCTTCCCCGGTGAGGGTTGTCTTTTCCTCAGCAGCAGTGCTATTCCCCAACAGGGTGGAGATTGGAGTGTTGTCGAGTTCCTTAGCAGAGTGCCTCGAGCTCCCCAGAAGAGTCCCTTGAGGGGGATACTTTTTATGCATTCATCATTTAGAGAAGCATAGCATATTGCATAGTTCATTGCGTAGCATTTCCATGGTTATGGAGCATTACGCTGAAAAAATTCATGCATCATCCTTGCAAGCATAAACTAGTCTCAAACCGTGGTTACCGTTTGAGGTTTGGTTTCGATGGAAGTTGGAAGGTGTTACTCTGAGGAGTTCAGCATCGTGATTTTGGATCAACAACATTCCCCAGTTAGTCCCCGACAAACGTCTGTCTTGTTTTGACGTATGTAGACGTCATTCTTGCGATACCAGTAAGTGTCGTGTCGATCCTCGTAATGTTTGCTTTCTTGGGTGTCAGTAAACATCATTGTTCGATGTCAGTAAACGTCGATTTCCTTCCCAGTCATCAGTAAATGTCTGGTCGAATATCTTTTCTTCGATGTCAGTAAACATCATTGTTCGATTTCAGTAAACATCGATTTCCTTCCCAGTCATTGGTAAATGTCTGGTCGAATATCTTTTCTTTGGTGCCAGTAAACATCATTGATCGATGTCAGTAAACATCATTGTTCGATGTCAGTAAACGTCGATTTCCTTCCCAGTCATTGGTAAATGTCTGGTCGAGTATCTTTCCTTCGGTGTCAGTAAACATCATTGTTCGATGTCAGTAAACGTTGATTTCCTTTCCAGTCATCAGTAAATGTATGGTCGAATATCTTTTCTTCGATGTCAGTAAACATCATTGTTCGATGTCAGTAAACGTCGATTTCCTTCCCAGTCATTGGTAAATGTCTGGTCGAATATCTTTTCTTTGGTGTCAGTAAACATCATTGTTCGATGTCAGTAAACGTCGATTTCCTTCCCAGTCATTGGTAAATGTCTGGACGAATATCCTTTCTTTGGTGTCAGTAAACATCATTGTTCGATGTCAGTAAACGTCGATTTCCTTCCCAGTCATTGGTAAATGTCTGGTCGAATATCCTTTCTTTGGTGTTAGTAAACATCATTGTTCGATGTCAGTAAACGTCGAGTTCCTTCCCAGTCATTGGTAAATGTCTGGTCGAATATCCCTCCTTTGGTGTCAGTAAACATCATTGTTCGATGTCAGTAAACGTCGAGTTCCTTCCCAGTCATCAGTAAATGTCTGGTCGAATATCCTTTCTTTGGTGTCAGTAAACATCATTGTTCGATGTCAGTAAACGTCGAGTTCCTTCCCAGTCATTGGTAAATGTCTGGTCGAATACCCTCTGATATGTCGCTATCAAAGTGGTGATTGGTGTTATTTCCGGCATTGCCAACGGAATTATCACAAGAAAATGGAGAACGAGGTTCATTGTTTGGCAGCAAGAGTAATATGACGTTATCGGGGTTCAAATGCGGTGATCCGGGATCATCCGCACAAAAGAAAATATTTGGCCGGGGTTCAAGAAAAGCAAAAAATATAATAATCCCCAGCGGAGTGCAAATTGTTCGTCTGTTCTTGGTATTCAATCACTCTTCACCCTGATCATCTGAAAGCCGAGGCTATTCATATCGACAGGTTCACAGTGGATTGAATAGGGGCAGCTGTAACACCTCAAAATTTGCCCTCCTCTCTTGGGACTAGCTTAGCATATTGCATTTCATTTTTTAGGACATTAGGCATTTGAATATTGCATATCATGTGAGAATAAACAAGTCATCCTCCTAAGTCTTTCTCAGAAGATGGAGAGGTTAAGAGATGTAAGCCTGAGGGTCTCATAAATTGATCACTAATCATCTGAGGTTTGTGCTTCAATTAGGGTTTCTTGGTCCTTCAAGGAGTTTGAGCATTATCTTATTGGCAAGGGTACATCATCATCATCATGGTTATGTCATCCTCAAGGGGCTCATTGTTCAGGCTCAGATTCTTTGGGATTAGGGTTTTGACCTCTGGTCAACCCTAATCAGTTGCATTCTACCAGTCAGGGTTCCTCAAGGAGATGGGGTTTATTTGCTTGGATGAGGATCATATGATTATTATGTGGAGCTTACAAGAGCTAGGGGTTCATTTTGGAGCCAATTCCTCAAGTGGTTAAGGCTCAGGCTGATCAGGGCACTTCTAGGTCATCTGTCAACCAGAAAGTCAACTGAGGGCTAGGAGGTGGAGAAATAGTTTTCAACATCTCATTCATGTTCAAAAGAGGCTTATTCATCATGTCAAATGCATATCTTGAAGAATTTGAGGCCAGATCAAAACTTTCGAAAAATGGAAAGTGACCTGTAATTGAAAGTTTCCAAAAATGGAAAGTTTTTGGTTCAAATTCAACTGGATCTTACATCCTCAAATAAGCTTCAAATGAAATTTTGTCCAACATGAAAGTTGAAGATCTTTCTCTCCCATTTCCAAAAAGTCCAAAATCATGAATTTATGATGAATGGTTGAGGAGATATGATCAAATTATTGCCAAGTGTGCTTGAAACTTCAAAAGGCCATATCTTTGGACTCATAACTCCAAATTGAGTGCTCCTTTTTTCCAAATTCTTCTCATGACATGAACTTTCTAAATCATTCATCACATTGCATGAAAATTCATCACATGACCATATGCATATTCATGCTTATTTTGGAGGGAAAATCATGAATTCAAAATTGGTGCATCATATGGACTTTTTAACCATTCCAACATGTTCATAGGAGGATTTTAAGTGAAATTGCATGGCCATTGTTACTGTTCACGTGCATGTTGCATGCATGGGGTGAAAAAACCAAATTTTGCATAACACCTCATTTTTGAATTAAAATTTCATTAGCCAAGTTAAGTGTGATTATGAAATGGATTAACATGTCATATAAATAGCTAATCATAACAGAATTTTCATGATTCATCATTTCTAGATCTAGAACTTTTTTCCCTCCAAAATTTTCTCTCTACCATAATTCAAAAATTCTTCAAAGAACACTTGATTTTTCTTGCATATTTTGGTTCTGTGATCTTCAATTAGTGTAGATCAAGCCTTGGATTGTGGAATTCGTGTGGAAATTATGCATAGCAAGCTCAAGAACTCAAGAATGGAAGTTGATTGTTAAGCAAGATCTAAGCTGTTCCAAGTCTCAACTTCAACTTCAAGCTTCACAACAATGATATAGGAGTGGATCTACATGCCTACCAAGCCTTGAATACACCACTGCCATTGTTGGATCTTCAAGAGGTCAAAATTTCGAACCTCTTAATTCATGATGTTATGTACATAATATTGTAGATCTTTTCGCGCTGAAAATTTTGATCTAAATTTCATAAAAAACGGATGAATATTGAGAGAGTTATGAGAGATTAAAGTTTGGTGTTCATAAGTGTTCTTGATCGATTCTTGAAATATATGATGAATTAGAGAAAAATATTAGTGGATTCGTGATCTACACGTCAAGACGAGTCCAACCATATATAATTTCGCTAATTCTGGAAAAAAAAATCGTGTACTGTTCACCACCGTCTTCATGAAGAAGACGGTGGTTTCCGCCGCTAGCGTCCGCTAGTGGCCGTCGCTGGTCCGTCGCTGGTTTTTGACTAGGGCACAACGTCAAAACGACGCCGTTTTGTTCCCAGCGCCCTCCCTTGGTTCGATTCCGCCTGGAAGCGTTTTTTCAAATTTTATTTTCATTTCCACTTTTCCCTCCAAATTCCATGTGCATGATCATTTTTATTTCATTTTTTTTGCTAACTTTAGAAAATCATATCAAATTGGAAAATGATCCAAATGAATCCATTCTTTTTGCTAATTGTTCACATGAATGTCCTCTATTTTTTAGTGTTGATTTTATGATTTTACACTTTCTGGTTTTTGAATGGTGACTGTTTGATTGAACATGTATCTTTGTGCCTTGTACATATAAAGACCTCCTAAGTGAAGAGGCATTGGCAGATAGAAGGGATGTGCAATCCATCCCCTGCTACTCAGTTGTGTCATTCATCTTGCTCACACCCTGTGTTGATGCACTTTGAATAAAAACCCAAAATCTTGTTGTGTCAGTCATGTGGAATAGAGTCCCACATTCTGGACTCCCACACCTTCTTTGATTCAAGCTCACCCAGGCCCGGGTTAAGAGCTATGAGGCATAACTCTCATCTCCATTTCATCTGCTCACCCTAACTCTCAATGTTAGAGGTTAAGAGCCTGACCACCCTTTCCAGTTGGCTTGTTTGTCAAGGTCGATATGACCCATTGACTAAAGCCCAACCTTGTATGAGCCACTTGTTTGCATATAGCGTGTGATACCTGTTCACCTGTGTTGCTTACTTGCTGTGTGATTGACTTGTTGCCCGTGCGAGTTAGGTTCTGTTTAGATACCTCAACCTAGGACTATTGTGGATTGCATGACAACTTTTAGGCTTGAGTCAGTCTCCCTATTAGTTTGTTATTTCCCGGTCTCTGGTTAGGAGAAAGTTTCTCCCTTGTTAAGGGGAACTACGTCGCCCTGATCCTCATACCAGATGAGGTACGTAGGCAGGAGATCGTGCGAGATCTCTCCGGGCACCCTTTTCCTTTTTTGTGTGTGTTTGCTTGACAATTTTTAGGCTCGAGTTCCAGACTCCCTATTAGCTTGTCTGTTTGGTAACCTCTCGTTTATTGTGTGTTTGGAGTCTGATGTAAGTCCAGCGATTGGCATTCGGTTTCCTGTTTGTTTGTGTGTTTGGAGTCTGATGTAAGTCCAGCGATTGGCATTTGGTTTCCCGTTTGTTTGTGTGTTTGGAGTCTGATGTAAGTCCAGCGATTGGCATTCGGTTTCCTCGTTTGTGTTTGTTGTTTGGAGTCGGACGTAAGACCAGCCATTGGCAGTCTGTTTCCATTTGTGTGTTTCTTTTGATGTCTCAGCGTCTGGGCGTGTGTTTTGTTTCGGCGTGCGTTAGCCGAACTACGGTAGCTCTGATTCTCATTCTAGATGAGATACATAGGCATAGGATGCGATGTCCTAGCGAGCCCGTTCCCCTCTTCTTCCATCTGTATTTTATTCCAGCGTGTGTGCATTCCTTTGAGCAGTTATTTAGCAACCTTATTCTATTCTCTTGAGCGTGGATCCCGTCGAGTACGACGGACGTGAGGGGTGCTAATACCTTCCCCTTGCGTAACCGACTCCCGATCCTTGTAATCTCCGGTCGCAAGACCATTTCCTTTCCAGGTTTACTTCGAGCGTTTCCTTTCCCTCTTTTGGGATAAATAACGCACGGTGGCGGCTCTGTTTGTTTGTTTTCCCGCCGGTTGTTTTTCGCGGATGCGACACATATATACTCTTTTAGGACATTTGTCCACCTTTGTGCCAAGAGATGTTTGGTTTGTACCCAAACACTTAATCAACTCTTTTTGGTCATGACAATACAATGGGTATGTCTCTTTCCCTCCACATCTTAGTCGTGCCACATTTACTCTTGAGCCACAAAAACCATTTATCCTATGGATTCCAATATACTCATACCTTTGGTTTCAAATTATACCTCTTCAGTTACTGTTATCAAACCTTCAATTCTGTGACTTTGGTTATTCATTCCAGTCATATCCATGATATATTCATGATTCTACCTTCACTCACTTCATGTGACATACCCTATTCTTTGAGCCAAATACAATATATCTTTGAGCTCCATCTTGAACCTCTTTGTGGACCAAGAGCCGATTTGTTTGTCTTGTCATACCTTGTAGCTTAGACAAACATCTCTTTACTTACTTTGCAGTCGAATACATGTAACCCTTTCTTTTTCGGTTATTCCAATACAGTGATACCATGCCTTAGGCCCCCCACTTGTTGGTTCATACACTACGCCAAATAAGGGAAAAGAGGGCGCTTATTTTGGCCTATAACAGCGCTTTTAAGCGCCCTCTAAAGTGGTGCTGGCATAGGTAAAGACAGCGCTTTGTTTTCCTGGAGAAAGCGCTGTCTAAAGTGGCCCTTTAAGGGCCACATTATAGTGCGCTTTCAGAAAAAAGCGCCCTCTGGAGTGGTCCATAAAGGGCCACCTTAGAGGGCGCTTTCTGGACAAAGCGCCCTCTAAAGTTGTCAATGTAAAGTGTTTAGAGGGCGCTTTCTGGACAAAGCGCCCTCTAAAGTTGTCAATGTAAAGTGTTTAGAGGGCGCTTCCTACAGAAAGCGCCCTCTAAAGTGTTAGTTATTTTAAAAAAATTTGTTTGAAAAACAGTGGATATTTAATTGGGAACCTGTTCGCATGCTGCAAAAGTGTAAAATTCATATTGATTTCATCCTTTAATCCAATGTTATACACCATTAATCCATTGATATATACAACATGAATCCATTTATATACAACATTAATCCTCCATATATATAACATTAATATATGATTCTTTGATCAACAATATACAACAACATATTCATGATTTAGTAAAAGTACAACAACAATATACAACATATATACAACAACAGCATACAACAACAACATTCCATACATATATGTACAACAATATACAACCTAGCTATATGATTCTTTGATCAACAATGAATTGACACAATTCATCCTTCATTTCATCCAAATGAGCTCTTGAGTAAGATTTGTATTCCTCAAAGTACTACAATTAAGAGAATAAAACATATTCATGATTTAGTAACAAATTAGATGAAATATCCGATAATATTAAAATAAACCCTAAGTTATTATTCCATACCATTTTTGGGATGTCTATACGATTCAACGCAATGATATCTCTCATAAATCTCAATACAAAAAATCCGCAATCGACCGAATTGTTTTGCTGAGGACACTACACAGAAAAACAAACAATATATATATAGTTAATTTCTTACAAACACTATTATAAGCAAAAAAACAAACACTATTATAAGCAAAAATAAGATACTTAATATATACCTGAACTCTGACCCAGGTAATGTCCTTCCTATTACGATAATTCTTTTTCGATCTAAATTTTAGTATTGCCCTAACAAAATAAAAACGTATATTGAGATCAATCTGACAGACATAATTAAATATACAAATACACACAAATATTTAGGGGAATTTCACTTACGCGTCAACCGTCTTCTTCATACTCGGATATTTACTCCAATCACCCGATAACGAATCGAGATAATACACCATTAGTCTCGAAAGATCCATAGCAACCAACACCCAGTGACCACTGTAAAATAAAACAAAAATTTAGATGCATGAAAATTTTCTACGTAAAAGATATACATAGATTAGAATGAAATTATTAGAAAGAAAATCTAACCCGTTGCCAGAATTAAACGGTAAAAAATACAAACTGGGTGTAGTATTATCGCCGGCCGCCATGAATCTATTGACTAGTTCATTCTTTACGGATGTTGGATTTTTCGTTATAAACGTTGTGTTGATACGGGAAGCAGCAATAAAATTGAATCGGTTACACAATTCAGTTCCCCGCATCAATGTTACATACATATACCTTAAATAGAAACATAATAAACATTAGACTACTCATTGAAATGTGTAAATAAATTGTTCAACTAAGTAAATAATAGATTGATCGGAGTACCATATGTATGTATGAATGACAGCGATGCCCAATTCTTCGTGTTCAAAAAATTGTTGCATGTCCTCCTTTGCAATTATTTCGGAATGAGCAATTCCGAAAACACCTTCATCAAAATCTACACTACGGATGGCGCCGTGCATAATATCGGACTCTTCCACCATTTTCTCAAGACGCATCATAATTTGAGATTTTGTCCCGGACGTCGTTGGAATATCCTTACCAGCTTTTTTCAACTTTCGACCGGGAACCTAAAAATTCATATAAATTAAATCATGACTTTTTGTGATGCAACAGAATCGTTGCGTATATAATTCAATGGGTATATATATTTGTACCTCTTTTTGAGATGCAACCGACTCGATGCGTCTTGAAATCCCTTTACCAGCTTTATGTGTGGGTCTTGTAGGAGTCTAACATTACCATGTAATAAGGATTGATTAAATATCATAATTGTAGCTGAATTGAAATGTGAATACTAAATATTCATAATCATTTAGAACATATATACCTCGGCATTTGGGAAAATTAGATCTGACGGCCATCCAACAAAGGATCCGACTGCATCTCGCATCAACGTTGTCTCTGAAACAACGTCAGGTAATGGTAGAAGCGCGTCGGTATCTAATACAAGGTCAACCGAAACTTTCATATATCCCACCGGGAGGGGATTATGGTGAAGTAATTTACCCGAAGTGTTGTGCACTTTTCCCTTGCCAACCATGCGATAAGTTGGTGACGATAGATACAGCTGACAAGGTGTAATGCCCTAAACCAATAATAAATGTTATTGTTAACGTGTATATGTGTCAAGTAAAAAAGTGCTATTTTAATTTCATAATAACATATATAATTACCTCGGGAAATTTCGGTTGACAATTGATACTAGCTCGGTCACTAGTATCTTTTGCCTCGGAACCACACCTTTCCTCTCTATACCTTGCATTCTCCTTTTGCAGTTCGAGTACTTGTGCCCTTAACTCCGCCAAGGTCTCCATCACCTCTTTGTTGGTAGGATTTTTTGTTTTTGGTTTTTTATAAAATGACGACGGAGTCACACCAAAACCCTTACCCCTCACACGACTGGAATACTCAGGAACATTTAGTACTCGACTAAGTACGCTCCTGCAATCCTGGACCTCGGTTGAAGGTAAGGTTTGGGATAAAGTCTCCTGAAATATTATTAGAGGAGATTAAAAATGAATTATATGTCTAACAAAATTTTCGATATAATTAAAGAAATAATGTTACATATACTTACACATTCGTCATAAACATTTTGAACCGCTTCAACGACAGCCCCATCCTTCCCAACCCGAGCAGCCTTCCACAATACGTGCTCCGGAAGAGATGTTGCGTCACTTTTCTCCTCGGCTAGCTACAAATTGAATCATATTATAAGATCATCAATTATAACATATTGTGACAATGTATAAGCTCATAGCATTTGAATATACTCATAATTCTTTGTTGTAACCGTGCATATCCCGTACGCCCTTTTTTGTACGGATACGCGGGTTTTGATGCCCTTTTCCGATTTTTATCGCTTACTTCCTGGATAAAAAAGTTCAAGGCATATTAGAACCAAGTAACTTAACAATTGTATAATACCATAATTAATAGACATTACATGGAATTTTTCGTTTCTTCGTTTGGCGACAAAGTTATCCCATTCTTCGGCTGAAATAATCTCCGCATACTTCATTGGCCATTCTGCTTCAACAAAGTTTCCTTCCTCATCCTTGAGAAATTTGTTGGACAAAAAGGATCGAAATCCTCGGAGTCTTTTTCCGGCCAATTGAATAGAATATTTTTGCCGGCTTTCATCGATGTGAAAGGATCTCTAAAAAACATACAAATGGAGTGTGTTATTATAAGTAATATTATAACAATATATGGTCAACAAATAGTCAACAAAAAAAACATATAATAATATATGGTAAGTACCTGTATCTCGGACCATATTTTTTCTTTGTCAACCTTCAATTCCGGACTTCTCCAATTATCACATGTAATCGGAATATGTTGTCGAACAAGGGAACCAATGTAACTTGCCAACATTGAACCGTTAGGCTCAATTAGTTGGTCTTCAGCACTCCAATGTACTTCGAATTTTTCACCCTTGTCTCTTGCACGAATGATTGACTTCATAACAGTCAATCCTCGTTTGATTTCTTTTTCAACATTGTTACGTGATCCACTCGCGTCATGGGTATCGTCTTGGTTAGCCATTTTATCTGTAATATAGAAATGATTCAATAAGACCCAAGTAAGACAATGACCATATTCGTGAAGCTACACAAAAAACACATTCATATACCTTCCATTTCTCTCATGTTACAACAATCTAAACTCTCTCTTTTTTTCATCATTATTGAATACAAACTCACACACACCTACTGCATACAAAAGACCAATGCAAACTTATGGTGTTTGGAACATGAACAAACTTGCATCCATAATCATCAAACTTCCAAGCACAAGCTCAAACACACTCCAAATGACATCAGTTTTCAATCAAAAATAAAAAACCTTACAACAAGGTGCTCATGAACACCATATAGTGCTCGTTTGCCCTAAACAACATTAATCAACATAATGTAAAACTCAGTTTAGAAAATGCCCTAATTAAACACCTGAAGAAAGTGAACGGTAACGATGGAGAAGAGAAATACCTTCAAGGTGACGGTAACGATGGAGAAGAAAGTGAACAGCGACGGTGGACGCAGATAACTCAGTGAACGTGAACGCAGCAGCAGAAAAAGGCGACGGCGACGACGACGGTGAGGGAGGGAGAACGAACGGAGGACGAGAGTAATCGCAGTAGAGAGTAATCGCAGTAGAGAGAAAACCCAGTTACGGAAACGAAATAGCATATAAAGAGGGAAAATAAAGAGACATGCAGTATATATGTTATAATTTTAATGTTTAATAAAGGGGACCTTAGAGGGCGCTTGTGTAAAAAAAGCGCCCTCTAAAGGGGGCCTAAGAGGGCGCTTCTAAAAGCGCTCTCTAAGGCTTTCCAAAAGCGTTTTATAAACTGGAAATGTACATGGACTTAGAGAGCGCTTTTTTAAAAGCGCCCTCTAAGGGTACCCTTAGAGGGCGCTTTCATAAACGCACCCTCTATTGGTGTCCCTCCATTTCCTCATTATTTTTTCGCTTCACTTTAGAGGGCGTTTTGTTACAAAAGCGCCCTCTAAAGTGCGTTGTCTATTCCTCCTTATTTTTCTCTTCACTTTAGAGTGCGATTCTTTAAGAAAGCGCCATCTAAGGTGCGCTGTCTATTCCAGTTTTTGGTGTAGTATATATATATATATATATATATATATATATATATATATATATATATATATATATATATATATATATATATATATATATATATAAAAGAGAGAGCGCGCAATAACTGACAAACCAAATTATCTAGCATGAGTCGTGACAACCTTTATTCTTATATGACCATAAATAATATATATCTCAATATCATGCACTTTTAGACTGCACGACACTTTAGACTTCTCCAAATTTAAAATTTGTCTTGAAGAGGATTAATAAACATCTCAAATACTCATAATGGAATTTGCCTCAATGGCATTCACTCTTGTGAAAAGAAGAATTCGTAAATAGAAGGTACATGATTTTTGGAGCTTTCCTATATACTTGAATACCATGGATGACATTTTGATGTGGCTCCTTGTTTATATAATTGAATTCCATGGACAAATGTGCCTCAATGGGAATTACATCCGTAATGACCCCAATAACTCTTGGATTTTTTTTTCTTTTTCTATTTGCTTTTAGAGTTGTCTGCTAGAGTTGTCTGCTTTCCATCTGTTACGAACTGATGAGTCAAGAATTTATTGTGAATTATTACCCACCATAATGGATTTAAGACTGTATAAACACGTTATAAACATTAGTTTAGCTCTATGCTACATAATATATACTCCAACAATTCTTGATTTATATTTTTCTGCATTATTTCATTGTAATTTGAAGAACAAAGCATTGATGTTCTTTATTTTCGATATTTTCAATGACAAGTTCCATTTATCTTGTTTTATTTACAATATTTATTTATTTATCTTATTTCTTATGTCCATTATGCATGAGAATATCGTTATCCACATTTCAAGATATCATGAGTGAGTGAGTAGTCTTTTAATATGCATAGAAGTATATGGACCGTCTAAATGACATACCTCATGTAAATTTTTTGTGTTATCCTGTTATGAGAAATTAAAGCAATGTTATGAAATCTTAGGATTTTCAAATATATCTATACGAAAGTGTTGTAAATATTATATTGTAAATATTATATTGTAAATAGTAACTATTTCTATTAGTAATGAGGTCCATTAGTCAAAGCCCATTAGGTTTTCTATTCTCTCTTATTTAAAGCATATAGATGTAACATGTAAGAATCACTTTTTAATATATCAGTAAAATATTTCACAACATGGTATCAAGAGCTCCCGATTTTGGGGGATTCGCTTCCGCCTAAACCCTAGCCGCCTTGTAGCGGAGTTTTTTTTTACTGCAGTTTGCAGTTTGTTGTTGTTTTTGGGTGTTTGGGTCATTGTTGTTTTGTGTTGTAGCACATCGTGCTTCTTGTTTTTGTTCACTCATCTTTGAAACCCTAACCCATCCTGTTTCTTGGTTTGTTTTCTCTCGATTGTCCTTTCAATGGCTGGTAAGAGTTTGTGTTCCCGATCTCTTACTGTTTGTGGTAATATTCCTAAGAATGCGTGGATTCTTGACTCTGGTGCTACTAATCATATGACATTTGATTCCACATTATTATGCTCTTATACCACACCTTCGAGTATTCCTTATATCACTGCTGCTGATGGCTCTCATGCTTGTGTTGTTGGCACTGGAAATATTGACTTGCAACCTCCATTCCAGTTGCAATTTGTGCTTCATGTTCCCACACTTTCCCACAATTTAATTTCCATCCATAAGCTTACCCGTGATCTGAATTGTAAAGTAATTTTTTCTATGTCCCATTGTGTTTTTCAGGACCTTACCACGGGGTAGACGATTGGAATTGCTAAGGAAAAGGAAGGGTTATACTACTTCTCTGATGACCATCCAAAGGTGTTGTCCTCCTGTTTCCAGTCTCAGTCTTCCTCTTCAGCCTCACAAATTTGGCTTCAGCACAAGCGTCTCGGTCATCCTCCATTTTATATAATTAAGTCTATGTTTCCGTCGTTGTTCTTACACCATTCTGTTGAGTCTTTTAAGTGTGATGTTTGTCAGTTGGCAAAACACAATCGTGTATCTTTTCCTTCCAGTTTTAATAAAAGTGATGAACCTTTTGATTTGATTCATTCTGATGTTTGGGGACCTGCCCCTACCTCTAATATTTTTGGTGCAAAATGGTTTGTCTCATTTATTGATGATTGTACTCGGGTAACTTGGATTTTCTTGATGAATACTAAATCCGAAGTACCACAAATATTTATCCAATTTTATAATATGGTACAAACGCAATTTGGGAAAGGCATAAAAAGAATTCGTTCTGACAGTGGTAAAGAATATGTCAATCATACCTTTTCCAACTTCACTAGTAAACATGGCATTCTCCATGAATTCACATGTGTTGACACCCCACAACAAAACGGTGTCGCAGAAAGAAAAAGTCGTCATTTACTTGAAGTTGCTAGATCTCTCCTTTTTCAAATGTCTGTTCCTACCTCTTATTGGGGTGAGGCAATTCTTACTGCTGCCTATCTGATTAACCGAGTCCCATCTCGAGTGTTAGGTAATAAAAGTCCTGCCCAATTTATGCTTTCATGTTTTCCATCTCCTATCTTACACACTCTTGAGTCTCACATTTTTTGTTGTGTTGCTTTTGTTCATGTTCACAAACAATATCGCAACAAATTGAATCCCTGTGCTGTCAGATGTATCTTTCTGGGTTATGCATCCAACAAAAGAGGGTACAAATGTTATCATCCTCCGAGTCGAAAATTCTTTGTCTCCAAAGATGTCACCTTTCATGAAAATGTGTCATATTTCACTCGTTCTCAGTCTCAGGGGGAGAACATAAGTGACTTAGAGTCAGAGTTAGAGTCTGAGTCCGAGTTTCTGGTCCTTGGTCCTAGCCTCCCTAGAACACCTATCAGTGTTCCCTCTCTTGAACCCGAGTTGTCACCTAGTTTGAGTTTGAATCCTAGTTCAACACCTGAATCTGAGCCAGTAAGTGTTCCTGGTCCTTCAAGGCCTTCTGTTTTACAGGAATCAGCACCTCCAGCACCAACTCTAGTGTATCAGAGAAGAAGTAAACCTGACCTTCTCCAGAAACAAATCCAATCGCCTGAACCGGAGGTAAGTACTGAAAATGATTCCTCTAGTGATGATTGTGCCATTTCTGATACTTGTGACACTAATCCAGTTGATTTACCCATTGCTTTGAGGAAGGATAAAAGATCTTGTCCCTCCCTATATCGACACCATATCTCTCAATATGTCTCCACTAAACATCTTTCCACACAATATCAAAGTTTTATTGCAGTTGTTGATTCTGCGAAAATCCCATCATCTGTTGAAGAAGCATTGCAAAATAGAAATTGGGTCCAAGCTATGGATGAGGAAATGAGAGCACTTGAAAAAAATGGTACTTGGGAGATTATTGAAAGGAAAAGAGACAAAAGTCCAGTTGGATGCAGATGGATCTATACTGTAAAGTACAATCTGATGGTACACTTGATCGGTACAAAGCAAGACTAGTGGAAAAAGGTTATACTCAGACGTATGGTATTGATTATGAGGAGACATTTGCCCCAGTGGCAAAGATGAATATTGTTCGAATTTTACTATCTCTTGCTGCTTCATGTGGAAGGGAATTGCAACAGTTTGATGTTAAAAATGCGTTCTTGCATGGAGACTTAGAGGAAGAAGTGTATATTGTAACACCCTTCTAAAAATACCCCAATTTTTAATTAAAATAACACAATGCAATTCAGAGTAAATATGCAATTTAAGGGTGTCACACAATTATTTCACACCATGTTCCAAATTATCCTGTCATGCTCAATTATTTAATCAAATAAACATTTGCATAGTTCGCAGCGGAATAAAATCTAACATCAGTATAAAACATGTAACACAATACATGTAAACTTATTCAACAATCATCAATGAAAATAAGTAAAACATCCCGTCCCGATGTTACATCTATCAGAGCACGACCCCCCTAAGGAACTATACTAGACTCCAAGGACTAGCTTCTACTCAATCACTGCTCGTTACCTGAAAATAAAGTTGTAAGGGTGAGTCCCTCAATCGATATAACAAGCATTATAAAATCTCATGTATTGTTAAGTAAATAACACATTAATCACCCTAATCATATCACTTATTCAGTAACGACACATCAACTCAAATATCATATTCAATACCAACACACTTCATACTCATACTCAATGCCAACACAAACACACAACACACGTACAATACTGGAATACATCCATTCATATTATACGCCATACAAAATTTATGCAATGAGACTCCATGCATGCGGTACCGACTATTCTTGAACATATAGTTCAACTTCACCGACCAAATCCAGGTACGGCTACCAAGCTCACTAGTCCCACTCATTTGAGACCTAGTGACTCACATCACTAATTCCTCACCATGGGAATTAGCTACCACCCCAAGGGCCATGCTATGCACGCTAATTCACCTAGCATGCAAACATCAACAACAGTCCAAAACGACTAACATCACTAATTCCTCACCACGGGAATTAGCTACCACCATAAAGGCCACAATATGCATGCTAATCATCTAGCAATGCAACATCACAACAAAATCCACAATGGACATATGCTCACACTCTAAGCCATAAAACAGTCCATTCACAACACATGCATAACATATACATTCACAGTATTATGCATACCATCACACATCATCAACACATGTATCAAAACATCATATCATGTCAATTAATTCAATCACAGTATTAGCACACTCTACTAATACCGATACTGCTCAAAACAGCGGGAAATAATCCCTACTATATCACACACGGGTATAGGCAACCATCAATTAGGCATACAACATTTTAATTAACACTTTTTCCCCTCTGCAACAGCGTTAACCGGTTAACGCCATGGGTTAACCGGTTAACGCAGCACAAACACGCTTCCTGTCCCAAAACTTAACAGTGTTAACCGGTTAACGCCCTGGGTTAACCGGTTAACGCAGCACAAACAGCAATATCTCAGCAATCACAACAGTGTTAACCGGTTAACACCCTGGGTTAACCGGTTAACGCAGACAAAACAGCAATTTACACAATTCAACACAGTGTTAACCGGTTAACACCCTGGGTTAACCGGTTAACGCAAGACAGAAGCTGTTCCTGCGCTAACACAAGGCAGAATGCAGAATTCTCCGCATTTTCCGCCGTTGGAGGACTTCCGGACCTCCGATTCCAATTCCGTAAAAAGCTATACGTTCGGAAATTCACAACTAACTCAAACACAAATTCAATTACAGCCTAAACACAATTTATCCAACACAATTTTTCAGCATTCGTAATCCCAATTAGGGTCAATTCCATGGCTTATCACTACCCAGTACATGCTAATCCATAATACCCATTAAACGACGATAAACCCCCCTTACCTGAGTTAATCCGGCAAAATCTCTAAGCTCCAAGCTCTTCTCCAACCTTTGCTCTCTGGTTCTTCCTCTTTGCCCCTTTCTCCTCTTCTCTGCAGCTTCTCAGTTTTCACGTAAAACCCTTTTACAAAATGAAAACTCTTTTTCCTTCTTCCAACTTATATATTTTCCAATAATTATTATTCCAAAATAATAATAATAACAATCCAATAATAAAATAACCCAATTATTTGATTAAATTAATAATATACTATTAACTTAATTTAAATAATTATTTTATTTTATTGGGGTGTTACATATATGGAGATTTCATCAGGTGTTGGCATAACAAATGGAGCTAACAAGGTGTGTAAATTGAAGAAAGCCTTATATGGACTAAAGCAGTCCCCTCGGGCATGGTTTGGAAGATTCACAAAGGCAATGATGTGTTTGGACTATAAGCAAAGTCAAGGAGACCACACTTTATTTTTTAAACATTCACAAGGAGGAAAACTGACTGTACTTCTTGTTTATGTTGATGATATTATTGTTACAGGAGATGATTTGATTGAGAGACATTTCCTCAAAGAGAAATTATCAGCAGAGTTTGAGATGAAAGACCTTGGGCAACTCAAGTATTTCTTGGGAATTGAGGTAGCCTACTCAAAGCAAGGCATCTTTATTTCTCAAAGGAAGTATGTGCTTGATCTTTTGCAGGAAACTGGCAAACTTGGATGCAAACCTGCAAGTGTTCCCATTGAACAAAATCACAGGATAAGATTTGAGGAGGAAAGTGACAAAGCTGACAAGGGTCAATATCAGAGATTAGTGGGAAAATTGATTTACTTGGCACACACTAGACTAGATTTGGCATATGCAGACAGTGTGGTGAGCCAATTCATGCATGATCCGAGGGTGAGACATTTGCAGGTTGTAGACCGCGTTCTACAATATCTTAAAGCAACTCCAGGGAGAGGACTTTTGTTTAAAAGAGGTGGAAATCTAACTATGGAGACTTACACTGATGCGGATTATGCCGGATCAGTGAGTGACAGAAGATCTACGTCAGGCTATTGTACTTTTCTGTGTGGTAACCTTGTAGCTTGGAAGAGTAAGAAGCAAAGTGTAGTTGCTCGATCAAGCGCCGAGGCAGAATTTAGAGCTATGGCACTAGGAATTTGTGAGCTATTGTGGATGAAACAAATTCTAGAAGACTTGAAGATACAATGTGAAGGTCTTATGAAATTGTTTTGTGACAATAAATCGGCTATTAGTATTGCTCATAATCCTGTTCAGCATGACAGGACTAAACACATTGAGATTGACCGACATTTTATCAAAGAGAAGTTGGATAGTGGACTGATAACTATATCTTACGTTCCTTCCGGGCATCAGCTGACAGATGTGTTAACAAAAGGCTTACCAACAGAAAGATTCAGGCAACTTACTTGCAAGTTGGGAATGATAGATATCCATTCACCAACTTGAGGGGGAGTGTTGTAAATATTATATTGTAAATAATAACTATTTCTATTAGTAATGAGGCCCATTAGTCAAAGCCCATTAGGTTTTCTATTCTCTCTTATTTAAAGCATGTAGATGTAACATGTAAGAATCATTTTTTAATATATATCAGTAAAATATTTCACAACAGAAAGTAAAAAATAATATTAGATATTATTCGATACTTTGAAAGATGAGGATTAATATCCGAGCTAAAAGGTCAGACAGTTAAACTAAAACATGGAAGTGCCTTTAATACTGAGAAAATTAAGTGTTTTTAAAAGATAAATTTTCTTAAAGTATCTTGAAAAAATGAGTTAACCCTATAAAAGTAGGTGATATATTGGATACAACCATATGCTATGAAAGGAGACATAATTTATATTTATCTATTTAACTTCTACAATGCTAGAGTTATCTTAACATAATGAAAACAAAGGTTTTTATGATTAAGTTGCGGATAGATAATCACAATCCAAAGAATATTTCATTTTATAATCTTAATCAATCAAAATATATTAAAACAACCAACTTAATATCCTTTTAGCTAATCACTGAATACTTAAGAATAATTAATCAAAATAGTCCTTAGTGGAACATTATTTTATTAAACTAATATAAAACATTTTTCATTTCATTGTAATTTGAAGAAAAACACATTACTGTTCTCTATTTTTGGCATTTCCAATAACATGTTCCATTTATCTTATTTTATTTACAATCTTTATTTATTTATCATGAGTGAGTAGTCTTTCAATAGGCTTAGAATTATAAGAGATGTTTAAGTGACAGTCCTCATGTAAGTTCTTAGTTTAATCATGTTATAAAAAATTAAAGCATTGCTATGAACTTTTAGGGTTTTCACATATATCACTATGAAAGAAAAAAAGCATTAGATATTAGTCAATACTTTGAAGGGCGATGACTGATATTCGAGCTTAAAGGTCAGATAGTTAAACTGAGACATGAAAGTGCCTCTAGTTTAAATGAGCAAATTAACTATTTCTAAAACATAAATTTTCTTAAAGGGTCTTAAACAAATGGATTAACTCTACGAAAGTAGGTGATAGTTTGGTTCATGATATAACCATATGGTTTGAAAGGAGATATGATTTATATTTATCTATTTAACTTCTGCAATGTTAGAGTTCTCTTAACACATTGAAAACAAATGTTTTTATGATTAAGTCGTAGATAGTTAATCATAATCCTAAGGATATTTCTTATTATAATCTTAATCAATCAAAATATCTCAAAATAACCAACTTAGTATAATTTAGCTAATCAATGAATACTTAAGAATCATTAATCAAAATAGTCCTTAGGGGAACACTATTTTATTACACTGATATAAATCATTTTTTATTTCGTTGTAATTTGAAGAACAAAACATTGTTGTTCTCTATTTAGGAATTTTCAATAATAGGTTCAGTTTGTCTTGTCTTATTTACAATATGTATTTATTTATCTTATTTCACACTTCCTCATTTTCACAATTTTGGAATTTCAAGTTCCCTTGCTTAATTCATCATTGATTTAACACTTCATCTAAAACATGAATCTTCTTAACTGATGAGGCTCGAGAAAAAATTCTTTGATCAGACGCCATAATTAGATATTGTTGGACAATTGTCACCACATACTTCACCGAATGTCGTTTGACCCTAGGTGTTTCCATCATTGAGGTAGCTTGACATTTGAACTCACAAAGAACTTTTTGATCATTGATAGATAAAAACTTCACTAAATGTTGTTTGACATAAGATGTTGTCATCGTTAAAACCAACATAATCATCTAACAATTGTAGACAGATCTACCTGCAAGCAAATAAATCCACATTCTTCCCTTTTTTGACAATGACAACGCATCTCTAAGAGATGTGGTGAAAACATAAAATAGATGGATAAAAGATTAGAGTGGTTAAATTTCCTCTAACAAATAAAGATAATATACTTTACTCTCCCTGAGAGTATAATTTCCCCCTTTTATAATATCAAAAAGGCGGGAAAAAGATAGATGAAATTGCAAGCTCATAAATACAAAATAATCACTTAAGAAATAAAAACATAATGAATTCAATAAAAGCAACATTTATTAAATAAAAAGGAATAAATACAAGAAGGAAAGTACTGAAAGAAAAAAAAAGGAACAAAAAAACAAGTATCAAAGAAAGCAAGTATAAAAGGCACAAGCTACTCAATGTTCTCACCATCATCACTAAAAAACCTAGGCTTCAAAGGAATTCCTATTTCAGTGAACTTACGGCCAAGTAATCATTCTTTGCATTCGTCCATCTTTGAGAATTGACTTGATTCTGTTGGTTTTATATGACGGTGTTGAGAAGTGCTTCAGTAGGAGGAGTTTGAGGGATTTCTTAATCAAAATCCTCCAGCCTTGATGATCCTGCCTGTTGAGGTGCTTGCTGTTGAGCTTGATCTTGCTGAGCATTTCCCCTCACTTTAGGAGTTTTATGAACTAGAACTCCTTGTCGATGATCATCAGTATTTGTCTTAAAACATGCCTCCTTATCCTTGTTGAGTCGTCTTCTTAATTTTCCTCCTCAATATTAAAACAATAACGTGTCAAGTTTTTTGTTATTAGGTTACCATATGGAAACCAGATATTCTCAATCCTCTTTCTTTCCATCATGAGGTAGATCACACCACTTTCCCAATGTGTTTCAACTTTGTTAGCTAGTAACCAAGTTAAAGCAACATTAGTTTCGGAGACATGCCCAATGTTTAATTTTCTCGGGATGAGGATACATGTTGCCATATAGTGAATAAGGAGAATATATGGACACACATAGCCTCCAATGATAGGAAAAGGTAGACCGAATTTTGGATTTGACATGAAATATTGGGAAACAAAATCAAAGTTAAACTCTTCACTTGCCTCAATATCACCAGGCTTGTACATAGAGCCGGTGGCAGAAAGGTCACATACGTCAACAAACTCTTCAAGGGATAAGGAAATTTCTTTCTTAAGAATCTTAGAAGTGATGAATCTATCATTGCAATTGAGATTGAAGTAAAATAATTTACCAAAGTAGGAAATATCTCTTTGGGAGTCTTGCAGATGGAATCTTTTAAATTTTCTTGGATGAAGACATCAAAGAATTTACAACTTCCAAACACACTTTCATCCACATAGTGAGATTAAGTGAGATTCTTGGGAGCATGATATTTTTAGAACCTATTTTCTTGTTCTTGCGAGGAGAAGTCATTAGAGGAGAACATTGGAACAAAGGTGTTGCCAACAATTTAGATTCCTTTTGGCCATTAGTAATGTTGGTGAAAATAATAGAGTAACACACCAAAAATATTAAAGAACACACAATCACAAAGAAACATAAAGCAAGAAGAATAAGAGAAAATAATAGAAATAAGATTACCTATTTATAGGCCAATTTTTATCGATTAAAACATATATGTCAATCGATTATGATTGACTGGCTGAGGCAGTGACAAATCTAGGGTCTTTTAACCGATTAGTAAGTTAGGGTTAATCAATTTGCTTCACTTGAAATTTTAATTTCAAAGTATTAATCGATTAATCCTTTAGTTTTAATCGATTAATGGTCTCTTTTCAGCTCCATTGGTCCGTTTGGGACTTGTAGAGATTTTGATCCTTGATTTGCTTTATGCACCCCTTTCTTTTGGTTTTGCACCCCTTTGCTAAAATATTTTATTTCTCATAGAAAATGATTAGTAAAAATAAATGGACTAGGCATTTAAAAAATAACTTTTTAGCGGTTTAATCAAAGTTTTCCGAGTTTATACTCTATCAAGTGTTTTACCTCAAAAACACAACAAACTTTTTTAGACTATCCTCCTTTGAAGAGAAAGAACAAAATTAAAGCAAATTCACCTCTCTGGATTGCTTGACACGAGAGTTGATCAAGAATTCCATTCCTTCTTTGAGAGAGATATCCCTTAAAGACCTTTCATCAGGATATTCCACATGATTCATTTACCATCAAGATTAACAAGACCATCTTTCTTTGGTGGAATCTTCAAACTCATGCTTCACACATATTTTATTTAATTGACTTTTAAGCTTCCTACAAAACAAATCAATTTTTAGTTTTTGGTACCTAAATCTTTTCGGGTCCTGTTGCGCTAGTGTATTTAAGATGTACTGTGTCATCCCCCTTAGACCATCTTAAATTATCCACTTTAAAAAACTTAAGGGTAAAATATGACCAAGCTTATGACAATGATTGCATTTATAAATGTGACAAATGAATTTCTTCTTGTCATGGCATATACTAATATATGATTTATTAGTTTGATAACCTAATCCACTTTTATCATATGAAGCCCTTTGATTTGATAAGATTAAATATATGTTTTCTTTACCCTTAATAAACTTACATAGGGGTTAATGCAAATTACTGACTTCATTTTTCAATGAATTACAAGTTTCACATTTGCTATATTTTAACGACTGCCTTCTAAGTTCAACTAATTCATTTCCAAGATTTTCATTAATATTTCAAGAAATTTAATATGATCTTTAAAGTCTACGACGTTTCTCTATAATTTCTCAATTTCCTTTCTAAGCTTAACACATAATTTAAACATGTGCCTATAGGAAAGAGTATTTGCCTCATTTTCATATTCCTCATAGGTAGCTTTGAAGCAAAAGTTCTTCTCTTCATATGATTTCTTTGATAATCCTCTCGAGGATGCTTCGTGAGAAAATCTTCATGAAGCTTTGAATAAATCTTTGTGGTCATTTCTACATGAATCCTTGGTTAATGAATTTAAAGTTTCTCCGATTGATTTTTCATATGTTATTTCATGTGAAGCTACCAAGTTTTTGTACTTCAGAATGAATTTTTGATACAATGATTTTTGAAATGATCTTCCAAGTGATGATTTTTCAAAGGATATTTCATGCACAATGACAATTCTTTCAAATGATATTCATGATGTTGGTATTTTAACATTTTCGTCACGTACCTTTGAAGATGAAGAGATGAAGACTCTTCGATTGTTCTTGAGTTTTTTTTTCATCTTTTAGTAACTGGATCTACTCTTCAAGTTTCATGATGATTTATTTCTTAGATTTTTCTTAAAATCCAACAAAAATATTTCTACCTTTTGGAATCAAGTATCGAGTCATGTACTTGACACAAATTCTTGAATCTAAGACATTTGTTAGATACAAAGTTTTTGAAATAACACCCAAGGATTTCAATGTTTGAGAACCATCCTTGAATATATATTTTCATCCTCTTGATCTCCATAGAACATTTCATGTGTCATACTTCCCTGACTATGTTACAATAATAAACATAGAGGTAATCTCTAGTGCTTAAAGCATCCATCATTAAGTACTTGACTTTAAAATCTAATTTAACTTTTTACTTTTCTTCTGTGATCCAAAGACTGTTTGGTTTGTTCACTACTTCATTATTAACCAACTGAGTAGGAACAAACATACCATTTATAGTAAAATTCCATAATTCAAAATTAATAGCTTAGAAAAATATTTTTATTCCCTCTTTCCATATAT
This sequence comes from Lathyrus oleraceus, assembly GCF_024323335.1. Taxonomy (NCBI): domain Eukaryota; kingdom Viridiplantae; phylum Streptophyta; class Magnoliopsida; order Fabales; family Fabaceae; genus Lathyrus; species Lathyrus oleraceus. The sequence goes on along the minus strand of NC_066579.1, from coordinate 382,911,726 downwards.
CAAACCCTTCACCATCAAATGGTGGAGGTGTATTCATAAAAAAAATTATTGTTAAAAGAAGAAGCATTTGAAGTCACAATACTCGTGAGGCGATTAGTATTATAACAAGATTTATTCTTTGATTCCACTTGTTGACCAAGTGAATCCAAATACAAAAGGGGGAGGGGGGTGTTGATTAAAAAGCGATGTCTAATTATAAAAAGTTTCTTTATAAAAATGCTTAAATTTATTTTATAAAACAATCAGGAAATAAATGAAAGGAATAATAAAGAAGAGATAAAGAGAAGTGTAACATAAAGAAAATAAAGCGATGGAAAATGAAGTGATATGAGAAAGAGAACACACCTGATATTTATAAAGGCTCAGCCTAACCACTTGACCTATGCATGTCCCAAGAGTTTCCTCTTGAGAGTTAGACTAAAAGAGACGAGACCTTTTAAGAGGTTATTTCCACGAACCTTCTTACAGTAAAATAGAGATTTTAACTAGCTAATATCACAAACCAAATAGAGATTTTACCATGTTGAGCTCAGGAACCAAACTGAGTTTTCCATAGGCTAAACTCAATAACCAAATAGAGATTTTACTAGACTAATCTCAAGAGTCAAACAAGAGCTTTTGACTGGATAACCTCAAGAACCAAACAAATATTTATTAAAAATATATAACTTAAGAGTAAGCACCCTCATGAGTAAAATAAAAACTCACTACATCACCAATACAAAAATCTCAAAAATATTTTTTCACTCTCTCGATACTAAGACAACATTACTGAAGAAATGGAAATTAGAGAATAAGAGAGTATAAAGTAAGAATGAGAAATTTCAATTTTGAAATCTAATGTTAAATGAAGTAAGGAGAAACTCTTTATTTATAGGAGAAGAATTGACTCAAAAAGAAAATGATCCAAGGGTATTTTTAATATCTTAATCGATTAACCCTACCTGTTAATCGATTATACATCCCTAATATGGATTTTTTGAATTGCATCATCATTAATCAATTAGACGTATTACAAATGTGTTAATCGATTAACCCTAATCTGGTAGTCGATTAACTAGTGTAAAAAACCCTTCCAATTGATTAAAACCAGTAATCAATTAAGGATGCATATATAAATATTTTTAGGTGTTTTACCATATAAGATATGCTTCAAAACATATTTGTGTTTGTGTGTGTATATATGTGAGATTCCTTAGTATCTTGAGAGTTACTCTTATACCTCTACATTAAGATGATCATCTAGACACGCGCTAAACAAAGGATCATACAAGCTTTCACACTTCCTTTTTTTGACAACTTTGGAGCTTCAAGTTCCCTTGCTTGATTCATTATTGATTTAACATTTTATCTGAAACTTGACTCTTCTTAAATGATGAGCCTTGAGATAACTTCTTTGATCATACACCATCATCAGAGATTGCTGGAAATTTATCACCACATACTCCATAGAATTCCGTTTGAACATATATGTTGTCATCATTGAGGTAGCTTTAAATTTTATTTCATAAAGAACTTCTTGATCATTGATTGACAAAGACTTCACTAAATGCAGTTTGACATAAGGTGTTATCATCATGAAAACTAACACGATCATTTAACAGTTGCAGACAATTGCACCTGCAAGCACATAGATTCACATTATGTTGCTCCTCCATTATAAAAGTCTGATAGAGCTGAAACTAGAGAAAAATGAAAGCTAACATCTAGAGGTATAAATTTTATGAAGAAGTTGAAGTCTAATTCGTACTTTGAAATAAAGGAAAATAACAAGTGAAGTTGTGATGTTGATATTTTCTCAACCTAAAAGTCCACTGTCAAATATAATTTTAAGATAATCAAGACAAAAAATGAAGGTATCTCTTCACTACTACGGAGTTGGAGTTTCTAATCTTATATATATATATATAATTATTTTACTGTTTTATTAATTTTCATTTTGGATCCTGAGTAATTAATTTTTATTTGTTAGAGATGAATTCTTGAATTTGGATGATCATTCAACCTTGGATTAAGTTTGTCAATTTGATTTTTATTCTCTTTGTATGATTTATTTTTAACATGTGCTTAATTTTTTTTAGTTATTATCTACATGGGAATTGATTAATGTCTTTTTGTCAGAATGAAAAGTCAATATTGAATGTTTTGACAAAAGATATTATTATCACTTAGAATGGACCATTGAGATCGTTGGTATAACTATGAACTGCTTTGTTTTTTATTTATGATCTTAAGGATTTACTTAAAACTAAATATCTTTTTATTAAGAAATTAGAAATAATAACCAGGACTATTAGATGATGAGTGGTTAATAACAATATTTTATTTTTTTGAAAATAAATACAAAATTGATCAAATTAAGAGTTAAATTCAGGACCTTATACAAAAATAAGGTTATTTTAACCCTCAGAAGAATCTTCCTCTGCGCCGTATAAATCTACCATTGTGAATGACTTCCTTAAAGAATCTCATTTTTTCTAAATAACAAACAAGAGGAATCCATAATTTCTTTTGCGAGAATACGTGTTTAAACTAAAATATGAGAAAGAAAAATTATTTATTTAATTCCTTATAACCTTAATAAAGAATCTCGTTTTCTTCTAAATAACAAACAAGAAAAGTTCATAATTTTCTAAGAATCTCGTTTTCTTCTAAATAACAAACAAGAAAAGTTCATAATTCTTTTTTACGAGAACACATGTTTGAACTAAGATATGAGAAAGAAGAATTATTTACTTAATTCCGTATCAGCTAATAGGTCTTTATTGTTGAATTTGGTTGACCTTAATTCATATATATATATATATATATATATATATATATATATATATATATATATATATATATATATTAACAAGATAAATTGATTTAAATTTTTTTATTCAAATCCTTAAAAAAATCTTTTTCAATATTATTTTTTAAATCTTCTAAATTATGAAAATTTTGTATTATATAAAAAAAAAATCTGTAAAACTCTTTTCTTCTAAACTTATTCTTTCCACTTCATTTTCCCTCTTAAAGTATTTTCTCCTCTTAAACTCTGAAAGAGAGCTTAATGATGTAAAGCACATAAAACACTTAAAAAAATTGAGTGAGTAATGGTGTTTTCTCAATGATATTTCATATAAGGAAAGAAGTAAGCAATCATATGGAGCACTCCCCGTATAATGGAAGAAAGAATAAAAAAGTAAGGAGACAAAATCATATTGATTTCCTAATTTGTTCATTAGAGAAAAACTTTTTCTCTGTGATTAGAGGGAAGATAGGTCCACATGCCATTTCTTAATGCTTTATTAGTTCATATAATTGGAGGGACATGAGAAAACCACCAATCAAACAAGTTGTGATGGTTTATAATACATGATTCTAAAGGTGAAATATCATTTAGTGCTATAATTAACAATTAATTTAACAAGCTTAAAAAGCACAACTTTTTTATTTTAATTTATATGTTAATACAAATGAGATGAAAGGGATTTGAATAAAAAAAATGGACGGTTAGTTCAGTCAAAAAATAGTTAAGAATTGGGTGGGATTACACATTAACTTCATGAGTGGTGATTGTTGAGCTAAGCAAAGAAGTCTGTTGTAGAACAAATATTTGATGACTAAGCAAAGAAGTGTGTTGTAGAACAAATATTTGATGATGAAAAAACTACCCAATAAAGGTGCCACATGAAAATTCAATGAATTTAGCGGGCAAGAGAAATATCAACAAAAGTACAACTTTATAAGACGGTTTGAAATATAGTATTAGACCGAAACAAGGAGCTGAGTGACTCAATGGCCCATAGTTTAATGGGGGCGTGAAAGATTAGACCTACCTGAAAGTGAAAGACCCGGGAATGACTCTTTTCATTCTTAAGGGTATGATCCATACTGCCGAATATTCTAAAATGTCTTTTGTGTTTTTGAAGATATATTTTCGGACGTATTAAAAATCACATCAACTTATATGTCTTTATGAGATTCACTTTATTTTAAACAAAAAATGCATGGAGATGCATCTCAATATGGTATTTTGGTGTAATCGGAGATGCATCTCCGAAATACTATTTGGACTTAATTATGGTGTTTTTATTCTCTAAATTTGGTATTTTTTGAGTCCAACATATTTTAGGTCATTTTATTCCAACATATTTTAGGTCATTTTAATCAGCATATTTTAGTAAACACATACATTAATTGGTTCAAACATATTATACAATTATGAAGAAGACATACAATTATTAAAATGTGCGGACAATACATAAGTTGTTCAGAAAATACAAAATAATACAACCAAACAAAAATCCTATTGGATCAGTCAGACCTCCCACCTTCTCCTCCACCTGTACTACAAGCCATTCTGTGCCTCGACAATCATCCCTTCTACGAGGGCCAACTAGAGACTGCCTTCCTCAAAAAGTTCGACCTCTATGCTTGATATCCCCATCTCCATAATACGCTGACAGACCACCGACACGTCCTCAGTGTGGTCATCCCTAGCCTCAAGTACCTCCTAATTAGCTGACTCAGGTGGTCTTCCAGAAGCGTCTAGTGTCATGATAGGGTGTAGCTCCCTGTCATCTGCATTGTCTTCTAAAGATAACCCTCACCCAACTTCGAGTACAAGTAGACCAAACAGGAAACCCTCAAATTATACTCGTGAATCGCCATCAAGTCGATGAAGTACTTAAGGTAGACCATATCAACGTAGGTTACACTTTTGTCCACCAAAATGGACGTGCCAACAAAGAATGAGAGGTAACACCTCAATGCACAAGTCCGCTGGTAGTCAACATGCGCATCATCACCTTAACATGCTTAACTCACTATAGATGCTCTTTATAAAGCTTTTCCAAACAATTAAATATATCATGAACACCACTGGTGCCAACTACCTCATTTGGCGCCTTAGTCAGGTCAGTCCCTAAATGGGTGACCATCATCTCGAACGATCCTTCCATGGCCCAGTATTTTTCCCTTGATGGGAAGAGCAGGAGGCATGAGACGTCATGCAAGGTGATGGATATATTGCCTCTAGGAACGTGGAAAGATGATGTCTCTGAATGACACCTCTTTGCAAATTCCGCCTGCATGTTGTGGTTTATGATCATGTACGCATCAGAATCTAAACCCACAAGACCATAATAATGGATGGAATCCCTGAACCAATCAGTAGCAGGATGTGCAAACTCCAATATTTTTTTTCCGTGGTTTATCAATTTCAAACACCAACACTCATGTAAAAGAAATATCAACATCAATATCTATTTAGTTAGTTTAAAACATATGTATTGCAAAAATACCTGCCCTTCCCACACATGCCTAGCAGCATGTTCTGCATAGAGATAAAGTAAGGAGGTGTCAAATAGGTCTCCTGGATAACTCATTAAAGGTACATCGACAACTGGTTTCTTCTGAGCTTCAGGGGCTTCTTGCACTACTACATCATCTAGGAACTCGTATCTCCATGAAGTAGAGCTTGTGATAGGAGGATACATGAACCATATGGTTTGGAACCTCAACGCCACAAGCCATCAAATGGGTTATCATCGACTCGTGGTCCTGGTTGGGACCATCTCACGGCGTACCGACACGGTTTGGGACACACGACCGAACCTAATTCTGCCAGGGTTGTTTTCAGCCATTGCACATGCAATAAAACCAGACGGTCACATTACAAAATTGAACAAAATTTCATCCAGACATTATTCTGGAGATACATCTTTGAAAATAAAACAGGGAAAATCCGGAGACGCATATCCCGACAAAGCTGCGATTTTGCAGAAATGGAAGAAACGACATTGCAGCCCTAAACTCCCAAAAACTTGCAATGCCTGTCCATTTAGGATACCTATTTCGATTGCACATTACCTAATGTAACTTAAACAACTTATTTTTCCTAAAACATCATTCAATGCACAAAAATGGAACAATTTTTTGAAAAAACTTACCAAATCTAAGTTGTGGAAAACAAGCTTGAATGTAGTGAGAAGCTTTGGTGCAAATGAAGTATAATGTAGTGAGGAACTTGATTGGATTAGAAGATTGGATTTTTGAGGAAGAACACCAGTTAGATTTTGAGTTTAAGTGATTTTTGAGACAAATGAAGGAGGACGATGGAAGGTTCTAGTGCGGGTTAATGTATTAAATTTGTTTAGAGATGCATCTTCGTACCACCCACTAAAATTTTAAATTAATGGTGTTTATAAAGATGCATATTCAAAATCACCTCATACATATAAAAAGATGCATCTCAAGAGTTTCTCATCAATTTGCGATGAGGAGTGTGGAAAAAGATGCAACTGGAGATGCATCTCCGGACGCTAATGACAATTGTGACTTTTCACGATGGCGGGGGAGCATCCTTAATAGTGGAAAGAGAAATTCCCAATACTGGACCTATAAGCTAGTTTCCATAACCATAGGTAATTACTTCTCCAACCCTTAGTGGTGGAGAAACACCCTATAAAAATTTTAAAACGTCTTTCCATTATGGAAATATATCTCCAAACGCACTCATTTACACCAAATTAATGGGTAAGTGAGCAACACCCTCATTTTGCCCTAATCTAGTTCAGAGATACATCTCTAGAATAACTCCATATGCACTACATCCACTCGTAACTGATTCACAACCTCATTTTGCTATAGATTAGTTCGAAGATGAATCTCCGTAAAAAATTAGGATATACACTTCCATAATCAACCTTTAGGTAGTAAATTTTGACATTTTTTTAAAGAAATACATTGATGTAATAAACCATGTATTATAGCTATAGTATCATAATAAACTTTTTATCAATTAAATCATACATTGATCTAATAAGATGAAAATGTCATATATAAATGAATGAATAAAGAATCCATAATATAGTCCAAATAAAAAAAAATTAAAAACGATAACTATCCATAATCCCTAATACAAATATATATCAAACCCCTTGTTCCTTCACTTCCTCCTGTACTGCAATGTCGTCAGTGCCTCAGATAGAATGACATCTACAATGGTCCTCCTAGAAGTGTCTTCTAGAAAGTCTTCTCACTATGCCCACTCGCACAAGATTCATAAAACAACGACTTGTAGGTAGCACATCAACGACATGATCTGCCCTAGCCAACTCTTCCTCTAATATCTCTTGATGAGTTGACCTAGGTGGATATCCATGAGCATCATGTGTCATGTGAGGATGTGACACTCTGAAGTACCAGTGGATTTATCTAAATGCAGTGCTTCATTCGTTGGGATCTACGATACCCCATGCTTCATCTAGTACCATATAATGAAGGAAATCATCAAACATGACATTTATATCTCCACGTGCCATAGCGGGAGAAGAAAACACACAAGATTCTATTGGAATAACTTGCATATACACAAACTGATGCATGACCCAAAAACCAACCATCCAGCATAGAAGGCCATGTCATCCAAGGGTAGCGTCTAATGGTGATTGTCGTACGGCCAGAAGCGTATATCATATACTTTTAGGAGGTCAATAAACACTCTGAATGGCTTGGTTAACTATTCCCTATGAGTATAACAAATGCATAAGTACATGACATATCCTCAGTTTAGTCATCAACAAATGACCAGCTAAAGATACATGGAAAGTATTTGAGGATCCATGCCTGAAAATGGTACATATGAATTATTAGTAATGGCATAACACATGCATTATGAAAATGGTATAGAAACAATAAAGGATGCAAATATATTATCATCAATAACGTGCAACTAGATATCATCTATTTGGTCTTCCAAAGACAACCTTCAACTAACTTGAAGTACATGTAAACCAAACAAGTGGCCCCAATTGTAATCATGAACCCGCTCCAAGTCAATGAAGTATATGAGGTAAACCACATCAACATAATATGCACTCTTATCCATAAATATGGAAGTGTCAACCAAGTACATGAGGTATGACCTCAATGCACATGATCTATGATATATAACATGTTCATCATCATAATCGGTTTGCATTGCTGTAGCCAAGTGGTGTGCATACAAGTTCTCCAGGAATCCAAATCTAGCATGCCACCCTCAAGTGTTTTCAATCTCTTTTAGGGAATTCTCTGGCTCAACTCTCAAATAACTCACCATCATCTCCAGTGCACCAAATCTAGTCATCCTGGAATGGTATAATAATCTTCCCTCGATCGAAAGATGTAGCAAGAATTACACATCATCCAATTTGATGGACATATCACCATTGCAGAATAGAAAGTATGACGTCTCAAAGTTCCATCTCTCAATGAACATTGACATCATACCATGGTTAATAATAGTATAATCGGTCATGCATAAATATCGCAACCTATATAACTTCATGGCATCATGAAACCACAACTCCTAAGGCTGATACAACCTTGCAATCTTCCTACCATGGTTGATGAATTTTAAAGCACCACGATACTACAAAAAAAATACAACAACGTCAGAAAGTTTGAATAGAATAACAAATGTGTTTTAAATAATAAATACATATAAAATTTACCTCTCCGTCCCACACGTGCCTGAAAGCATGGCTCACATATAGTGGTAACAATGATGTCTCATACTAGCCTCCTCCAAATTCCTCAAGAACGACTTCATCAACAATACATCAACATGGACTGGTGGAGCTTCTAAGGAAATAAAAGGTGACACCTATCTCTGGGAAGACAAATTCAGAGACACCTGAACCTCAGAAGTTGACGCTTATGCATCACATGAATTAGCATCCACCGGTGGTCACGAGGGTTTTTCTCTTTCTTTAAGAACAAATGCATGATGGGACACTCTACCGAGCCTCAATTGATCTTGGTTGTCAGCCACATTACCTATAATTAAACTAGATAAACCAGACAAAGCAGATAAAATCAAACCTAGATGAGTGACATTCAAAATCAAACCAAATAATACAGACATACAAAAACAAAAATGCACTTCCATATTCATGGTAAATAGAAATCAGAAACAATGTTGAAGTGCATTTTCGTAGTTACCTACAACTCAGAAAAACAAAGATGGCAGAAACTTAGGGAAACCTGTAGATGTTTGATTGGCTGCATTTTATGGTAAAACACTAACTGGACTATAATGTCTTGACTGATGTCATGACATGCTTTGGAGATGTTTGATTGGCTGCATTTTGTGTTAGAACATCTAACTGTACTCTGATGTCTTGACTGATGTCATGAAATACTTGAGTAGTATGCTGCAGGTTTAGCTAATACAGGATTTACTGAATGTCAAACTAAATGTTGTGACATTCATCCCTGTCAGCAGATACTGAGGTATAGAATAGTTGGTTGTCTGCTATAACTCAGTATTTATTTCAGTCTGTTCTTGAGGAGGATAACAGACCTGGCATAAGGCTCATTGTCAAAATGTCAAACTGGATGTTTTGACATTTATTACTGTAGGTTGATACTGAAGTATAGACTGGTTGGTCTTTTACAGTACATCATTTAGCACAGTCTGTTTTCAGGAAAATAACAGACTTAGCATATGGTATATGTTCTGGACGTCAAACTAAATGTTGTGACATTCATTCCTGACAGCATATGCTAAAATGTAGGATGGTTAGTTTTTCTGTTTCAGTATTTTTCTCAGGCTATTTTTCAGGAATCCAACAGCTGAGCTAAAATCCAGGAAACTAACAACTGAGCTACAATTAATGAACCTAACAAATAGCCTATTTGTTAGCACCCTAATATGTGGAAATTAGGTTAACTTGCTTAACCTTAATTTTAGGAAATACAAGTACAAGGCCCAAGTGCTGCAATATAAAAGGATGGCAATCCTTCTTTCAGAACTCAGGGGTTTTAGGCGTGAAGATTTTATTGTTCCATCATACTTCACTGCTGTATTTTTGTTTGTGTCTTGTATTAGGTTGATCTTGTGAGCCAAGCAATTATCACCTAGATGATTGCATTGGACTAGGGTGTTCATTGAGTTGTAAGTGTTGTGTCACTATAAGCTTTTAAGCGTGAGTGCTATGTATCTTGATTAAAGCTGTGAAGCACAATCAAGAGTTGTTTGAAGTATAACTTCACCATTTAACTTTAATCTAATTAAAGGTTGTAATCACTGAGGTGATTGAGGGGGAGTGAGTAGGAACTCTGGTCTTAGTTTAAGATTGAAATTGAATTGGGTTGGTATTAAGTGATAGGATTAAACAGGTGGTTTAAGGCCTGAATTAATACTGCTAATAGTGGATTTCCTCCCTGGCTTGGTAGCCCCCAGACGTAGGTGTGTGTGACACCGAACTGGGTAAACAATTCCTTGTGTTATTTACTGCACTTACACTTACCTGCTGTTTACATTCCTGTCTGCACAGAATCGGATGTCATAACATCCAATGTGACATCGATAGTCTGTTAACTAGAATTTTAATTGGCATCAGAGCAGGCACCCTGCCTGTTAATTTCTGGGTGAGATCTAGGGACGTTACTTTCTAGTACCATGGACAAGGATGTAGGATACTCAAATAGAGCACCCATGCTGGATGGTTCTAACTATGATGACTGGAAACCTCGTATGATAGCTTTCTTGAGGTCTCTAGATAGCAAGGTCTGGAGAGCTGTGAACAAAGGATGGGAACATCCAACGAAGACTGGTAAAGATGGAACTATTTTGCAAATTCCTAAAGAAGAGTGGGACAAGGAGCAAGAGGCACTAGCCCTTGGAAACTCTAAGGCCTTGAATGCACTGTTCAATGGAATAAATAAGAACATCTTCAGACTGGTGCATCACTGTGAACTGGCTAAAGAAGTTTGGGATACTCTCAAAACAACCCATGAAGGTACATCCAAGGTGAGGATGTCTAAACTTCAGATGCTGACCACCAAGTTTGAAAATCTGAAGATGAAAGAGGAAGAGACTATTCATGACTTCCACATGAATATTCTTGAAATTGCCAACACTTCTGGTGGCTTAGGAGAGAAAATGGCTGAAGAAAAACTTGTAAGAAAGATTCTCAGATCATTCCCAAAGAGATTTACCATGAAGGTCACCGCTATAGAAGAGGCTCAAGATATCTACAATATGAAGGTTGATGAGCTTATTGGTTCTCTCCAAACTTTTGAAATGGGCTTGTGTGAGAATGTTGAAAAGAAGAACAAAAGCATAGCTTTTGTATCAAATACTGAAGAGGATTCAGAAGAGGGGAGTACTGGAGGTGATGAAAGCATATCAGAAGCCATAGCCATGCTTGGGAGACAGTTCAACAAGTTCATAAAGAAGATTGATCAAAAAGGTAGACCTAATGTCAAGAACATTTCGTCTGACATCAGGAAAAGATCAACATCTGAAGAAAAGTTCAACCAAGGCAAGGGAATCCAGTGTCATGGATGTGAAGGTTTTGGACATGTTAGAGCTGAATGTCCTACTTACCTCAAGATGCAAAAGAAGGGACTATCTGTCACCTGGTCTGAAGAAGATTCTGAGAGTGAATCTGAAGGAGAATCTGCTAAACATGTCACTGCACTAACCAGTGTCTGTGCCTCTGATGATGACTCAAGTAGAGATGAACTGACTTTTGATGAACTTGCTGCTTCATATAAAGAGCTATGTGTCAAAAGTGTTGAAGTGTGTGTACAAGGAGAAAAGCAGAAGAAACTCATCAAGGAGCTGGAGGATGAGAAAAAGAAGCATCTGACAGTCATAGATGGTCTAAATGGTGAGATAACCTTGCTGACCTCCAAGCTAGATCAAATGACAAAATCCATCAGAATGCTAAATAAAGGAACTGACACGTTGGAAGAGATCCTAAAGGTGGGACAGAAGTCAGGAACCATGTCTGGTTTAGGCTTTGTGAAGAAATCCTCTGCTGAACTCAAACGCTCAAAGGCTGAAGTTCAGAAATTCAAGCAGAAGTCACAACCAATGTCTCAACATCAGGGAACCAGGATGAGTAACCATCAGAAGAAGAAATTTCAGAGATGGAGATGTCACTACTGTGGTAGATTTGGTCATATAAAAGCCTTCTGCTACAGGTTGCATGGTTATCCTAAACAAACCCCTCATGTCAGACCTAAGCGTAAGGCATACAAGCATAATGCCCCCATCAAAAAATGACAATGGGTTGCTAGGTTAGCTCACACAACTCTAAGGGCATCTACCAGAGAAGACTGGTACTTTGATAGTGGCTGCTCAAGACATATGACTGGTATGGAGAATTTATTGGTGGATATACAACCTCACACTACCCGTTATGTGACCTTTGGTGATGGTGCTAAAGGAAGAATCAAAGGTGTGGGTAAGCGTGTAACACCTCAAAATTTTCCCTCCCCTCTTGGGACTAGCTTAGCATATTGCATCTCATTTTTAGGACATTAGGCATTACATATTTGCATATCATGTGAAATAAGCAAGTCATCCTCCTAGGTCTTTCTCAGAAGATAGAGAGGTTAAAAGATTCAAGCCTGAGGGTCTCATAAATTGATCACTAATCATCTGAGGTTTGTGCTTCAATTAGGGTTTATTGGTTCCTCAAGGAGGATGAGTGTTATCTTATTTGCCAGAGTATATCACCATCATCATGGTTTTATCATCACCAAGAGGTTCATTGTGCCTGATCATGTGCTTTGGGATTAGGGTTTTGACCTCTGGTCAACCCTAATCAGTTGCATTCTAATAGGCAGGGTTTCTCAAGGAGATGAGGTCTTTCTTGAGAAGGGGATCATCATATGGTTATTATGTGGAGCTTGTGTAAGCTAGGGTTTTATTTTTGAGCCATTTCATCAAGTGGTTGAGGTTCAGAATCATCTGTGCATGATCAAGTCAACTGTATGTCAACTGCCAAGTCAACTGTGGATTTGGAGGTGGGAAGTGGTCAGAGATACCTCATTCATGTTCAAACAAGTCTCATTTGACATTTCAAACATCAATATTGAAGAATTTAAAGTCAGGTCAAAACTTTCCAAAAATAGAAAGTGACCTATAATTCAAACATGCCAAAAATGGAAAGGTTTTAGCCTAACTTCAACTTCAAATTACATCACCAAAAAAGCTTCAAATGAAATTTTGTTGAACATGAAAGTTATAGATCTTTCTCTCCCATTTCCAAAAAGTCCAAGATCATCAATTTCTCATGTGTGGTTAAGGAGATATGATCAAATCTTGACAAAGTGTACATGGAGCTTCAAATGAGCATAACTTCTCAACCAAAACTCCAAATTGGATGCCTCTTTTTGTATTGCTCTTATTTTGATCTCTAGTTTCCAAATCTTGCATTACATGACATGCATTATCATCACATGAATATTTGGAAATTCACTTGATTTTTGGAGGGAAAATATGGAATTTAAAATTTGTGCATTATTTGAACATTGTGCCATTGCCTTTAGCTCCAAAACAGATTTTTGAGTGAAAATGAATCACAATTCGTGTACTGTTCACATGCATTTTCATGCATAAGGGTGAAAATCCCAATTTGCATTTACACCTCATATTTGTCAATTCCATTTGCATTGGCTTAAACTTGATTAAGGCATGATTAGTAGAACATATATAAGCCTAATCTCTAACTGTTTTTCAAACAACAATCACAATTTCAGATCTAGATCAAATTTCTCAAACTTTTTCTCTCAAATTTTCTTTCATTTTCTTCAAACAAATTGCATTTCTCTTGGTTGATTCATCATTCTGAAGCATCATTGAGCAAGTTTGGAGGTAGAATTCAAGAAAATCGTGGCACATGGAAGCATATTCAAAGCATGAAGCATCAATGGTGATTTGAAATTCTGGTTGAATCAAGAGCAATTGAGCTTCGATCTTTCATCCAATCAACTCTACAAGCTGCATAGAAGAACTGTTGAGCATTACAAAGCCTGAATCAAGCGAATTCCAGATCTGCACTTCAAAGAGGTTCCAAATCAACCTCTCTTTTTCTCAAAATTCTTATGCTATTGTTGTAGATCTTGTGATGCTGGTTAATCTAAGCTTTAAATCGTGAAATTCCATGCAAAATTGAGTTAGTTAGGGTTAATTAAAGTTCCATGCATGAAAGTAGATTTGCTCGATTCTCTCTTAGCATGATGATTTGAGTTTAGCTATGCATTGATCTTTGATCTATGATGAAAATGCTACATGATGATGTCCTTAATTTGAAATTCTGAGAAAAATGTTCTTGATGCATCCACTGTTCATGCATTCACGATGAAGATGATGCTGTTCATGATTAGGCCACGATTTTTGATTCATTCTGCCACGGAAAAGCGTTGCTGTATGTGTTTCTTAGGGTTTGAATGTGATTGGCTCATGTACATGGCCATGCTCGCCTCTCATTGGTCCGCTTGCCTTGACCGCGTGTTGACTGCCAGCGCATAAGTGAAACGACTGCGTTTCACATGCTGGCGCGCCAAATATTTGAATTGGCTCCGAGTTCGATCCTCATCCATTCCATAATTTCAAATGCTCATTCATTTTTATCTTTTCCCTCCATGGGTTCATGTACATGTTTCACATGATTTTTTTTATTTTTTCACCATCTTACAAAATTCATATTAATTTGAAAAATCATCCAAAAATTATGAGGTTTTTTGCATTGCATTCCTTATTTTGTCTATTATGTTTTGATAATTTTTCCATAAATTGTGCTTGGCTGGATTATTTCTGGTGCTAGGATGTTTGAACATGTATCCATTTTGTACCTTGCTTTGCTTATTCATTTGTGAAATGCTGGTTTTTGATCCAATGAATCTGAAAATTTGCATGATGAAACTAGACTCTTTGCTTGACATTTTGGTGTTGATTTGGTATTTTTACCATTTATCATTTCTGTTTTATGATCATGTTAAGTTGGTGTGACAATTTGTGTCACACCTTTGCTTGTTCAACTTATGTGATGTGTTTGCCATGCCAAATGATCTCAAAATGTCTTGATTTTTTTTCTGATGCATGTTATGGATGTTGTGAATGTGCATGAATTTTGTTGGAATTTTTGGAATCATTTCTGATTTAATTGAGATTTTTCATTCTGGTTGGTCACATTTGAGCTTCCAAATTGCCTTGAACTTCATTTGGTCACAAAATGCTTGTGACTTATCCAATGCTTCTGAATTTTTGCACACTATTTCTAGACATGTTGAATGTTGTTTTGGCTTTGGTTTGAGGTTTTTACCATGATCCATCCCTGTTTTATGCCTATGCTAACTTGGTGTGACAATTGGTGTCACAAATGTGCTTGTTGTGATTATCTTGACTTATGATATGTGATTGACATGCCTAATGATGTCCAATGCCTCTAATTTTTTGTGTGATGATCGTGTTGTATGTCCTGTTTACTCATGAAGTTTTTCCAAGATTATTTGAATCATTTTTTATTTATTGTGCATTTGTTTATTCTGATGTCACAATGTGGTCACAAGTTGTATACCTTGCCATGTTTGGTTCATGAAATGCTTTTGGTTAATGATATTGATATGGGACCTTTTGAGTTGTGTTCTTGAGTGGATAAGGATGATTTATGTTAAATTTCATGTTCTGTTTTGATTGTTTGACCTACTTTTGACCCTAGGCTTTGACCTAGTGGTTGGGACTCACTGTTTGGATTGTGGATTTCAGGTTAAGAAGCACATTACCATGGTTGAAGTGGTTCACTCATTTGAATTGATTAGTTGATTGATGTTGGCTAACCTTATGTTGTTTTGTAGGTTGATGCCAAGTTATTTGTGTTGTGCCTATTGGCTTGTGGCTTGCACATTGTTGCCTAATGCCTTATCTGTCTGATTGTGTGATTGACTGTTGTCTGTCTGTTTGTTTGACTTGTAAACTGATTTGCTTGATGTTTCCACAGGTACTTAAGTTACTTTAAGTTCATTGTGAACTTTGCTTTGCTTGGTTGCTTAACCACTGAGGTATAACTCTCTGACTTCATGTAGTCTGGAAGACCTGTCCTGTTATGTGGGCAGGCACCTGTCTGAAGCCCTCCTTAAGAGGCAATGCTTGTGAATGTTTATCTTTGTGCCAAGCAGGAAAAGTCCTCTTATGAGGCAATTGGCAGATAAAAGAGATGTGTAATCCATCTCCTGCTACTCAGTGTGTCATTCACTTTGCTCACACACCTTGTGTTGATGCATTGTGGATAATAACCCAAGATCATGTTGTGTCAGTCACTTGTGGAGAAGAGTTCCAACTTTCTGAACTCCCACATTTTCTATTTTTGAGTCAAGCTCTCCCAGGCCAGGGATAAGAGCTGTGAGGTCTTACCCTCACTTCCCATTTCATCTGCTTCACCCTAACTCTCAATGTTAGGGTTAAGAGCTAACTACACCCGATTCCAGTTGGCTTGTGTTTCACAGCCTAACCTTGTATGAGCCCATTTGTTTGCATATAGTGTGTGTGCTTGCTTTTTGTGCTTGTATATGTTTGCATGTGCTGTTTAGGATAGCTTGCTCCCTGTGCAAGTTAGATAGAAACCTTAACCTAGGACCATGGTGGATTACATGATAACTATTAGGCTCGAGTCAGGCTCCCTTCTAGTTTGTCATTTCCCAGTCTCTGGTTAGGTTAGAAGTTCTTTCCCTGTTAAGGGGAACTACGTCGCCCTGATCCTCATACCAGATGAGGTACGTAGGCAGGAGATCGTGCGAGATCTCTCCGGGCACCCTTTTCCTTTTTTGTGCGTGTTTGCTTGACAGCTAGCAGGCTCGAGTACCAGACTCCCTGTTAGCTTGTTTGTTCAACTTTTTTGTTGTTTTTGACGACTCAGCGTCCGGTTAACCCCTTTTGTGTGTGTTTGGAGTCCAACATAAGTACAGCGATTGGCAGTTGGTTTCCTGTGTGTGTTTGTTGGTTCGGAGTCTGATGTAAGCCCAATGATTGGCATTCGGTTTCCATGTTTGCTTGTTTGGGTGGAGTCTGACGTGAGTCCAGCGATTGGCAGTCGGTTTCCTGTGTTGGTTTTGTTTCGGCGTGCGTGAGCCGAACTACGGTAGCTCTGATTCTCATTCCAGATGAGATACGTAGGCATAGGATGCGATATCCTAGCGAGCCCATTCCCCTCTTATTCCATCTGTGTATCCTTCCAATGTGCGTGCATTCTCTTGAGCAGTGTTTAGCAACCTTTCTTCTATTCTTTTGAGCGTGGATCCCGTCGAGTACGACGGATGCGTAGGGGTGCTAATACCTTCCCTTCGCATAACCGACTCCCGATCCCATCTCTCTTTGGTCCCGAGACCATGTATTGTCAAGGTTTACTTCGAGCGTTTCCTTTCCCTCTTTTGGGATAAATAACGCACGATGGCCGCTCTGTTTGTTTTGTTTTTCCCGCCGGTTGTTTTTCGCGGATGCGACAAAGCGGAACAGTTATGGAGTTCCATAACTGAATAATGTGCTGTTAGTAAAAGGACTAACTACTAATCTCATCAGCATAAGCCAACTGGGTGATCAAGGGTTCTATGTTCAGTTCACTAAGGAGCTATGTGTTGTGACGAATGGAGATAATCAGGAAGTAATGAGAGGATCCAGATCCAAATATAACTGTTATCTATGGGAACCTAAAGTCTCAAACTACTCCATAATTTGCTCCTCAGCCAAGGAAGAACAGGAGGTGAAGCTGTGGCATAGACGTCTTGGTCATCTTCATTTAAGGGGAATGAAAAAGATCATATCCAAGGAAGCAGTTAGAGGAATCCCAAAGCTGCTTATTGATGAAGGAAGAGTCTGTGGAGAATGCCAGGTTGGCAAGCAAACCAAGATGTCACATCCTAAGCTGGGACATCCTACAACATCCAAAACTCTGGAACTTTTGCACATGGACTTAATGGCACCTATGCAGGTTGAAAGTCTGGGTGGAAAGAGATATGCCTATGTGGTTGTTGATGACCATTCCAGATACACATGGATAAGCTTCATCAGAGAAAAATCAGATGCATTTGATGTCTTCAAAGATCTGTGCATCAGACTTCAAAGGGAAAAGGATAGTTGTGTTGTCCGAATTAGGAGTGACCATGGGATGGAATTTAAAAATTCCAAGTTTGATGAGTTCTGCTCGTCTGAAGGGATAAGTCATGAGTTTTCCTCTCCTATAACTCCTCAGCAAAATGGAATAGTTGAAAGGAAAAACAGAACTATTCAAGAATCTGCCAGGGCTATGATTCATGCAAAGAAACTTCCTATGCATTTTTGGGCCGAAGCTATGAATACAGCTTGCTATGTTCACAATAGAGTTACCTTGAGAAAAGGAACCTCTTCCACTCTGTATGAAATATGGAAAGGCAGAAAACCTACTGTGAAGTACTTTCATATCTTTGGAAGCAAATGTTACATTCTTACAGATCGTGAACAGAGAAGGAAAATGGACCCCAAAAGTGACGAGGGTATATTCCTAGGATACTCAACTAACAGCACAACCTACAGAGTGTTCAACTCCAGGACCAATGTCCTGATGGAATCCATAAATGTTATTATGGATGATAAAGAGGAAGGAGTCAATGTTATAGAGGATGTTGGAACATTCCTTGATACTTCAACAGACATACCAGTCAAGTCTGAAGAGGTACAGGAAACTCCTCTTGAATGTGAGGTAGATGCATCCAACAATGTGCCTTCTATCAGAATTCAGAAAGACCACCCTAAGCATCTTATCATAGGGGATCCCAATAGTAGTGTGACTACCAGATCAAGGGAGAATAGCTCAAATTCCTGTTTTGTATCCAAGGTTAAACCAAAAAATGTGAAAGAAGCCCTGACTGATGAATATTGGATCAATGCCATGCAAGATGAACTGGGGCAGTTTAAAAGGAATGAAGTATGGGAGTTAGTTCCACGACCTGAAGGGACTAACATCATTGGTACCAAGTGGATTTACAAGAACAAGTCTGATGAGAAAGGAGTAATCACTAGGAATAAAGCAAGACTAGTGGCACAAGGGTATACTCAAGTTGAAGGGGTTGATTTTGATGAGACGTTTGCACCTGTTGCAAGACTTGAGTCAATAAGATTGCTGTTAGGTTTGGCCTGGATTCTGAAGTTCAAATTGTTCCAAATGGATGTGAAGAGTGCCTTTTTAAATGGCTACTTGAATGAAGAAGTCTATGTGGAACAACCTAAAGGGTTCTGTGATCCTAACCTGCCTAAACATGTGTACAAGTTGAGGAAAGCTTTGTATGGGTTGAAGCAAGCTCCTAGAGCTTGGTATGAAAGATTGACTGAATTTCTGACCTCTCATGGGTACAGAAACGGAGGGATATATAAGACCTTGTTTGTGAAGGATGAAGATGGCAAAATCATGATTGCCCAAATTTATGTGGATGATATTGTCTTTGGTGAAATGTCAGAGCAAATGGTGAAACATTTTGTTCACCAGATGCAATCTGAGTTTGAAATGAGTCTGGTTGGGGAATTGACTTATTTTCTTGGAATGCAAGTTAACCAAATGGAGGATTCTATGTTTCTCTCCCAAAGCAAATATGCCAAAAACATAGTTAAGAAGTTTGGTATGGATAATGCTAGGTACGAAAGAACTCCTGCACCTACTCATTTAAAATTAACCAAAGATGAAGGAGGTCCCAGTGTTGATCAATGCTTGTATAGAAGCATGATAGGTAGTCTACTATATCTAACTGCCAGTAGACCTGATATTTCCTATGCAGT